>NW_025999982.1:25190354-25205928 GCF_001458135.2 Marmota marmota marmota
CGAAGATGATTGGAAGAAGATGGTGACAGGGAGATGGGGGGTGGGGTGGTTTGGGGGGACCTAGCAGAAACTGGAAAAAAGCCAGCCCCACTCAGAGTAAAGAGAATCTCTTTTAAAAGACAATAAATGTAATACTTAAAGCAGGAAAGGCAAATAAGCATGATCTTTACTAAATCTGGATCATAATTAAACCAAGATAATCTGTGTACATCACTCACAATTTTCACTTGTAAATCCTTGTAAATTAACAACAGACATTTGAGAATTAATATGACTCCATGGTCATTTATATACCACAGCTATATCTCCCCAAAGTTTATAATCTCCTTCAGATATATCACTAACAAAATATTCTCTTGTAAAAATTTTAAAAATGTTACATCTCAGATGTAATTACTATGTTTATGCATGTTGAGGTGGTCATATTCCAGCTAGCCTCAACACTTTCATTTAGCCATAAGATACATGAGTTGTACCATAACTGTAAAAGTTTTAACAATCCTTTCAGATTTTATGTTTTAATTCCCAATAAGCTCAATAAAGCTGCCCTTTAAGGATTAGAATCACTTTACATAAAAGTATTCACACAGTTACACAAAATATTTCATGACTGGGAATCATCCAAAAAAGTTGCATAATGTGATCTAGAATAAGGGTGAGTGATACTTCTAAATAAAAACCTGCAGTTTTCCTCCTCTCAAGTCCATGGAGACCACCAATGTACACTCTGATTCTGTAAGTTTGCCTTTATTAGATTCCACATAGAAGTGAGATCATGCAATATTGTCTTGGGCCTGGCTTATGTCAGTTAGCAAAACGTCCTTAATCCTCAACACTTCCTTGTGCCTGACCAGTCCCTCACCCTCATTTCTCCACTTTGCCTCCCTCCAACTCTCAGACTTCTGACCCTAAAAAACTATCTTAAATACCAAATCATTTTTTTCCACCTCCAAATAAATGACTTTTTGTTTGAGTATCCTAAAATAAAATGTATTACTTTCTCTTTTGGAAACCAGTACCACATTCTACATAATCCAAAATATAGAATTTATCATAATCATTAAGAATCTGGCCAGGCATAGTGGCATGCACCTATAATCCCAATGGCTCTGGAGGTTCAGGCAGGAAGATCATGAGTTCAAAACCAGCCTCAATAACTGTGTGGCACTAAGCAACTCAGTGAGACCCTGTCTCTAAATGAAATACAAAATAGGGCTGGGAACGTGTCTCAGTTGTTGAGTGCCCCTGAATTCAATCCCTGATACTCCCCTCAAATAAAAGAAAAAAGAAAAAAACTGACAATCTAGACTAGTACCTATGTTTTGTTCAAAAACAAAAAAAAAGCATACAGATAAGTGATATTTATAAATAAAACTAATGATATGATTTACTTTGTGAAACTTTAAAATCTCTCTAATCTGTTTTAAACATGCAATCTAAAATTCCTTATAAAACACAGAGAAATATTTACTGCCCCACAACCGCAATAGCCCATTTAAAGACTAAAAGGGCTAAATGTCATGGCCTCAACATTTAAAGTATGTTAATTCTAAAAGTCTCTGGAAAATGAAAGTTTCACAGGAGTCATTATAAAGATTCACTGAGATGGCAGTAGTCCTGGGAAACAGAAAAAAGAAAGTCACATGAGTTGGGTTCAATCTACTTAAAATAATTCAAACTTTTTTTTTCTTTCTTCTTTTTTTTTTTTTTTGCTTATTCATATTCAGCACATGCAATTTTTCTTCCAATGGAAGAAGAACAAGTTTCAATTAGAGCAGGGTAGATCCCTAAGCTTTAGCTAGACAAATTTTTACATGAAAACCTTTGTCCCAGCACCTTCAGATTCTGAAAAGCCAAGTGCTGTTTGAAATAAAAGACCCAAAACTGTGTTTGTAGCAGTTGAAATCAACTAACAAACCATAAAATTTGCTTATCCTAAAATTCTTATCTTCTCAAAAAAGCATGATCTAATTAAAAATATGCTGCTAAAGAACAAAATATGATACCGTATTGTGATTCTATCCAGCATCTCCACAATATTATTATTTATTCTAAATATTGAATTAATTCAAAGAGAATAATACATGTACTTAAATAATGTGGAAGGAGAAACGTGTCTATGCCTTTTTCAAAAGAATATGGAGCCTCTCTCATAAATCTAAAAATCAGACACAAATTGTTTCTGATCAATTAACCCTACATTCAGAAGATGAGAAGAAACAAAAGTTAAATGAATAAAGGGATCTTTAACAAATGTTTTGTGACTTTTTTCATTCTAACAGAACATACTCTCTGCCATGTCATTGACTATTCTCCATCAACATTTTTTACTTAGAAGGAACCTGTTTTAATTTATTTAACCATTATTATGGGCTTACAAAATTCTAGAAACTGTAATAGGATCTAAAAATGCAAATATTAGTGCTGCTTTCCAAACATATAATTGGCAACACAATGTGGCTAAGTGTGATAGAAGAATTAGCAAAATACTAAGGGGACAGAGAATGAAAGATAATTAGGCAGAGTATTCGGAGATAGGCTCACAAGAAAAATGACATATAAGTTACATTTTCCAGGAGAGTGACAAACTGGTGCCTTGATTAGAACAGCTTGACTCTAAAATAAGTGTCAAAGTGTCTTAAATATGTAACATGGAAACATAACTTGCTTTTTATGAGCATGAGAATTTATGTTAAAATGCCAAAGGAAAAAAAAAAAACTATAATAACATGATAAAGCACCAAAATGTAGAATTCTTAAGTTTATGTAAAGGTTTAAACTTAATTATTGATTGGCATTGTAGGAAGGATGATGCTTCAAAAGTGATAGGCTGAATAATCTGAATCAATTCTCCAAATGAATTTAATATCTTCAAAATCTTAAAAACAACAAGAGTCAAAAGAGGGAGAAGCTGTTTCAAGATCTAAGAGACACTTGAAAGTAGGAAAAGAAAGTCTAGCATTTGAGTTTCTGTTATTCTTTTTTTTTTACTGTATTATTTTTTTTAATTTTGTTTTATGCAACCTATTTTATTTTTTATTTTATTTTATTTTATTTTTAATTTTTTATTGTGGGTTGTTCAAAACATTACAAATTTCTTGAGTTTCTGTTATTCTTGATGCATCTAAACACAGAAGACACAGTAAAGGGGTCAATCAGGTAGCATGTAACCTGTCCCTGGAACTACAAAATGTAGGGTCAATGACAGTTAAATCATAAAAAGAGGAAAGGCATACCAACAGAATGCAGCCCTCAGTGGATAGCAGCCATGCTGCTAGTTCTCTGAGCAGTTCAAATCACTTCCTGCCTTGACATATGATTAAAAGAATAATTTTTGAATCTCTAGTGCTAAGGCAAATAACAGAGCAAAAGAAGACCTTTTTTTCAGAATCAGATGTCATCATCACAGACGAATAATTATTTCTTCATGTAATTTTCTTAATAACAATGTCTAGCACACAAAGAACATCAGGTATATGAACAAAGATAAGGCAATGTGGACAGAACCAACACAAACAACAGAAAAGGAATACTTTTTCATAAAGTGTGACTCGCAGCAGTAGCATCCTTCCTCTATCTTCACCTTTTTTAAATCTTAACGTGTTCTTTGAGAAAGAAATGCATAACCATTAAATTAAATAATCTCATTAACCAAGGATATTTTAGTTTAATTCTGATTTTTCAAGAAATAATATTGAATAAATATTTTGCATGGAAGATATATATGACCACATTATAGAAGATCCACAAATACCTGAAGAGAATACAGAGGTATAAATTATCATGCAGCCAGGTATGTTAGTACATGCCTATAATCCCAGCATCTGAGGCGGCTGAGGCAGGAGGGTCACAAGTTCAAAGCCAGCCTCAGAAACTGAGAGAGGCCATAAGCAACTTAGTGAGACCCTGTCTCAAATAAAACACAAAAAGGGCTGGGGGATGTGGTTCAGCAATTAAGTGACCTTGGGATCAATTGTCAGTACCAAAAAAAGAAAAAAAAGATTATCAGGGAAAGATGGTATTCAATACCTATGGAGATAAAATTTGAAACTAAAAAATTTGTCTAGGAATTGGGAAATATTTAAGGAGGTACATGATAGATTTGAAAAAAGAATCAAGCAGAATATCTAGAAATACAAAAAATCCAATAAAACCTAAATGGACAGAATCAGCTGCAGATAAAACATAGACAAATTGAGAATTAATAAACTCGGACTTTGTAGAAGAAACTATGAAAACCAAAAAAGAAAAAAATCATATAAAAAATTCAGAAATCAGAGCAAAAGGATCTAACATACATTTTATAATAGTTCTATGAGAAAAGAGATAAAACAGAGTAAAAGTAAAAATATTAACAATTGCTTAGAAAGGTTCCATAACGGTTGAAAGACATCAGATCACACATTCAACTTTAAAGTCAATCCCAAGAAAGACAAAAAGAATCCATGCCCAATTCCAACAACATGAAAAAAAATCAATATATAATTAAATTTAAAAGACTAATGATCAAAATAAAAGATGCATGCCAATAAAAACTAGTTATAGAAAACATTTTTGAAATTGGGAAATTTATATGGAAAGGATATTATGAGCTCATCATTAATTTTCTTCAGATTGATGATATACTATAGTTATGTAGGGAAATATATTTATCCTTAAGGGATACATGCTGATGTATCAGGTAAAAAAGTTTCACAATACCCAAAACCTACATTAAAATTATTTAGAAAATTATATTCATTCATTATATAATTACACATAAATGATATATAGAGAGAAAACATAATTCATAAAATGTTAATGATTAACTTGTACTTTTTTTTTTTTTTTACAACGTTTCTGTATGCTTAAAAATTTCAAAATAAAATGTTGGAAACAAGGGAAAAAGAAAAAGAGAATATAATATAAGTAGGTAGAGGAAAGAAGAGATTTTCTGGAGGGGAATATTAGTGGCCTGAACAACAGCTTCTCAAAGCAGCAGGACAAACCAGAACGTAGTCCTCAAAGACTGAAAGAAGCCTAGCATGGTGACGCCCACCTGTAATCCCAGCAGCTCTGGAGGCCGAGGCAGAAGGATCTAGAGTTCAAAGCCAGCTCAACATCAGCAAGGCACAAAGCAACTTAGTGAGATCCTGTATCTAAATAAAATACAAAATAAGACAGGGGATGTGGTTCAATAATTGAGTGCCCCAGGATTCAATCTCTAGTACAAAAAAAAAGACTAAAATAATGTAACCAGCAATGTAGAACTCTGGATCAAATCTCTTTCAAAATGAAGGTGAAAAAATGACTGAGCCAGTCAAACTAAATAATTTACGACCAACAAACTGAAGACATTGAAATATTAAAACTGAATGTTATTTCTTCCTCAGCAGTACAAAAATTATCTCAGATAAAAGCACAAAGATGAAGGGACAAAGCAGAACAATGAAATAGTAACTAAGTGGAGAAATCTAAATGATTATGTTCTTTACAAAACAGATTTTAATGGGACAGACATATATTCATACATACACATGCAAGTATATATGCATATACATAAATGTATATATATATCATAGGTACACTCACATACATGATTAAAGCATACAGTAAATACAGCAGATAAACCCAGAGGGCAAAGTATTCTAAGGAACTTAAACTCATTAGAAAGAAGATGGAAACTGCAACTAACATTAGACTATTATCACTCAAAAATTAGAAATTCCATATTACAATTTCTAGGGCAATGAAAGAAAAAAATGAATAATGATAGTTTGACAGCTGAATACACATGAAATAATACTCAACAACAACAAAACCAGTTGAGTGTGGCTGCATATTCCTGTAATTCCAGTGACTCAGCAGTCTGAGGCAAAAGAATCTGGAGTTCAAGGCTAGCCTTTGCCTCAAAATAAAAATAGAAAGGTCTGGGAATGAAGCACAGTGTAGAGTGCCCTTGGATTCAATCCCCTGGACTGTTTAAAAAAAAAAAAAAAAAAAAAAAGCCAAAAAAACATGGAAATAGCAACCAAGTAAGGCATACAGAAACCACTTAAATATTAATTATTTAAAAACAAATACACCTGTGATCATTTTAATAACAATTAACAATGACATTAAAGCTTCAATTTAAAGAGCTTTGTCAGATTACAAATAATTATTAGCTTTTATTTAATAATTAAGAGACCAGTTAACTATGAACCATCAATTTCTCTCCTAGGTACATACTCAAAGGTAATAAAATCACCAACTCATAAAGATATCTGAATTGCATGATTGAGGTATTAGTAGCAATACTTAAGATGTGACAATAATTTAAATGTCCATTGATGGATATATGAATAAAGGAACTGGTGTGTGTGTGTATACGTGTGATTTTTCCCCCCAATGGAACATTATTTAGGCTAAAAAAAGAAGGCTAAATAACACATTTGCCTCAACAGAAATGAACCTGGAAGACACTGTGCTAAGTGAAATAAGACATATAAAGAAAAACACTGCATGATCTCACTTTTGGGTAGAATCTTAAAATATGTTGAAATACAGAGACAAATAGTGAAATAGTGGTTACCAGGAACAGAATTTGGGGATTGGTGGAATGGGAAGATTTAGTTCAAAGGCTACAAAAGACATGTTGAGTAAGTCTAGAGATCTAATATACAACATTAGGAATATAGTTAATATTATGGTGCATTTGGAATTTCACTAAATGAGTAGATTTTAGCTTCTTTTGCCTGCCTCCACACACAAATGACTCCCTATGCAAGATGCTAGATATGTTCATCCACTTCACAAATGTTACAGATTTACTATCTAGACACAGCTTGTAACATAACATTGTATAGTTTACATATTTATAAAGATTAATAAAAAGAATACTAAACTATAAATAACCAAAAATAAATTAATAAACACTTAATTGCATGGTCTTAACCTTTATGAAGCAAAAGATGATGGTGTTCTATAAAAGGAAAAAAAATAGAAAAAAACCCACTGTCCACATTGGAGTTAAACTTGATTTGCTTAGTAAACTGATACATTGATCAGAAAAAAGAATCAAGACTTGGATCAAAACAAATATAAATTAACCTCATGGACATATACACCACTAATTTTATTGGTGCACACAAAGTTCACAAATGAACAAAATTGACCCTGAGTCCAAAACTAAGTTTTACCAATTTTAACAAATAGAAATAATAGATGATATCATTGGTTACAATTGTTGGAAACATTGAGCAAAAATAATTAGTTAAAATTATTAGACACCTTTGCAAATTTGGAAGTTAAGGCAAATAATTTTCTATAATCCACTGACACACTGACAAAGACAGTAGAAATTGTAAAATGTTTTAAACTGAAAAATAAACATAAAACTTCAGAATGTGTGAGGTAGGAATGGATTAGGTTCACCTCTTACGCATAAGTATTTTGAAAATTTGCATGGGATACTGTGTGTGTGTGTGTGTGTATGTGTGTGTGTGTGTGTGCGTGCGTGCGAGTGGTATATACAGGACAGTGACTATGTAAACCAAGTTCTCTTGTGTGTTATTCAGATGAAGAAATGGCTATACCTTCCTAACATTGTTAGAAACAATTATGTAGACTTACTAGGAGATTAAATACCAGTTTTCAATCTAGTAACATTTTCTGGATTTCAAGAATTATTTGGATATATACAACTTTCTCCTTACATTCCATCTTTAGAGTTACTCCTTTTTAATTTTTAAATAAGTGTCAGCCCTAGTCATTTCTAATATCTATATGAAGTACCTAAGAGTAGCTTAGGTTTCCATTGTTACTGACAAAAATTAATAACTTAAAAATTAGTTAAGCAAAAACTTTTGATATGAGACTTTGTGACTGAGTTATGCTGCCATGGAATAAACGATGACCCATTATCCAAATACCAATAAAGAAAAGTTGCATCCTCAAATATATCCATACTTTCCCTAACAGTATAAAAATAACCTACATTTCCTAATGCTTGTCTATCATCCCTGAATTGGGTTAGTCTTAGTTTCAACATTCCCTCTAAAAGTGGCTGATCCTGTAACTCCTAATTGAGGTTGATTTTATCCCTAGGGGATATCTGGTACTATGCAGATATATTTTTATTTTTCATAATTAAGAGGAGATATTGGTATTATTCAGATTTTTTTCATAATTGAGAGATGCTAATAGCACTGGGGTCAGGAGAAGTGAGAAATGCTGTCAAACTTCCTACAATTCACAAAACAGCCCCCCAAAATATTAATTATCTATCCTAAAATGCCAATAGAACCACATTGAGAAACCCTGGTATAATCAGATCGATCTGGAGAATCTTCCCATACTACAGGTCTTTCTGTGAAAATAACTTGTATCATGTTCCTTTATATTTCTAGATTAGACAGAGATCATCCTTAGCATAAGGAAAAAACTGAAATAAGTCAAAACTCTAAGGCATAAAGCTTAGGATCTATATATCTGTGAACTCAGTATAATTTTAGGGAACTACGCACATTTCCTTGAAATAACATTTTAATCATATCTGATAAGTAGAAGAAACATGTCAATTTAGGATGTGTTCATTTAAATAGGGACTTAAATATTAAAATTATTTTATATTTTACACACTGGTATTAGAAACATAATGGTCTTCATGAAACCTGGAGATTTCCTGTATGTATGTCTAGAGACCATGAATCTGGAATTAACATAGTAGAGGACAAACTCATTCCTTGCTAAAAACCAGAATATATTATGTGTTCTTTAATATGCAGCATGCAAACCTGAAAGAGGCTAGTTTGTTTTACCTATAGGTATAAAATGTATTTCAGCTCCCACTTTTCTTTATATATGTCTATAAAATATCTAAACAAATGTTTAATAAAATTGTACATGATAGTTTGAGGTTACTTTTTAGTTATATTCATCAAGAAAATTAAATGACAAATATGATGACCAATAAAGCCCCCAAATGATAATATTTTTAGTGTTCTTCCACCATTAAATCAACCACAGACTCTAAATTGATAGATTGCTGGAATTTAAAATGTAAGGAAATTGTTTAAAAAACAAAAAGTTAAAATTTCCAGATCACCTGGGACTTCCATTTGTAACAGGGCAACATTTTTCCCCTCTTTCTAAAGTTTATTTTAAACAGACTATAGTAGTATAGTGGTGGCTATCACAGAATTCAGAGCCAGACTGCCAGAAATCAAATTATGCTTTGCTGCTTCAGAGCAACTGACAAGATGCAACACTCAGAAAGTGATGCCTAGCACTGAAAAGAAAATACCTAATCATCATCATTGTATTTAAATTAATGTTCAAATATTATTATTCACAATTCAATACTCTCCAAAGCCTTTTGAAAGTTAGGAGAAAATGACCAATTCAGGATTCAGGGTCAATTAAAAACTTAAACTATGATCATTTCAGGTCGACTAAATCAGGTGCTGCTGTATCATTAGGAATTAACAACACATTGTTAAAAGCCTTACTGGTTTGATTACTTTTACTTTTGTGAATAACCTAGGACCTTAATCACCGTATGATCAGCAGTTCACATTAATGTGTAAGAACTGTAATTTTCTAGAGTTGTGCCAAAGCAAATGTAAATGATATTCAAGGTGATTTTTTAAATATTTTAATAGAATAATGTGAATAAGTGTTAAACTGATTTGGATAATTATTGAGTGTTAACTTTGGGTGAGTATACATTTGAGTTTTTAAATACATAGGTTACCTTCAAACTTGTTCTAAGTCCTATTTCAGAGATTACAAATATTAAAATGTTTCAGGTAATATTAGGTATATCTTTTGTTTCTATTTTAATAGTCTCATACTCTAATTACTGTTTAAGAGGTACAAATGTAAGCACAATTGTAAATTTTCCCATCGATTTCAAATGTACCAGTTTATTCATCAGTAAAGAAAATAAAATCACCAACAATAGCTTGCATAAAAGCCTAATAAAGTATGTGTATCGAGCTGTTTTAGTCAGCTTTTTTACTGCTGTGACTAAAGGACTTGACCAGAACAATTGTAGATGAAGAAAGTTTATTTGAGGGATTATGGTTTTACAGGTCCATAGAAGCTGGCTCCATTTCTTGGGGCTCAAGATGAGGAGGAAGGTCATGGCAGAGGGAAGCAGCGAACATCATGGTGATCAAGAAGCAGAGAGAGAAACTCCACTCTCCAGATACAAATGTATACTCAAAACCATGCCCCAATTCCCACCTCTTCTAGCCACACCCTTACCACTTCAGTTAATCCCATCAGGGATAAACACACTGATTGGGATGAGGCTATAATTGGATCATTTCTCCTCCCAACTTTCTTGCATTTTCTCACATGTTAGCTTTTGGGGGATCCTCTCACATTCAAACCATAACACTAAGTATAGCCTAACATTAATTTTCAATATATATAAACTATTGTCTGCATGATATGTAAATTCCAAAGAAAGTAACCTTTCATTTTTTTTCTTTTGTTTTGCTTTCTGAAAATTACACATTTGCTAGAAGCATTTACTGTGTTTTCTTGAGATAAGGCAGGATAAATGGTCTAACTAATTATAACATACTGCTCCAGTCACCAAACTGTCTTGATTCCCTCCTGATGAATTCATATGAAGTGCTGTTAAAACATTTCTTATGAACATTAATTTATCATATTTCATATAAACAAACCAATACAGAGTTTACTAGATAAATGTTTTGAAATAACGTACCTTTCTAATGAGTTTACCTGTTGCATTCTATAAAGGGTAGTATTAAATTCAGGTTACATTTTCATTGTTTGTCATAAAAAGGAGCTATTGGAACAAATGATTATTCTTAGAATGGGGAATAACATTTTGCTTTTTACTTACACAGAATTTCAAACTGACATGAACAGTGCAGTTACTATAATGGTAATATGAGGGAATTTGTAGTATTTAGACTACAAGTGTTAGGAAGAAAAGACCTGTTCTATCAGGCTAAAACTTCTATTTCCAGTGCTCAAAAGAGCACTTAATAAATAGCTAGTTAATGAATAAACATAACAAAATGAGTCTAATTGTTTTCCCTTTCTATAACTGAGAATGGTTTTCATCCTACTCAATCCCAATGTATAAAGTTAAAAAATCATTACATTTTTGAGGAGTCCATTGAACATTTATGGAATAATTCATTAAGATTAAAACAGGAGATGTTACTAACCACTTTCCACTGAAAACATACATGAGACACCCACACCTAAAACCCAGTGACTATATACTGAGCATAGGCTTTATTTAAGCACACTCCTATATTCAGTAAGGTAAACAGAGTCTGGGTTTCTTTAGCTAATTTTGTTTTCCTATTTCAAAACTCTCAAAATTTCTTCACAAGAGTTGAGATAGGTTGGTTTTAACTGCTAGTAACAGAAAACAAACTCAAATGGGCTTCAATATGGAAACTGACTATTTTACATACTTTAGAAACCTAAAACTTCAGAATTAAAGCAAGCCACCAAGTAGCTAGAGGCCACCAACATGGCAGAATGCTGTCTCAGAGAACTCAATTTCTCTGCTCTACTACCGAACAAAAGAGAAGCCATCAGGGCCACAGCTCCTTGTGATGACTTTATATGAAAAGCAAGAAACCCCTCTCTGAGTCTTTCCTTTTATTCTCATTGCACCATATGAGGTTGAGGACAGTTACTAGGAAATGTCATGTGATAACTGACTACTTGGGATCTACCCTTGAAGCCAGTAAGAGAGCAGCTTCTGCAGAGCACAGAATGGTGTGAAGGAGGCTCATATTCCAGGGCAAAATTAGGCTTCTGCTGGACAGAGAAGACATCATGTATAAGAAAACAACATATACATCCCACTGCCTCCTCCCCAGGATACCCATTATCATCTCGGTGTTTCTAGACGCTTCAGAGGTGAAATGGCAATTTAATAGTTTTTGTTAAAAGCTATCAATATCACATTCAGTTCACAGAAATTGAAGGTTTAACTTTTAGTATACCATCAATACAGTTAGCTGTTGAGCCTTTTTAACATTTAAAAGAGTCTTTAAGAATAGCACAATTTTTTAAAATTAGGTCTTTTTTAAAGTGATATGTCCAGAAAATTAGGTTCAAGGCTGCTGTCTACAAAAAACATGAAATTAAATTCTGTTAAGATCTCTCTGACATTCTCAAAAACAGTTCCCTTCTCCTGAACTAGAACCTACAGCTTGGAGAAAACAGTTTCAAACAAAAGACTAAAGTCCCAGTTTGGCAATTCATCTACCTCTCACAGGGTGAAATGTAAATTTATCATTAATTATAACATACTTTTTTAAAAATATTTAGCAACTTGAATACAAAAGGTCAGTTCAAATGAGTCAAATAATTTATTCATTCAGTCAAAAATATTTAAGGAATACTTTCTCTATGCCAAGTATTTATGGACAAACTAATGAAAAAGACAAGAATCACTGCACTGTCAGTCTGCTTTAGCCACAGAGGACTCTGAGCAAGTCTGGTAGAGAGAATAGAAATTGATGTCACCACACACCCAAAGTTTCCTTGGCATTGACTGCCTCATTCCCTGACTTAGGCAATAAGGTAAGCAGTCACAGGTCCTTCCAGTGGAACGTCTGACCTCACCACACAATCATTATCTATTGTCAACTCTAATGGCTAAAATAGACTGGACAAAAATTGATGCTGAGGTTCTAGGTCACAGTAAAGATCCAGGACGTTCCCCTGCTGCACCAAAACCCAAGTAGAACAACCTTTCAACTATAGAAATACAGAAATGATTATCTTTAAAACACTAGCATACCTTATTTTTAAATTATGTGTTTAATAGCGATGACTATCAAATAAAAGATTTTTAAACATTATTCTGCAGAGTTCTAAAATACATTCTTTTACAAACTGAACATGTTTCCATTTGCTGGAGCTTTTCTGAGTCAACTCAAAATAAGAAAACACTGGACAAATGTTTCTATGGTCTGTTTCTATTTTAGATTCTCAGTTTAAAGATGATCATGTACTTGACACATTGAGTGGAAAGGAAAACTTCCAAAAATGTTACTCTTTTTCCACTTTCAAACCCAACCCACCTCTGATCTCTATTTTATATTTATCTTTCCACTGCTTCCTGACATTCTTTGAGTGTTTGGATCTTAATACTTGATCAACTGGTACCATGAACTTTCACACACCCATAGGGATATTTTTTCCTTCAGCCACATGTTAATTTTAGAATCTACCCGCAGCCTACATTCTCTGTCCTTTAGTGACACTGAAACATGAAGTCCCCTTCTCATCTCAAAACTTTCTGATAATAATTATTATAGAGAATTTTGGTTTTAGGTTTTTCTTCTGACCCCAGAATTATATTTATTTCCTCCAGGATTAGATATTATGTGGACTTGACTTCTGTTTTCTCACTGACTGTTCCCAATGTCCGTCTCAGAAAGGTAAGAAAAATCCAGTCTCTCCCCTTAGAACTGGAGGGAACTATCCGTTTTCATTTAAAGATGAAAACATTAAAAAAAATAAAGGGCAAGAACAGCAAGTTATTTCCCTAACTCATCACCATTTACCTCCCCAAAATAAACAACATACAATAACTCTTCATGGTAAAATTTAGAGATTTACCAAATATTAAAAACATAAATGGAAAATAATTTGTGGATCAAACATTTTTTATTTCCCATTAACTAGCACTGTACTCTCAACTTAGTCACATTATCTATCTAGACTCTCATTTTTAATATCCCAGAAAGAATACTAGATCATCTTCATGATCTCTCCATAGGCTATTTCTGTTTACAGAATTCGCTTAGTGAAAGTAATCATTAAAATTGTTCACTGTTTTGGCACAGGCTACTAACTTACTTTCAAAGGAATTCTTAATTGCTACTTATTTTTTTTGACATAGCATAAAACTATGCCACATGATATAATGGGTCAGTTCCTTACTAATTGCTTATTGCATAATATTCTATGCTTCAAAAACAAAGGAATTTTTTTTCTTTTGAAAGCTTCATATCTTAGGAACATATATTCTTGTAGTAAGGAAAAAATTTCAGATTAATCAATGAACATTACTAGTTGAATTTCAAAGAGCAGTATAACAAAAACAAACTTAAAGAATTTTAAATGATCTACTGAAAGTCCTGTCATATCAGAATCTAAATGAGTAACTGAATTTGGACATATATAAAGAGTTCTAAATGGGATATTTTGTACAATAATATCAAAAAGTAGAAGTGTTGGGGTGGGGATAAATGTCTGATATCTTTAGAAAGCAGTTGTTAGTCCTAAGAAAAAATTATAAGCTGAGAAGATCCTAAAAATATTTCAGAATATGCACAATATAATGAAAGGGAATGAGAAAAATATACCAATTGTTCTCACTAGAGGGAAAACCTTCACCATATCTGAAAATCAACACTGTCCATTGTTCTGTCTCAACCAAGAAAAAGATGGTATGCTTCCTTGGCAGGGCATAGATGATATAATTTTTAAAATGTTCAAATTTCTTACATGTCAGTTTCATTTGGTATATATTAATTGTTAGATCCATGTGGTCTGGAATACATTATTTGGCACATTAGTTCATCAATAACTATGTATAGGAAAAATATACTTTATGTACAGGATGTGTTGGTGCTGCTAGTTACTCATTTTATAAGAGGCCTCATATCAGAGAGACTGACTGATATAGAGCATGACTGATTGCTATATTTTATAGAAAGTATATATTTTTAACTCTATACAAAACTTCCAAATTGTGTCTAGACTAGTTTTTATTATTTAATCATCTTATGAATATTATTCCTTTCTTAGGTGATGAGCTAAGCATTATGCTTAATACAATTTCTACTTACAAAACAAAACTGTTTCTGCAAAAATATATAAGAACTAAAATTAGTTCAGGAGAGAAGGAAAAATCTTATTCACAGAAGAATATAAGTTACTAAGTGTCAAAAAACTGATAATAATCAAATTACCATATTCAATCCTCTGAGTAACAATTTATTCAGACAATCATTATCAATAGATGCTAAGACCATTAGGTAAAGATTTTTAGGAAAAATATACACACACAGCCATAAAACAGATTATTTAGAAATCATAATTGGAATTGTTTAACTTTTAAAATTGATATATCAGCACCATATTAAACAAATGAAGAAAGTATAAGCAATGATGGGACAAGGTGAAATCATTTACCACCCAAATGTATGAGTATGAGAAGCTTACAGTTCTTATCAGTATTTTTACTAAAATATTTAACCTGAGCGCCTGCCAGGTAGGCGGAACGGTGACCACCGGCAGAAAAGGCCCAGTGGCCCACGGCTGAACAGCGCTTCCAATCACTCCTGCAAGGTAGGCGGGCTTGCGACCCACCAGCAGAAGAGGAGCAGCGGCCTGCTGAGAGGCAGAGCCGCCCCCTCCCCCTGCGCTGGCAAGGTAGAGGGAACTGTGAATATCCACAGAGCAGGCCCAGCGGCCTGCTGAGGGGCAGAGCCGCCCCCCACCCCCAGCGCCTGCCAGGTAGGCGGAACGGTGACCACCAGCAGAAAAGGCCCAGTGGCCCACAGCTGAACAGAGCTTCCAATCACTCCTG
>NW_025999982.1:25210884-25273157 GCF_001458135.2 Marmota marmota marmota
AGGTGGGAGTTCATAACCCACTTGAATCAAAGTGTGGAATATGATATGTCAAGAAATTTGTAATGTTTTGAACAACCCACAATAAAAAATTTAAAAAAATAAATAAATAAATAAATAAAATAAATAAAATATTTAACCTGAATCAAATCATGAGAGAACAATCCAAATGATTCTTTAGAAGGAACTCATTATGCAAAGCCCATATTTAAATAAAAATAGAAAATTATGCTTTTTCACCTTCATCCTTAAGGGTGAAGTATCAACACGAATTATTTGGGAATATCTTGCTCTGGATGTTGTATATTCTCCATTAACTTATATCACTATGGACTCATAAGTAATTATTTTGTATTTTGAGTTATAATCCCATATTCGTTGATTGATTGACTGATTTTTACTAAAATTGCGCCAGATTTGCATTTGAGAGTTTTCTCAGTGGGCTCCTGTGTTCTTCTAACATATTTTCCAGGAATCACTGTAGATCTATTCTTTTATTGGAAAAGTCTAGCAAAATTTAAATCTGTATGATGAGTATGTACGTTCCTCCTGGGGTGCCATTAATTCTAGGCAATTTGAGCTGACAGAACAATCAAATATGTTTGTATAATTAATGTGTACATAAAATAATTCTAAATCCTTCTTTATATCACGTACAAAGGTACACACACACACACAATTAAACACAAGTTCATAGTGATGCCTTCAACTGAAACCCACTACTGTGATTATTCCACACTTCTCCCCTTGCTTGTCCATAACTTCTTATTTTGATAATGAGAAATATAACTCCCACCATTCATCATAAATGCAGAACAAGGCGCTCAGCAAGAATTAATAGAAAATCCTCCCCCATAAGTGGGATTTTTTTCCCTCTTCCTTTTTTCCTGTGAAAAAAAGCAACAAAGAAGTCATATATTTGAAGTGAGAAGTCCAGAATAAACTTCAGTCAAGTGCTGAAGGCACCAATGGTTGTTTTGAAAATAGAAAGAAACAAATAAATCGAGTACTATAAACCAGCTGAGGTTGGGAAATACATTTACACCTGCACTGGTCCACATATTTTTGTGCAGTTTATTTTTTACCCAGTAATAATAAGTTATCCTGAATATTACTGTTGAAGATGCAGCACACCATTCTGGTGTGCTAAAGAACTCAGCTCTAGAACCAGATGATTTGACTCACAGTTTCTACACTAAGAGTGTGACTTCAAATAAATTACTGAAATAATGTATATCTAAATTTTATTTGAAAAAGGGGACAATAAAACAGTTGACATGGAGCCTGGCACCCATTTATTGCCCCAAAATATAAGCAATCACTATCATGACTTTTCAAGATCCCCGATTAGTGAGTTAAGGGTAGTTGAAGAACAAGTAGGTAGTATCATATGTACATGCATGGTCTGTGTCTGAAAATGGAAAGTGATGCTTTCTAATTGGTCTTATGCCCACAGAACCATGACATTTTGTTGGAAGCGAGGAAAGATCTCCCAATCATCAGCTTATAACATTTCAATATCAGGGAGTTCAGAATGACTTAATTTACAGAGTTTATTATAACAAGTGAAAACTTCAACTTCAGAGCCTTCATTAGATAACCTATATATTTTTCTTTACTCAAAACAAGAAAAGCATATATTTAAAAGAGTATTACTAAAATTTGGGCAGAAACTAATAATTCAAGAGAAGTGTCATCATGCATAGAAAAAAAGAAAATAATCCTTGTAGACTTAGGAACCCAGTTCAATACATCATCATCCATTTTCCACAAGTTGCATGTCTCTAACTTTCAGTATTATCCAAACTACCAAAATCATAGGGACAGGTTATTCATTTTACTTGATGATTCCTTTCCCTCCACTTATTGAAAATAAACGTGAAGATACATTTTTGAGCAAGGTTTCTCAACTACTTATACACTGTGACAGGAAATTTTGGTTGTGGTGGTTATGCTGTGCATTGTAGGATATTTAGTAGCACCCCTGGCATTTGCCCGGTAGATGCCAGGAGCACTTCCCCTGTTGTGACAAGCAAAACAATCTCCAGACATGGCCAACTGTCTCCTAGGAAGAACAGCTTCCTAGTTGGGAAACAATATTTTAGAAAAATAGTATTTACTGAATTTAACCAGAAGAACCTTCGATAATAAACAAAAGACATCTTAGTTTAAAAGAGCGTTTTTCTAAGAGTTAACTAAATTTTATTCCAAAACAGAGTGAACCTCAGTAGTAACAAAGAAAAAAGAAAAATGTTTCCTTTATAAATTACATCCTCACAAGTGTAGAACTGAACAATGTAATCTCTTTCAGAACCAATGCTTTTCTTGTTTCTTTAAAGACATCTGCCCTTATGGCACTGACACAATTTAAAATCCAATCCCAAGAAGGTCTGCTTGTTACACCTGCAGGACATACCTTTTTATTTTATATGCTTTGTCAGGTGCCACAACCATAACACTCACAGAATGACAAAGGTATGAAAGAAGTAGTGCATGTTCTCAGATCGCAGTTTTCAGAAACACCCACCCATCCGGTGGGCTCTGCATCAGTTTAGCCTGACTCTGATGTTAAAGGAAAGTGACACAGTGGCCTAAATATAAGACACAGTGCTAGCTGTTTGGACAAGTTGCTCTAGCAAGACATATACATATTAATGGGACTTTTTTGTGAAACTGTTGGTGTCTTTTAGGCAGGAAACTGAGTTTCTCTGTGCTCCTAAAGACTCACATAATGCAGTCCTATCTGCTTACAGGTCAGTTTCAAATTTATAATTCAAATATTACTCCAATATAGTATATGCACTAAGATCCGTGGCCTCTGCATAAAAATCTAAAACAAAAAATGATCAAGCTGCGAGTCCTGGTTGTAAATCAATTACATGTGAAGTGTTGAGATGTCTACCCTCAGGAATATTTTTCTACTTTGCTTTTACTTTGAAATGTGATGAAAAAGCACAGTGTTCAGCAGAAAATATGGCATAAGAACTACTTGGGGGGGGGGGGAAGACCTCATTCAAATGGAATAGAAAAAAATGTAAAGAACTACAAAAACACAAGTTTGCTGTAATAAGGAACTAGTGGGGAAAATTGAGTTTGTATGGAACCATAGCTCTCAGTTCCTAATGCTTTGTGTCTTCATCTCTAAAGTGAAGATGCCATCAGGAACCTTGCAGGGCTTCCCAGGAGGTGGGATAGGAGGTATGCTAAATGTGAAACATCTGCTTTGTCAGGCTATCCATTTACCAAATGGAAGCTGTGAGTCTTTAACAGACTAAGGAAGAACACCATGCATAGCATATAAAGAATCTATTGCAATTTTGCAATACTTCTTTCAAAGTTTCAAAAGTATCTCAAGTCTTCTTTTCCTCCTTAATCAATTAGTGTGATTAATTTTATGAATCACATTTCCACCTACTGAATCATGCTGCCATTCTCAGAAAACAGAAACATTATATTGTCTGCTCCTGTCACTTGCTACATTTAAATTGATTGCTGAGTTTACTGATAACTTTTGAAGGGTTTTGTATCTAAATTTACACATAAAATTATTTGCATTTTGATTTATTTGCTTCTTATTGTGTTTGGGTTTTTTATATAAATTTTTTTTAAATATTTATTTTTTAGTTTTTTTTTTAAGGTGGACACAATATCTTTATTTTTTATTTTTATGTGGTGTTGAGGTTCGAACCCAGTGCCCCACGCATGCCAGGCGCGCTACCGCTTGAGCCCCATCCCCAGCCCTGTGTTTGGTTTTGCTACCAACATAAGTATAATTTGAAATACTGCTGGCTTTGAACCCACAGGCTTAAAGGATCCTCCTGCCTTAGCCTCCCAAATACCTAGGACTCTAGGCAGGCACCACTCTACTGGCTATTTCCACTTTGTCATGTTCAAAAGTCTTTACATATCATAAATTCCATGAAATTTGGGTGGGATCTGCCTATTTTTAGATGACTCCTTTCATTATTAAGCAATGATGATTTTTAAAAAGAATCCAAAGGAAGTTGAAATATGTCTACTATAAAGTCTCCCCATAGTTCTGGTTTTGTCTTAAAAAACAAAAGAAGGTAGAGAAAAGAGTATCAAGTGTCAACATGACAAGGTAATAATGAAAACACATGAGCATTGTCAAATAGCAATTAAAAGACTATTTTGGAATAAATTAGAGACAAATGTGCTAGACCTTTGGGAAGCTTAGTTTAAGAAATTGTTCATTGTTTATTCTACATCCTTATCTGTGTAAGTCAGTGAAACGAATCACTATGGTATCAATTCAGCATCCCATTATAGATTGATAAATAAAAATATAGATTCAATCTGTTTCTAAAGATTTTTTTTCCACATATCTCTAAACTAAGCCATTGTGTAACCACATTTCATATCTTCAGAATGTAATCTCAATGGAACACAGCAGTTTGCATCTGTCTTGCCGTGGCTCAGCATTTGCACCTGCAGCAGCTTGTGATTATTAAGTAGAAGAAGGGGCACAGCCAGCCAGATAAACATTTGGACCTCACAACTCAGGGCTGTGGTCTCCTGGGTGACACAGTAGTAAGCTCAATCCAGAGGTAAAGGTGACTCAATACAGAAGAAGATGGGAATTACAGCACTTTATGAGTTCTACAGCTTATTCTCAAGGTCCCTATGTACTAGGAAACTGAAAACAAAACCAATATTTTCATGCAGCTGGAAAGGTTTTCAGAGACTGAATGCTAAATATCTGAACACAAGATGAAACATGCAATTCAGAAAAGTTCTTCATGTTAATGCTTCCTGTTAAAGTAGAAGGTGTGCAGCCTTCTCCTGTTTTTTGCTTTTCTTTGTTAATTTTTTTAAAGGAGAGAGAGAGACAGAGAGAGAGACAGAGAGAGAATATGAATCTTTTTGTTTGTTTGTTTGTTTTTGTAGATGGACACAACACAATGCCTTTTTATTTTTTTATGTGGTGCTGAGAATCGAACCAGGGTCCCACCTGGGCTAGGCAACCGTTCTACTGCTGAGCCACAATCCCAGCCCTTCTTTGTTAATTTTAAACACATTTTCTGATTGCTCTCCTGGCAATATAATCTAAGAAATGTCATCTTTATTGTGTAGGTACCTTAAAAAGGACCTGCTTAACTAATGCAGGTTTCAGAAAGAAAATCTTTGCTTCACTATTCTAAGAGATTTTATTGACATTGCTAGAGGACTGTGCAGTTCTTCTATATTCATAAAAGTGGCTGAAATCCTGAAAACTCAACATTAAATAATTAGATGTGATTTTCTTTCTATGTCTACTTCAAGCACTTTCAGCTGAAAACAAAGTTCGTCCTAAATAAATGTGATGTTAAAATAACGATAGGCAATGATCACCCCAATGTTTATTTAGATCTTTAAAAGATTCCATCTTAAAAATGCAAAATAGATAGAAATAATGGAATATGTATTTATTGAGGAGTTTCCAGAAATACGACAGTCATATTATTCACATACATATATACATATGCATGGACTAATATGCCAAAGAACTATGCTGTAGTTGAGAATTTAAAAATTGCAGTGTAGTTAATTATTTGATATATGTCAAATATATTAAGATTATCCCCATAAGCTAAGAGTAATATTGTTTGATACATAGAAGAATTGCATAAAGTGAAGGAATGTATATTAAACTAAGGGGTTCTTAGCATACTGAGCTATCTACAAAAGAGGACAAGGGAAAGTATTGCAGTCAGGGAACCAGAACAAAGAAACACAGCCAGGTTAAAGGGCTTCATGATATGGATAAGATTCTTTTCATTATTCAGCAAGTAACATATGCTAGCTAGAATTACATGACTTAGAAAGCATTTAAGATGAAAAATAAAACATAAGCTAATGTAAAACCAAGTTAACTAAGAAATGCCTTGACTCCTTTTTCTCTTCTACTGCTAACAGTTCATTTTTCAAGTGTGGTTTTTTCATACTTTCTTATCAACTAGTTTGGAAGGGTGTATAACAGAAATTCGCTTCCTGTTCTTGGCAATCTACAGCACCCCAACTTTAAATATCCTGCTTTACAAAATAAAAGGAATAAGAAACTTTTCTGTGCATAGTACATGGGACATTTAATCAAAGTCAGCTTTCAGAAGAAAGATATAGAGCCTTTTCCAAATGCTGACAAAGTAGGAAAAGAGAAATGAACTCTCATGTATCTTTAATGAAGCTTTCAGAGAAATATATCTATACATATCTTAGTGAGTGAATTCTGATTTTTAAAATATGGTCCCAATTTTGTAAATTAAAATATTGTGATTACACCCTCCACTTGATTTCAATTTCAATCAAATACTCTATACTGATAAAATATAAAGCATTACTTTTGTTTAAGTAAAAAAAAAAAAAAACAAAAAAACAAAGTGAGCAAACTAGTAATGGCAAGGGACAATATTGTAGAATTATCTGTTGGTGAAATAAGTTTTGTGTTTTTGTTTTTTCCTGAGGAAATTTGTAGACTACTGAGTCCGAGACCAAAATATGCACTTGAAAGAATTTTATCAATTATTCATTATCAAGATGAAGGCTCATACACTCTTGGTGGAACTACCAATTAGAACAACCACTCTGGAAAGCAGTATGGAGATTCCTCAAAAAACTAGAAATGGAATCACCATATGATCCAGAAATCCCACTACTTGGTATATATCCAAAAGAGCTAAAATTAGCATGTTACAATGACACAATCACATCAATAATTATAGCAGCACAATTCACAATAGCCAAGTTACAGAACCAGCCCAGGTGTCCATCAACAGATGAATGGATAAAGAAAATGCAGAATATATACATAATGGAGTTTTTCCTCAGCCATTAAGAAGAATGAAATTAGGGCATTTGCCAATAAATAGATAGAACTGGAAAACATGACGCTAAGTGAAATAAGTCAGACTCAGAAAGATAAGGGTCTAATGTTTTCTCTCATAAAAGGAAGCTAAACAAAAATAAGGAAAATAAAAAGGTTGGGAGGGAATCCTGTGAAAACAGTCAAGTTCAAAAGGATAGAGGGGGAAGGTAGAAGGCACAGGAAATGGAAGGAACAGTGGAATGAAACTGACCAAACTATCCTGTGTACATATATGAATATACCAGAGTGAATTTCACCTTTATATACCATTATAAAGCACTAATTCAAAATATACATAAATAAATAGAAGGAAGATCGATAGAACAGTGGAAAGGGAACAGGGAGAGAGAGGGTGGAAGGAAAAGGGGAAGTACTGAAGCCTGAATTAGAGCAAATTATATTTTAGGTTAAAATGAACCCCAATATTATGTATAACTATAATGCACTAAAAGGCAATCTCAAGAAAGCATAGTATAACAACACTTGTATAAGCTTGAAATCACATAAAACAATAGTATATGGTGCTTATAATAGAACAGAATATAATAACAGTTAAAAAATGTATTCCCCAAATAATATCAGGGAGTGGTAAGTTTATCATTCAACTCTGTAATATTTTGTTGTGTGTGTGGCGGGGTGTGTAGTGCTAGATAAAAACCCAGGGCTTCACACATGCTAGGTAAGATCTGTACCACCATGGTGCATCCCAAGCCTAAGTTTTGTATATTTTAAATGCTAAAAAATCTCAAATGTTCATATGACATGAAGGTATAAATCTTGACACAGATCAAGAAGCAAGAAACATGTCTTTTTTCTGAAACTTAAAAAACAGAAGGAAGAAAAAAGATGAAGGCTACTTGATAACTTCCCAAACATTCATACCAACTGCAAGCCTAGGAGAGAAAAGAGCAAGATTTCCTCTAAAATCTCAGGGAATCTGCACTTCTTTGCTAGGACTCCTCTGGTGAGCAGGAATACTGTGGTTAACACTTCTGGTACATTTTCAGCTCCACCCACATGGGCCACAACTCTACTACAATGTTCAAGTTCTGTTTTCATGGATATTAATGTACAAGTCACACCAAGGCTTATATCTGCAGTTATTTAACATAAGCAAGACATTTTTCAAGAAGAGATTTTGCAGAATCATACTAAAGTAATAAAGGTGCATCTTAAAATAGGGAAACCAACTACAATAAATATTTTACAAATACATTATACATACCAAAGTCACTTAGAATGAAGGCTTTGAGAAGCTGGCAAACGTGGGATTCCACACCTTGCTGTTACACCATTTGCTAATAAGACAGCCTTAGGTTTTTTCTCTATGCTTCATACGCCTTGTTTGTGAAAGAGAACATGTGATATCTTCTACTTTATAAAGTAATCATGATTACAAAAAAAAGATGCAAGTTATAAGCATTTTTGCATAGTAACTTGTAAGAAAGTCCATGCCTAAAAATTCTCAGTTAATACTACTAATTTTAGGTAATTAGAATAGCAACAGGATCATTTTTCTTGTCAATGAAGAGGCTGTATGTAGATATTAATTTCCTATTTGAGGAACTACATCAGAATGTCTCCATTATTCAAATCCAACAATGATTCAGTGGGGGTGCAGACAAGCTTTCCTAAAATGTGAGTCTTCCTTTACTCAGTAGTAAAGGGAATACTATTCTGAAACATGCCATTTCAAATCTCAGTCTCTAGATTATTTTAAGATAGAATTGCTAACTAGGAAATAAGTTACTCATAAGTGAATAATTCTCATTATTGACCTACATTACAGCTTTTAGCTTCACTTTGTATCTATTCTGTAGTCACAAGGTAAATTTAATACAATTAACATAAATTACGGTTGTTTCTCCACTAGCTTCCATTACTCCTCTATGATTCAAAAAAAGAAAGGCAGTTATTAACACAAGAACATGGGCAATTTAAATGAATTAGATAAAATAATTAACACAATGAAAGTGTGTGTGTGTGTGTGTGTGTGTGTGTGTGTGTTGAAACTTCACTCAGAAATATTTGATATGGTTTCAGTTTTATTGAGGCATAATCTTCAACTTCAAAAGACTGGTGCAGAGCGCAATTGAATTGCCCGATCTTACATACAGGAAAACCCCAAAGGAAAAAGACACATCACATAATAATTACAAAATAAACATGCTGCACCATTGGCACTACAAACAGGGAAAAACAACCATGGAGAATTTAAATGTACAAAAATAGATTGGTAAAGACTGTTCAAGAGAATGTGGGCATCTAAATTTAAGGACCTGAGGGAGAAGAGAGAAGACAGACAAAACTAGATTAAATGCTATCATTCTTAAATGTAATATTTTTTGATAAATAATTCTTTGCATTTTGATCATGGACAGTTAACAAAATGTTTATAGAGAAATAATGAGTCTCATCAATCTTTTGCAATTCAGTACTTAACAATCTGTTTTAGAAGATGCTCCACACATGTCCATTCATCCATTTCCATATAAATTCCCTAATGTAATTTATAGACTAAATTTATAAAATGTATCAGTAAAGGTATTACACTATTGTTTAAATGCTACAATTATGTATTCATGCATATATCATTTTGCATTTATTTGTAGTCCCAATGATCAAAAATACAGAAAATCCATCTAGCCTCATGGAATGCCTTTCCCTAAAGGGTTCTCAAAGTAGATTTTGTTAATTACACCATAAGGTACATCTCACAAAATAATGAAAACACATCTTAACCTGGAAGTTCTTTTTAAATGTCAGTTTCTACGGAAATGTATCTAACATTAAAAAGATATTTGCTATAAACCTCACAAACTAACAAAACAAAATCTTACTACATATAATTATATAGCTAAAGCCTACTTTCATATTTCAAAATTATTAATTTGTGTATTTTTCTCTTTACATGGCTTAAATACATGTTAAATAATGTATGAAATATATAAAATAAAATACAGAACAATGTTTAATTCTCACATTCACTTCCTATATCCTATGGGGTACTGAAATTAAAACTGTCAGCTTACTATCTGTGCTTAAACCAATATATTACCTATGTTCTATTTATTTCTCTATGAATTGCTTATTTTCCATATAGAATGACTCAGAGAAATGGCTATAATGACCAGGACATGATAGCTGGTCACAGTGGCACATGCCTGTAATCCCAGCAGCTGGAGAGGCTGAGACAGAAGAAATCACGAGTTCAAAGCCAGCCTCAGCAAAAGCAAGGTACTAAGCAACTCAGTGAGACCCTGTCTCTAAATACAATACAAAATAGGGTTGGGATGTAGCTCAGTGGGCAAGTGTCCTTGAGTTCAATCCCCAGTACCAAAAAACAAAAAAAAAGAAAAGAAAGAAAGAAAAGAACATGTGAATGTGTTCTTCCACTTTCACTTAATGATTAAGTTCATGACATATTTCCATAAAAGACCTTGCTTCAAATAACTAAAATAAACTTAATTAAAGCCTGCATGTAAAAAGGCCACTTCCTCAGATGTTCAGGCATTCCACTGAGGTGCCAGTCTTAGCCCAATGATGTCTCTTACTGATCTTTATTAATTGCTGCACTCTGTTCTTGCATTGAGAACTAGAATTAAGTTAGAAGAAAATATTTTTGTGTCACTTAAGATGATAAATGGAAAGAGTTCCAGGGGCAATGGTCTCCCATCCAGAAAACCTTCAATAGTCATCTCCAGAGAATATAAGATACACATGGATCCTCCTGTCAGCAGAATAAAAGTTCATTTTTAAAAGAAGACAAATTATCTCCTCAAGATTAGCTATTATTAATGAAATACTCTAATTATAAATCATTGTTTAAACATGTTTGTACGCATACATAACATTCTTTTGATGAAATTTCCTGTGAAATATACCATAAATACAAACTTCAGTAAGTAACTAGCTTTGATTGATCTAAGAGTAATTAAACAAATGCCTTATAAGTCTAGTAACACCATTGTTATCAGTTTGCTTGATGTACTTAAATAGAAAAAAATCTAATGAGGAATTCTATAACCCAATTCAGGAAATTTATATAAGCTTTTATATAAAGTGTGGGAAAAATAGAGCTCATATCAAAAGAAAGGAAGGCAAGTGGGAAGGAGAGAAAGAAGACAGGTAGGCACAGGGACAGCACTGTTGCTCAGAATGCTGAAAGTCTGGGTAAGTGGAGGAATGCTGGAGTGGAAAAAATACCATTTTTTAATCATCATAGTAAAAGTTAGTTCAGACATAAAATATCAATAGATGCTAAATCTAGGAGGAACTAGACCTTTTCATAGTTTCTAAGTATCTTGTCAGACTCATTAGTTGCAATCAAGAAAGAGAAAGTATTAATTATAAAATAAATTGGAAAAATTCTTTTGTTGTTCCCAAAAAAACCAAGTTGGGAAGTGGTATAACTGTTTTCTCCAAAACTGACAGTAAACTGGGGGCTAGGGCGCACACTTGTAATCCCAGCAGATCAGAAGGCTGAGGCAGGAGGATCATAGGTTCAAAGCCAACCTCAGCAATTTATTGAGGCCCTGAGCAACTTAGGGAGCCCCATCTCAAAATAAAAAGTAAAAAGGGCTGGAGATGTGGCTCAGTGGTTAAGTACTCCTGTGTTCAACCCCTGCCAATCATGCAAGACAAAAACAGGATATAGAAATGTTCTAGATAAAGAATTTTTAGAGACATAACTCAGCAAGAGAACATTTAATCCTACACTAGATGCTGCATTAGAAATAGCAATAGATTTTTTAGGAAATACATATAGACATTACAGTGTCAATTACATAATTGCATTAAGAATGGTAGATTAAAGTTTTGCACCAAAGTTAACTTACCAAAATTGACAACTAAACTAGTTATGTAAACAAACTATGCCTACTCAAAGACAATACCCACTCAGTTACTTAGTGATAAAGTCATGACATGAGTACTTATCCTCAAGCAGTTCATAAAAAAGAAACAATTAAATATGTAAATTTGGCTACAAGTTATACTGGTGCTCCTTGTACTGTTTTTATTTTCACATTTTCCTTATAAGTCAACGAATCATTATAAAGCATTAGAATGTGGTGGAGTAAGGGCTAGAATTCTTAGTATTTTTGAACAACTTTTTAAACAAATATACAAAGCATTTACTATATTCTCTATACATAGTTTCAGATAACTACCAACTCATTCTTAAAACAACCCTTCCAGATAGGTTTAAACAGGTACAGAAAGTCTAACAACTTGTTCCATATCACACAACTGGCAAAGGGCAGAGGTGAGATTTAAACCTAAGCAGCTAGAATACAAAGTCCCTATTCTTATGATAATTCTGTCCCATTAAATACATAGAAAATTAGCTTTGTATAAATAGCAAAGGAAGCTCAGAAATTTTAACACATGAAAATAGGAATTAGGAAAATAGGAATTAGGAAAATGATCCCCATGATGGATTAGAAGATGTCTACTTGGTAACAACTCCAGGCACTAAATCTCATAATTATCTACATATGTGCCTAAAACTTCATATTTGATATAATCACACGCTAAGAAAATCATTTACAATATCAAACAAAAATAGATGACATTTCCAACAGACATGCACAGTATTACAATTTTTCTTATAATTCACAATTATTAACAAGAAGTAAATGTAGTTTTAAAGATCAAAGAATTAGTAACATTTAAAGTTGCATGAATAATAAGGATCCTAAAGATCACTACATGTTAAAAGTAATTTAGAATCCAATGCCACAATCATTTATAACATATCAAAGAAGAGCCTTTGTGAACATGAATGAATAGTTTGCCCATTGCCATTCTTGGCACTTCATTCATAGCACTTCATAAGATCATATTTATTGTCTGAATTTACAAGAGGAAAGGTTTATCCTGAAGAATTAAAGTCAGTATATCATAGCAATACATGAATATGCTTATTATGAATTGTGCAGCAATGAACATGCAAAGTATGGAACCAGCCTAGGTGTTGGTCAATGGATGAATGGATGAGGAAAATGTAGTACATATACATAGCAGCTTTATTCAGCCATTAAGAATGAAATTATGTCATTTGCAGGAAAATGGGTGGAGCTTGAGAACATTATGTTACATGAAATAAGTCAAAACTCAGAAAGTCAGGGGTTGTATGTTTTCTCTCATTTCTGGAAGTTAGAGAAGAAAAGGGAAAAGAAAAGTGAAGGGGTTAGAAATGGTCTCATGATAGTCAAAAGGAGATCAGTAGAGCAGAGGAAGGGAACCAGAGGAGGGAGAAAGAGAAGAAAAAGAATAAGAATGAGGAATGATATAGGCCAAATTAAATTGTCATATGGTGTGCACTATGAATATGTAACAACGAATCCCAACCATTATGTACAATTATAATGCATCAATGAAAGTATGGGAAAAAAGAGAAAAGATATAATAAATTTCTTAAACATTTTATTTCCCACAGATTTGGATATATTAACGTTTTGACAAGCAATCAAAATAATATCCATTGCTTGATGATATCACTAGACAATTTTCAGCAAAGGATTTGCTAGAGAACATTCCGTGGCCACTGGTTTACAGCAATGCTTGGTATATTCCAGGTCTCTGCTTTTGTCCTACTCTGTGCCAGCCAGATGAGCATGACTGCTCTTCTCCATTCATCCACTAAGATCTGTTTCATGGCATCTCTTCCTGTTTCAAACTCAGATTTTTGCATTTGTGTAGCAAAAAATTACCTTCTATTATACTTTCTCATTATTACCTTCAACAGCTATTTAAATCTTATTGTAGAAATTGGATTTTTAAAGCCAGTTTCATTATCTCTAACCAAACAGATTATGAACTCCTTGAAGCCAGGGACTGTGTCAGATGTCTTTGCATCAATTATGATGCTTAACAGACTCTGGATGAACCAAATCAATGTGGATTTATTAATTGCATTTTTATTTGTCCCAAAGTTTCACAAACAAAACTAAAATGACTTTAAAATTTTTGACAAAACTTTGGAATAGCTTTTTCTCTCTGCATAAAGTATTCTATTCCATGAAACTCCAATTCAAATGAAGACTTTTTCATAGAATTTTCCATTTGCACCTCTTCTTCTGGCCAGTCCATTGGGAGTTTACAGACATGTGCTCAAAATGTTAAGTAAAAACAACAAATAAAAACGTATATAAAATATGATCATAACCATGAAAAAAACAAATTGCAATATAAAGCAACTTGAATGGCATATATAAACATATTATGAGTAATAGCCTCAGAGTAGAACACTGGATGACTTTTCTTTTAATTTTTCCATGGATTTTCTTTAAAAAAAATTTTTATTTATATATATATNATATATATATATATATATATATATATATATATATATATATATAACTTTAAAGTGTGCACATAACATTATGCTCTTTAAAAAAAAATAAAGAAGGCAAACAGAATGAGTTTTATATTTGTTGTTTTTTATGTATCCAAAATTTCACTGCAGAATTTCTGAGGTCAGCGATTATCATTTACTTTTATTTCATCAACACTATTTTTGGAACTGTTTGGCATATAACACTGCTGTCATATATGAACACTATCTTCATATTTTAATCAGGAGAAATTTTTGACTTTACATTTATTTATCTGTGAATTAAGATTATGGACACTCATGAGTTGTTCACTTTGCTATCCTCTAGATGGCTCTTCCCTGAGAAAAAACTGAGCCAAACCTGGGCCAATGAGACACTTCCCTGGCATCTTTTATATTTGGAACCAGAAAATTCATTAAAGTCACCTCTCTTTCTCTGTCACCTACCTTCTCATCTCCTTCCCTCCTTCCTCCCTCTCCTTTCTCTTGGCTAAAACTGGAAGAAGTTACAACCTGAAAGTTGTTTGACTTAACAGGTTCCCTTTTCTATAAAAATCATCTATTACATGCATGAACAAAATTGACACACAGAAGTAGAAGGAAAAGAAGGGGAAAAACTCCTATCATTTTTGTAATATATTTGAAATCACTTAACAATATAGTAATTATTAAAAATATTTTAACTTAACAGCTTCTGTCCCTGGAGTCTATATTTTCACCTGTCCCTGAGGCCCAAATGTCTTCTCACCTTTCGTTAAATGATCTGTATTGACTGGAGTGCTGTTACTTATAAAACTTCCTGCAATTAGAAATAATAAAAATAATAAGATTTTGCTATTCTGGTACAACTATGGGGAATATTTTTTCCTCCTTTCAAATAGCCCTGGGGACTAAATGCAAGAGTTGTTCTTTTATCCAAAGAATTCTTCCATTGGTTAGCAGCCATGCAGAATAGCACCAGCACAATTCTAACTCTTAACAAAGACTGAAATGACTGACCCAGAACATCACTGTTGACAGTAATTCATTCATATAGGAAGTAAAGGTGCAGCAAGTAAAATCTGGCATTTTTTCCTTGCAGAAAGGTTGACAAACAAACTTCAAAAAGCTATTATTGCATCAAAATGTGTGCTTTACAATTTTTTTTCAGGTGCTGTTCGTGAATTTATGTCCTAGAACCTCGGAAAACAGAAGAGTTTAGATCCAAATATTAAAGTCCTGCCATTTGACTGGCTCTTAGATGACGGACACATTTTATAAATTTTCTAAACTATTCATTCATTCATTAATATTTGAACACTTAAAATATGCTAAGAACTTTTCTAGGCACAGAGACAGAGGGACAAAATATCCTGTTATCATTGAAATTATAACATTATCCAAAGGAGGAAGGCAATAAGGATATATAGAAGTTAACACATCCAAGTTAGTGACAAATGCTTTTGATAAAAGACAATAATTGGGCTGATGAAGGTGAGGCAACTATTAAACTGGTCACAGAAGGCTACTCAGAGCTGAAGGAAGAATGAGGGAGATGGAATCAGTCATGCAAAGATCTGGGGGATGATGCTTTCCCAGAAATATGAACAGCTCACACAAAGGATGTATCACAGTAAAAGGAAATAGATGGTCAATAGATGGGGGGAAAAAGGACAGGAAAGCAGTGCTCCTGGAACAAATGGACAGCAGAATGAAAATGGTATGAAATCATGTCATAACAATAGACAGTGGCCAGATGGGGAAGCAGAGTAGGCCTCCATCCTATTAAATATCGATTGCATTTCATCCCAATTACAATGAGCAGTTAGGATTCAGAGAAAGTTTACAATATGCTCTTAACTTCTGAAACCTCGGAGAGCAGCAGAAAGAATAGATTGAGGGATATTATAAAAGGATAATCATGCAATCATAAAATCATTATTCAATTAAATTGATAATGCATGTAAAATGCTAATGGAGTGCACAGCATATTGTATGCCCAAAATAAATGTTAGGGATAAAAATGTATTGTTGTTATTTGCCCCATGAGTTCTGAAAACTGGGCTGTGAGTCAAGACCTTATCCTGAGAGTTAAACTAGGGTAAATTCTGTTCAAGGGTCAAGCAGATGTAATCACTGCAGAGGGTGGCACTTTATAACATGGAAAAAAAATAAATAAACATGAACTTTACAATTTACAGAGGGATCATCTACCAAAATTCCCCTCACATACAAATCATTGGAAATCCAGGGCACACTTTCCCACAGAAGCAATGAATATTAGTTTTTTCCCATGGTAGCCTGGAGAATTCTATTTCATCTATAATGTGTAAATAATACCAGTTTGGGTTTAGAGTCAAGGTCCACATAATACAGAAGAGGAAAATAACAACTGCACCACTGATTGGGTACTCAACAAGGGCCAACTGCATTCTAATCACTGAGTAAGCCTGTTGTAACATCATGAGGTGGATGCTACTGCTATCTCCATCTCATAGACGAAACACTAAGAAACACAATGATGAGCAAACAACCCATGAAGTCAGCAGTTGCAGAGCAAGGAGTCAGACTCAGGCAGCTCAAAAACGAGCATCTATTCTTTTAAATCCTGTATACAGGCATGTGCTACTGTGTTTACTCTCATTTTTCACGCTTTAAAATGCCCAGACACACAGAGAGAGAGGTGGCAGGGAGGTCACTGTTTGCCTGCAAACCCTTAGGAACCCCTTTTCTGGAATTTTATTCCCATATCCTGGTACTCCACTTCAGAATACTAGGTATCCTAGTGTACAACCCCAGGCAAAACCATTACATAAGTTGGTAAAATGAATATTTAATAAAATTCTACAATGCCACAAATTTAAAAACAAACCTAAAATAATGACCTTCATGTCAGGGCTAAGGAAATATTTCAGATTTTAAGCATTAGGTACCAGGATCACCACTGCTTAGATATCAAGACTCTAGGCTGCAAAATACCAAGGAAACTTTTATTTTTTTTTAATTTTTTTTTATTTTTTTTTTTTTTGCCCAGTAACTTTTACCTACTTCTGAAGAATTTAAATCATTCTTCTTAAAGACTGCCAGAGGGATAGCAATGATAACCCAGTATTCAGGAGAAGGAGACTACTGTAGTAATTCCTATGAATGCAGGAAGCACAGGAAAAAAATCACTATGGAATATGGGGCTGGATCCTTTGGGTTTGTATAAATAGTGTGACTCTGAGCTACTTACTTATGTTCTTTAATCTTCATTTTCTTATATAGGCCTAAAAAAGTATCTGCAGCATTGGGAGGTGCAGATAATAAGATAATGGGAGGGGGAACAGCAGGCACCTCACTATGTGCTTCTCCTATGTCATGTGCTTTATATGGATGAATCCTCAATACTGCCTTACATGTTAGGTCAAATGCAATTTCCATTTTATAGAAGGGGAACTGAAGTTTGCCATAATGAGAACTTTTTCCAAGGCAATATGGGGTAAAAGTACTGACAATGAGATCTAAAGATGGTACTTAAACTCTAGGCACTCAGTCCTAGTCTTAACTACTAATTTTAAATTCTCATAAACATTTAGTTAGTAATGCAATGCACTGTTATGATTTTTATTACCATCCCTATTATCAATTCTATCATGGGTTCTTCGGTGAACTTAAGGAAATATAAAGCACCAAAATATCAAGTAGCACAAAGCTAATGCTTCATACACTAATTCCTTCCTCCATTCTATAAATTGTGAATTATGTGTTTGGCTTTATTAAAACTATCAAACATTAGAATATCTGAAATAAATAAAAGATCATTCTTTATAGCAACATGAAGCAATTAAGCCTTCTATAATAGTCATCCAAATCATTTACTACTAATTTTTACTTGTCCTTTAATAACTCATATTTATTTTGAAATGTCACTGTGAATATTAAGTTAGTGGCAGAAAATTTTTAGACAGTTGATGTTCTTCAACCCTTGGCTTATTTTCCCCATTAAATAAGAGGAAGTCCACATCTTTCTTGCTTTGGAATTGAACAGCTATCTTCAGCCACATATTTCTCAGTTTTCTTGACCTACTTCAAAAATTTCAAACTTCTCACTCAACCTACTTCCTGAGGAGTTTTCTTTGTGAAATACAGAAACCATGGAACAAATCCCTTGCCTTTTTCCATGAAGCATAAACTCACATACGCCTTCTAATCTCTATCCATCAAAGAAACATTTTCACTTCTATACCCTGAAATCATGGGCAGGTAGGTCCTCAAGCCCAGTTAGCAACATGGGGAAATATTAGTCCTCCTACTGTGTCCCCTGGTAGGTGGCTGCAGCTGTGCACCTTTCCCCATGGCCTCTTAGATATGACTGTATTTGAAAGAGGACTCAATGCTAGCACAGAAATGGACCTCAGAAAATCAGACAAAAATGCCTTAATTTTAGAGAAGAAAATGATGAAGACAGAGACGGATATTTTCTTAAGGTTTCAGTCCCCAAGGCACAGCCCAGGAGAGAAACCAGTCTGGTGCTGTACAAAAGAGAAAAGGATATGTTTCAACAAGGAATTATGCCTGTTCTCTAATTTCTCTGAACCAAGTTCAAACAGCAAAAGTTTTTTTTTTTTTAGTAATATCTTTCTGATTCTACAAGAAATATATGATCATTATAGAAAATCTGAAAATAAGTAAAAATATAATTAAAATAATTATGGTTAAAATCAGAATTCAAAGAAAATTTTTGCCATACATAATCTAATATTTATGTTAGGATCATACTATATATATAATATTCAGGCTATGATTTTAATTATTTAATCCTTATATACACTTCAAATATTATATTTTATCATTCATGTAATACTTCATCTAAAGGATATCATATAATTATTAACTAGGCCTATAGATTCACAATTTTTCATTTTTTATTATTTGTTTATTTTACTGTTTTATCATTCCACCTCTCCATTTACAAATTCATCATTCACCATTCCATTACATACTACTATGATGGACAAACATCTTTGTATATAAATAATAAACACTTGCTAATATTTTGTTTCATTAATATGATTATAGAACAGCAGACAATGTTTGGGATTATTTAACATAAAAATCAGATGACAGAGAAGTTTTCTTGATTGAAATCAACAAACTCTGGCTCTAATAACTTGATTAAATAATCAGCTTAATATTTTGTGCTAACTTGTGTGGCATTAAATCTTAGAATAAAGAAAGGTAAAAGCTATCCCAAGGCATTTCCTACCCACCATCATCATTGCCACTTAGCCCTAAAAGATATTATTCCTCTTATCAATAAACTCATAAATAAAAGTTCTAATCAGAATTAGTTTTTAAATCTTTGTGTTTACTTAGTCCGACATGGAAAAGAAAGCATTCAATTTCCTTGCACATTTCTGTAAACCTAATTTTCAAGGCAGCCTTAAGTGGTGACCATTATTCAGCACAGAACTAGTTATCTGTCAGTGTGGTATGATCCAGCTGTTCAGCTGTTATCAGCAAGGCCATGTGGTGTTGCACCTGGAACCTAGAATTTGCTGCCAGTAACAACTGTAGTCCAAGTCAAGCCTGGCCACTTACTAGCTACATAGGGCCTTGGCCCTGTCATCAGTAAATGGAAATAATACCATGTATCTTATGAGGCCCTGTTTGAGAATGAATGAACTAATAAGTGCCAGTTACCTCATTTATAAAACCTTAGAGATAAAAGGACTTCTTCATCAAATGCCATTCTAAGTCCTATTACCAAAATTCTAATGGCTAAAGGGATCTAAATTAAATTGTGTATTCAGATTGAATGGAACACAGTGACAGTCACCCTCAGACTTTCTAAATCAGCATCACTTGCTTATCATTCCTCAGGCCTTCAAAAAAATAGAAATTTCACACTATTCCTAAGTAGTTATTCATCAGCCCTTGATCTTGACTTCTCTCTTATCCAAGGGGATATTATATATATATATATATACATACATATATATATATATATGTGTGTGTGTGTGTGTGTATATATATATATATATACACACTATATATGATCTCTCCAATAAATGATATGCAGATTACAATGAAAAAAACTTGATTAATCTGGCCTTTATACAGTGATCTCTGATAAAATTAACAATTGTAGATAGAGACAAATAGGAAGGCAGGTAGGTAGACAAACCTCAAAGACCATTTTCTAGGAAAATCACTTTAAGATCTGTTTCAATCTCTCTGTGGTAGATTTAACCAAAATTTAGTGTATTAAAAGTTTTAAGTATAAATACTTCCATTTCTATTGTTTTCTCATCTATGCTGGGTAAGCATGACAACTAAATTTAAGAGTCAGGCAAAATTAAGAAATATGTTTATGCGAAAAGTAATTTATTAACAATTTACAGCAGAGTGAATGTAGCCTTGCTTTCCAGTATTCTTTTTTTTAAGGACTTCATTTACTTTCCTCAGAGCCAAGAGTCTCCCCTCTGAAAATGTAGTCATTGACAATATACCAAGTTACAGGCTACTAAACAGATGTTATTTGCTTTTAATTCATAATAATAACTTAAATTTCAAAAATAGAAGGTATCTCAAATCAATGTGCTAAAATTGTTTAGTTAAGTTGCATGGAGCAAATATGATTTTATTTCTTTTCTATACATGTTCCTTATTACCAAATGATAAGCACTGAAGTCAACAGGCATACATCTCATCATGATTTTGTCCTTGTCAACTTTTCCAGTCTCAATCACTGATGTGTATCTATGTTCTAGCTCCATGGCTTAACAGTTTTGTACCTGAAGATTTGATTTTTCAGTGTGTTGGGTATGTTTGTAATGTGACAGAAGCCCACCTGTCTCAATAAACTGCAGATAATGAGAAAAGCACCTTTTTTATAATATGTGAAATGAATTACTATAGAAAGCACATTTTTTATAATATGTGAAATGCATTACTATATGCTAAAATGACACCCCAAATCATTATATACAATGTCCTTTAACTAAAAGTGTGTATGTATAGTCTTCATAATCCTCTAATACCGTATAAAAGAGAGGACAGTTCTCAGTAAGAGACAAATAAGCCATTCCCCATTAATGATGGTGTTAGCCAGCAAGCCTTCTTGAGATCAAAAGTAAACAATGTCTTTGGTTATCAAAACTAAATTAGTTGTTAAGCTAGAAATCAGTTTTTCAAAATAATACTTACCAATCTGCTCCACTGGTATTCAGCCAGAAATATATGGAATTTATTAATTTTAAACCAATGAATATTAATTTTAAAGTTCATGATCACTCTCTAATATTGGGGTAGACTAAATAACTTATAAATTTGATGATAATTCTGAAAACACTATTATAGCAATAGATTTTTCTCATTTCAAAGTTCACATAAACATCAGCTGTGGGAGACAATGGAAGACACTGGAGGTATTCATTTGAGGCTTTGCTGCATTTATTTTAAAAACTGATAAATGTTGCCCATGACCTACATTACTCTTAAAACTAAGAAAATTAAGGTAATTTTCACTAAGTTATTTCCTGGGTTTAGGTTAATGTGCATTCTAGCTTGACCTAAATGCACATGAGAATGTGCATCAAAAGCTCATTAAGGTCATCTATCCTGTGGTATTTTGTGCAATGAAATTACACATTGTATAGATTCTCCCAGTCCATCTTTCCCCCTCCTGACTTTGAACTTCTCAAATTTACTTTGTTTATTCCACCAAGAAGAGGCAGGAAGTATGCCCCAGGATCTGAATTCAATGTCTGATTACCTGTGGAAATACAACATTCTTTTAGTACATGACCACAGAAATGAGAATTCAGGAATTCATATTCTAAATTTTCAGCACTTAACCTCACTATTGATCACATAAAATGATTATAGTTTTGTACAGAACCAGGGGAATTGAACCTCAAGTGAAAATATATTAAAATACATCTGTTAGCCAAACCATTTGAGATTATATAATTTCTGTTGCTGTCAAACTCAACCATTTTGTATTAATCTACATCTTGAAATAATAAAAGCAGAAATAGTTGCATTTTATATTAATCTACTTTTTAAAATAATAATGCAGAAATAAAGTTGAGTGCCAAAAAATCTCTCCCAAGAACTTATAATGCAAGTGTTAACAAGCAAAGATTTATTGAAATTCATCAAATCTCAACTAACATTGAGACTAATACTATCTGAAATTCTAATATATTTCTTGTAGGCTGGGGATCTTAGTTTTAGGCAAGTGTAGTTTTATCACCCTTGTTGACTAACATTTAGCACAATGCTTGAGACATAGTTATGTTACAGGCTGATTTGAAAGTTAAGTCAAATTGATCCCATTCTGCTCAGACATCTCACCCTGCACAAAATTGGCCCTTTAAACTCGGGAGCTAATACAAGATTGCTTCCTGAGCATGTACAAAAAGCTGCCAATTCTGAGAACCTGGTGACACTTTATAATTGTGTCTTATGACTGTGCTTGCCTCTCCTGCCCCACTCCTTTGTGGTTTTTCTGTTTTTGAGTGGCGCCCTCACCCATGCTTAGTGTCTTGGGCTGCAGAACTGTCTACTTTCTGCTCCCTTAACCTCGGCCAGAATAAATACTTTGTTTTTACTTCAAAAAGACCCAGTTTTATTTGGAATTTTGGAATAGTGCCTTAACAGTTATACTGAGTAAATATCTGCTAAGTTAAATTATTAGAATATACTCAATATATGAAATCATCAGTTATACACATCACTGTTGAAAACAAATACACCAAACTTCATAGAACAATAACCCACTACTATATAGAAAGCATCTTCTAAAATTGTCTCTATAGAGAAAACATTCTTTCTAAATATATACATAAAAACTAGCACCATGAATCAGATATAACCTCCCTATGTACACATATGAATACACCACAGTGACTCTCAACATTGTGTATATCCATAAGTCTGGATCCTAGTTAGAATAAGATGCATCCTATGTTTGTATAAATATATTAAAATAGACTCTACTTTCATGTATAACTAAAAAGAATAAAAACATAAATTAGTGTCACTGCCAGCTTTACCTATGTCATATTATCATGCCTACATTTAAAACTCACAGGCAAGCAAGTAAAAAGCAATAGATCAAAGTTTGAATATCAGTGTAAACATAAAAATAACATGAAATAAATCTGGTACTCATACACTGCCATACACTGCATCTGCCATGAAGATACATATTTATTAGTGATGTAGAATTTTATATTCTTTTTTCCATACCACTCACAGCAAAGTGTACTTTGTTCAACCTCATTTTAAAAAGCACATTCAATGACAAATTGCTGTATTTATCCTATTTTTTGGCTGAATGTCAGTAGAGCAAATTGATGAGGTATGACTTTTTTTTCTATAGAGAAAAACCATTTATTTTTTTTAGAATAAGTATATATATACATTATTGTACTTTTAATAAGTATATTATTAACTGAAGGAAGTGGATTATTTTCAATACTTAAAAATCCATCCTCTATTTCTGACATTTGCAGGATCCTGCAGTTGTTGTGATGCCCATTCATTTTCCCCATTGCTTATTATTAACCATATTTCTTGAAAATATTTTTTATAATAAGAGTGACTACATATTGTCTCAATCAAATACATTTGATATATGATTAAGATCCATTGCAATGAAAAACAACATTTTTGTTTAGCAGAGTCATAAATTGTTAATTGCAACCAGAATTAATATCAACTGCTTTCATATTTTAATATCCAAAAAATAATGCTTCAGGGCTGGGGATGTAGCTCTGTAGTAGAGCACCTGACTAGCATAAAAAACTTCACTCCTCCACCAGTGCAAATAGACACAGGATACTTTATAACAAGAAAATCTGAGAATATCTTTACAAGTTTACATAACTAATGGTTTCTTTTACTTTTGAATTCGGGTTTCTTTAAATAAGAAACCCATTCTACTAAGTTCTATTACTAATTAACACTCAATAATATATAAAAACTTGCATGGAGTCTTGAGGTAAGACTTTGCCTCATGGGTCTGGTATCTTTGCCCACAGATTAACATTTATAATTAATCATTGCTCTAAGATAAGTTGCTCACATTTTGTGCAAGTCAGAAAACGCTTTAATTTTAGAGATATTGTGCTAACCCTCAGGATGAAAACCATAGATCATCACTGTCATTTTGCCCAATAAAAGCACCAACAGAGGCTTTTACTCTCAAAAGTTACCATCAGACACAGTTTTACACAGAATGCAATCAGAAAACATCAACAAGACATTATCATTTCAAGTCAACCTGCCTTAACGGGACAACTAAATTGGGTATCCACCCAAGAAGATATAAACAATCTATATTCTTGATAATTACTTAAAATTATGTGATAGAAATCAGTAGCTATGGAAAATGATTGAGCTACATCAGATTTTTAAACCCAAGGTGACCACTTTACTATGCTTCCTTTATAAAGCACCATATTTTAATGCACATTTTAAAAATAATAATCAGTATATCAAAGATCTGTCAGAAGGCTTTTCCTGTAGCAGCATGTCAAACTGAAATATAATTATGTGTCCACACATCAAAAATTCTAAGACAGAGAAATACACCTATAATCCTCTTCAATTCTATGCATCCAAATATAGTGGTCACATTCCCACTTCAACAGAAAGTCAGTCCACTTGTTCTCATAGTGATTTTTCAATTTGATTTGTGACTTTTTGAAACTACAGAAGGACAAATATGGGCTATTGGGGCTATTTTCTTTTCCTTTACCTTTCTTTTCCTTTCCTTTAGCCTTCACCCTATCCTATTCCTATAGGACTCTCTTTTTGTAAGAACTCATATAGAGCTGTTAACAGTTTCAAATTGTCTTCCTCTTATTGTAAAATATGAGAGCGAAATAGCTCTGCAATTCTTAAGATACTTTATAACCACTTAATTCTAACATCATTGATTGTCCATCATCTCTTCTGTCCCTACCCCTCATCAGATTATCAATTCCAACCATCTAACATGAAAAGAAATTCTAAATCACAGAGAAATAAAAATGAGAAATTTACATTTTGGTTAATACCAGTAAGGAAAGGAAAACTTTTAAATGAGCTTAACACTCACCAACTATCACAGCTGAGAAGTTGTACTTAAAATTTAACTAAGAGATATATAAGAGGGGCTCCTGGGCATATTGATGATGCAAGATTATAAATAGAATATTATTTTTAGATAAAATGATTTTTATTGACAAACAATAAGTTAATAAATGACAGAAAGAAGGGATAAATCAGATCACAGAAAAGACTATCTCCTGAATTCTACCCTTGCTGAAAGTAACTGTCTCCTCCAAATTGCAAACCATATTTGCTAATTAATTAGCTTCCACATTAATGGGCAGAAATAATAGAATTTCCATTAACAAGTATGTGAGGTATACATCATGAGCCTGTGTGTATATGAGTGTGTGTTTGAGAGTCCTTAGGTATAGTTAGTGGACTCCTTCAGATTTAACACTTAAAGAATTTTAAAAGATGGGGTGTTTAACAAAAATAAAAATGTTAATTGAGGGAAGATTAAGAAAATGAATCAGCTAAGTATTATATTTTCAGTTGCATTTAACCAACCCAAAAGTCTTCTAAAAATATCACAATAGTAAAATGAGAGATGTTGTGACTATTTCATACAAAAATTCTTCATTTTCTTTCTCAATTAGGAATGTCTTCTATTCACCTGTTCACTGCAGGCTTTCAGGTCCCAGCAGCAAACAAAAAGGCAGAGCATGGCAATGGGTCTTTTGAAACCAAAAGAAAAGACTGTCACTCCCAAACTACCAGCTATTTCCTATTTGAATACAAACATACCATTTGAAGTAATTCATTTAGCTTTTTCTAAAGGCACCTTGTGTAACCTTGCAAGTGGTGATTTGTAATGTGGCAGGCTGTTATCAGGCAGCTACAATATTTCACTTCACCTCAATAAAGAGCAGTGTTATTCTAAAGTTCATTCATACAGAAACATTTCAGGGGAGATACTCTCCAAACCTAATTCATGTTTATCCATTTGTTGTTTGAAGGGGTGGGAGAAAGCTGCATAGACAATCATCTTCCTCCTTTCTTGGTTGAATTATTTCTAAGCCGGAAGAACCGTCACGTGGTTTATTTGTTCGACATAGCCAAAAAAGGATTATAGACAATGCTATATCATAACATCCCATGTACTGCAAGTCTGCACTCGTCCTCTCCATCTCCTTTTGGCTCAATGTATATCCACTCACCTTCCAACAGACAGTGACCACTACATTTATTGCTAGAAGGCCATTCCTGGCTGTCAGAATCTACCTTTTTGCCCCCTAAATAAGCTTAACTATTGGGGAAGCAATGTCTCCAAGGAGCCTCTTTCCACCTATGGCTGAGGAGATTGGGGTAAATGCCCTGGGTCCCTCACCTTTCAACGTGTGTATGTTTTACAGTGGATCCCCCAATTTCCCAGTGTGAATTAGGACCAACTGCCTCTAATGGTAACTTGCTTATAACTGAACCCTTTGTTGCTCAGTTTTTCCAGGTCTCACTTCCCCATTTCCTGAAATCAATTCCAAAGTAACTTACTTGCACTTCAAGTCATTTAGCTCAAGAGAACACTCACTGTAAACACCATGCACCTATTGCTAAGTAAGTTTGGATCTCACTTCCGCCAAAATAAAGGAAACACTAAGATACATAATTATTCTAACAAGCCACAAAAATGAAGATGTCAACACAGAATGGCTATATTCTTTGTCCTTCTTACTTTGATCTTCTAGGACCAGTGAAATTTGAAAAGGAAATATTTTAGATAACGATGTACATTATGCACAGACTTTTTAATTAGTACATAATTATATTTAAAACAAAATGTCTACTTTTTGGAGGTTAATAAAGTTCTTTTTTCATTTTAGTTAATGTCACTGCTGGTAATTAGTAGTAGTGGAAGCTAGTTCTTTTCATGTCAGCTTTTAGGAGAAACCAAACTAAAACATTTTAAGAGACTGCTATTTTGTTTTTTAAAGAGAGAGTGAGAGAGACAGAGAGAGAGAGAATTTTTTTAATATTTATTTTTTAGTTTTCGGCAGACACAACATCTTTGTATGTGGTGCTGAGGATGGAACCCAGGCTGCACGCATGCCAGGCGAGCGCGCTACCGCTTGAGGCACATCCCCAGCCCAAGAGATTGCTATTATTGGAGGCTCAGTTCTGTTTTCCTGTAGTCAAAATTCTTTAGACTGCAAATAATAATAAACTGCAGTCATATAATCAGAAAAGAGATTTATTGTACAGCTAGATGACTACAGTAATTACACTATGTTGTATACTTGAGAAATGTAAAGAAAGTATGCGTTAAGTGTTCTCATCACAAAAAAAAAAAAAAGGATGATGATGTGAGGTAATGTGTCAGTTAACTAGCTGGTATAACAACCCCACATACTACTTCAGAACATCATGTAGTATGTGATGAAAACACTGTTATCTATCACTTTATAATAGATAAATTTTTTAAGATACTGAGTATAGCAATCGGTATCAAAATAAGGAAGAAAATAAAAAGAAAAACATGACAAATCTATTAAAACATCTGCAGTTTCTCAAGAGTACAAGGTTGGCTGGGTTCCTTGAAAGGCCAGAGGCAACCAAGAAAATTCTCAGTCACTGTGGCCTTATTCTATACATCTGTTTTGTTCTGTCTGAAAACTGGGCCTACAATTCCAGAGAGTTCATATTTTCCCTGTATAAGAGATGAGCCCAAATTGTTTTTCTTCCTCTTGATTTTAACACCAAATTCTCACCAGAATCCCATGGCTACTCTGATCTTCATTCAGGTGAACAATGGTCTGAAATACAAGCCACAAAGAAGGGGCTGGGATTCTAAAAACAATCAAAACAAACTTAGAGAATCCCCTAAAATATCAATTATATAATGGCATCAGTTACTAGGGACTAGAAAATGAGTTGCATCGAAGATAGTGGTTACTTCTAATCCTACCTAGGAATGCTCAAAATGAGCTACTAATGATAAACTCTAGATGCACCAGAGACATTATTCTCACTTATTCTCCCATGTGAAACTTTAACTATTGTTGTAAATGTTTGATATGTTCATAAAAGATACTTTTAGTGATTTTTATATTTCAAATACCCTTAATATCAAATCATACATTTGAACATTGTGTTTTTAGATGAATTTTAAAATTGTTTTTCATTTATAGTAACTTAAGGAATTGTTGACCAACACTATAAAATTGAAAAAAAAAAGGAAAAAATAAATAAACCCACAATTTTACTTGGACATTCATAAAGCCAAAATTCTCATTTCCAAGAAAGTATTAGTATATAGTCTTTAAGGAAAACAAAGTATTTTTCCTTTTCTCAAAACTTTCTATAGGAGGTTCTAAATACTCCTGTGGAAACATATTTTAGAACTTCATCTTTCAATATCAGTTTATGACATCTAAATCTATTTTTCCTACTGTCCAAAATGCAAAGAAAAATTTTCCACTACAATCTTACTTCTAAGCTGCATGATACAAGTTCATTTTCCTCCAGGGGTATTAGCCTCCCCACCTGTACAGACCCACTTCTCTGAGAATTACCTTGTCAGATGCCAGCACTGACATTTCCTGTCTGTATGGATCACTGTTGAATCTTCTTTTTGGTTGTTAGTGTTGACATGATGAGTACATACGTGTTTACTGAATGAATAGTGGTTTGGTACCTGTGCTTTAGGGATGAGTGTAAAGTCACCAGTCACTTATGCCCTCAAGCAATTTCAAAAACTTTATGTCACATTTCAGGATGACAGCAATGCTGGCAGTTAACATGCCAGTAAAGATCAAGAGATAAAAATTGGTTATCACTGACAATGCAGATATAGGTTTAAGTTGTTAGTCAATAAGTATTATTTGCTTAACTAACGTGAGGATACCAATTTTCTTCCTATGCAACATAGTTTTTCTTGCAAAAACAGAAAAGTATATAAACATCTATCTAAAATTACATGGTACTTTCAAATGGAAATGGCTATTTTCCTTTATCTTTTTGATTACCACAACCTTCTTTGTTACTCAAGACAGTGCAATGCTCAATTTTACTATGCATTACTATTGCTCATTTGCAGAAAAATGCCTAATATTTTCATTGGAAGAATGATATACTTGTCAAATTCAGTGAACACCAAGGCCTCTAAGATGGCTTGTGTTCTTTTCAGTTATGGAAAGTGAAATATGTTCATATTTCCTGCAAAGATTGTTTTAAATTAAGGCAACAATGTTATACAATTAAGTGTAAGTTTAAAGTTCAGCAGAAACACATTATCCTTAACAATCCCAAGGTAATCAGTGTTTCCTTCCCTACTGAAACAAATATATGAAGATCCGTATTGGTAGGAAATTTACATATCATTAAAATCTTCATTTTGCTCTATTTTATGTATTGAAACATAGGTTCATTGTGTTTACATTATGTTTTGCTGCACTTTAAACAGAACATGGAGCAAAGAAAAATGTTTAGTACATGATGATGGAACAATTGAATATTCAAATCTTAAAATAAAGAATGTAACCCTGTCTTGACACTCACACAAAAAAATAATTCTGGATGGAACATGAACTTACATTTAAAAGCAAAAGCTAAAACTACAGATTTTCCAAAAGAAAACATTGAGGATAACTCTGTGACCTTGAGCTAGGCAAAGATTTCCTAGAGAAGGCACAAACTGCACAAAACATAAAGAAAAAAAAATGTTAAATTGGAATTCAACAAAATTAATAATTTCTGCTCTTCAAAAAGACACTTAAGAAATTAAAAAGCTAAGCCACATATTGGAGGAAAGTATCTGCAATGCACATACTTAACAACAGATGCAAATCCAGAACGTAGGAATAACTCCCCAAATAATAAAAGACCAACAGTCCAATTAAAGTATGCCAACGTTCCAAGCAATCATTTCAAATAAGAAAATACATATAAATGGTTAAAAAAGCACATGAAAATATGCTTAGCATAATTATCAAGGAAATGCAAATCATATCAAAATGGATTCTACTGCCATATAATACTAAAAAGAATTAATAAATAAAATTCATAAAGCAGAAAAAAAGTAAGTTCCCACTTTAAACCACTAGAATGTGTTACTACTAAACACTTTGAACTTGAAATGCTGAAAAGGAAGTGCAACAATCAGAATTTTCATACATCACTGGTCAGCAACACTAAGAAAATGAGCAACGTCGAAGCAGAAGGGATGGAGAACAAACAGGGCAGAGTACAGAAGTGAGATTGCTATTTAAAATAAGGAAAAGAAACAATAACATGCCAGTGATATATTTTCTTAGTTTCAAAATAATAGTGTCCCTTTTATATTTGAGAAAAAGGAAGCATACAGAGGTTAAAGTCACCCACCAAAAATAATACAGTTCTGTAGTTAATAGGAACAGAATAACACCTATGCTTTTAACCCCTGTGCCCCAAAGCCTCTCTTATCCTATTTTCTGCTTCTATTTGTTAAATTGCACAGAGTTGCTATTTTTTTTGTAGGTCAAAATGGTGAAATATTGTCAATTTTGTACAGTTCCACATATTGATCACACATTATATAATGATCAAATTAGTTATCCTCCCACAGGAAGTCAAAGTTCTAGTGAGAGTTTTCCAATTTCATTCTCTCACAATCTCACCTTCTAATCACTTACCAACCTGCAGAAAAATGGGATCTCCTCCAACTTCTCTTTCAATCAGTTCTTGGTTGCCAGATTCATTGGAGTTTTCTAAACCTTGTCTTACTTGATCTATGATATTTGTACACACTAACCAAATCCTTCTTTCTTCAAATACCTTATTTATATGACACTGAAAGTATTTGATCATTCTACATATATTCTAAGAAACTTTTAGTCAACTCTGCAGATATTTTTCTTCTTTCTCTGAAATACTCATGTTCCTTGAGGTTTTACCCCATGTCTCCTTCATACTGACTCCATATGCTCTCTAAAAGTGACCACTTCTATTCCCAAGGTCTTCTATTATCACCTGGATGCTGATAAAACCTAACCATTCCATCCAGCACAGATCATGTTCCAAACATCACTACCTACCTTTTTACTTCAGCCTCCATAGAGCCTTCAATGTCTATTCAACTGAACTCAGCTCCAACAGTCTTTTAATTAATATTTCAGTAATTGACACAAATTAAACCAATTATCAAGCTGCACCCTAGACAGCAGCCTTGACCATCCTTTATTTTTCACACCCTCTATCCAATTGAATCCTTTATATTGTACTTACAAATTTATATTAGCTCTGAGCATTCTTCCCTGTCTGTACTCTATTATTTGAATTCAGGTCTCCATAACTTTTCACCTGGCTTGCTGCTCTAACCACCAAATGGCCTGTCTTATATCTGTCCAATCCAATTTCCAACAATGTAGCCACATGGTGCTTTATTTTTTTTTTTTTACCTGTTGCAATGGAATTTATTTATTTAAGTTTTTTTCTTTATTTTTTTATTGGTTGTTCAAACCATTACAAAGCTCTTGACATATCATATTTCATACATTTGATTCAAGTGGGTTATGAACTCCCATTTTTACCCCATATACAGATTGCAGAATCACATCAGTTACACATCCACATTTTTACATATTGCCATACTAGTGACTGTTGTATTCTGTTACCTTTCCTATCCTCTACTATCCCCCCTCCCCTCCCCTCCCATCTTCTCTCTCTACCCCATCTACTGTAATTCATTTCTCTCCCTTGATTTTTTTTCCCTTTCCCCTTACATCCTCTTATATGTAATTTTGTATAACAATGACGGTCTCCTTCCATTTCCATGCAATTTAAATGAAACTCTTCACGTTTTCCCCCTTTTAAAACCTTTAAACAATTTACCATGCCTTTTAGCATGAAGTCCAAAATCCTTAACACAGTTCACAAGGTATGTGTGATAAACTTCCACCATTCAGAAAGACAGCAAAATGAATCGGACTTAACTTTCATACGTCCATATATGAATACATGACCAGCGTAACTCCACATCATGTACAACCACAAAAAATAGGAAGTTATACTCTATGTATGTATGATATGTCGAAATATATTCCATTGCCATGTATAACTAAAAAAGAACAAATAAAAAATTTAAAATCAACAACAACAAACTTCCAACATTCTCTTTAATCCACTTTTCTTGATTCTTTCCCTTTTATGGTATGTCCAAGCATACTTAACTTCTACCTATCTGAAAAAAAAAAAAAAAAGTTTTCTTTCTTGCCAGACTTTGGAGGTATTTTTTTCTATATCCATGTATAATTCTTCCAGATTACAGTTCTGAATCCTGGCCATATTGCACATATTGTTAGATTTCAACCAACACAACCCTTCCTACTGAAGCCTCTCATGATCTCCATAGATTTCTTTAAGTGACCTACTCAGCACTCCTAAAGTATCTTCTTCCTTTATCACTGTACTTCATGGATTCTATGAAAACTACTTATTTAATTGCTTGTATCTCCTCCCTTCTTCCATAAATAAAAGTCTGAGACAGTAATGAAAATCAGATAGTAAGAACCAAAGTGACCAAGTCTGTACTGTTGTTCAATTCCCTAGTCTAGTACATGCTTAACGCACATACAGTAGTATTACCCATACATAAGTATGTGTATATTCTACTTATTTTACTCAAAAAGAAATCATTTATCTTGTTGCAGCTCATTCCAAATACTTAGCATTTCATCTAACTCTGTTAAATTGCTTTTAATAATCATAATATTTTATTCTACCAGATTTCCTTTCTGCGGCTATTAAATCATTTCCAAACTTGCACCAACTTTGGAATCCCAGCTTAACGCACTGCCATCTATCATCCTGCAATCCATTCCAAAGCAATGTCATACAATAAAATCCCATCTGTCTCGGCTTACCAAATATACTTTCTTCTTCACGCAGTTCCTTAAAGGGCCTGACCCTCTCCTTCCACCAGGTCTTGAATGCATAAAAAGGGAGCTTCTACTCTTTATGTGTAGAAAAAGAAACAGACTCTGGAGGCATGGATGATCCGTATTCCAACTTCACACTTAAATTTCTGCACTGGTAAAATGTACATGCCTAACCATATCATAATAAAAGTATTCTGTTATTGATTTAATCATGTACTATTTACATTTCAAAGTCTTGTTTTATACAATGAATGTATCCTTTCATATAAATCTAATGCCATAAATTTCCTAGAAAAATTATTTTAGAGGGAACAATAAATTCTACAGTTACACATTTTATTTAACTCTTCAAAAAGTTTTTCAAAGGAAGATTTTTCTCTCCCCTTAAACAAGTAACATTCTTCCATATTTTTAATATGTCATTGTCTAGTGGCTGAGTTTGACACTTTCTCAAACTTTCACTGGACACTTAACTAACCTCTGATATATTGTGTTTTTAAAAATCCAAATTTATTATGCTACACTCTAATTTGTTTCTTTATCTTTTCTCATAGCATAGGGACAGTACTACTTGCCTTTTACAATACAATGTAAGGACTTAAACAAGAATATGTTTCATGAAAGGGACTATTACTATAGTCATCCCTTTTCTTCTCGAAATGAAACACACTTCTACTTCAACCTCTTTACTGTGTTTCTGTCAAAGAGGCTCCCTCTCCTGAGTTGCAGTCATGGCCCGACATTATTTAGCACACAATTCTGGGAACCTGATAAAATTATCTATACTCTAGTGAATACACACTTCTGCTGTTTTGTAAGAAGAGTCAAGTCTAATCTTCAATGTTCAAAGGAAATGGGCATCAACTGTGTCATTTCTGATAACAGTACAATAACACTAGCCAATCTGTTTCCAAGTTATTAAATCCTAACATCTCAGAGCCTATAGATAACATTTAAATCAAGCCACGTTGTCAGTTTCAGACAAAATGTGAAATCTGCTCACTTTGAAATGTTAAACAAAACCTGCAATGCATCAAGACACAAGAGGACCTAGAGTTCCTCTTTGTTTTTAGAAGAATTCAGCAAATGTAAGCAGTTCTTTAAAAAACATGAAAATAAAAATGCCTCAGCAAATCACAAAGTTTACCAATCCTTTTTCTGTATTAAAAAGAAAAAATGCCTGAACTGTTCCCCTGTGCCCCTGTCTCAGAAACAACAATCAATATGAGGTGTTCAGAAAATGCAGGCTGTCTCCACCATACTCCACAGGAATCTATATACGGGTAAAAAGCAGCCCCAACTTATCAATCTACTTCACTTGTATATACTATACTTATGATATCCTGTGGTAATGCATCCAGCACCTGCACTGGCAAACATGTTTCAGAAGTTAACAGCAACAATAATGTTGGTCTCCTAGATAAACTCTGCATATTAATATCTGGCCTTATGATACAAACGACTGTTTAAAAAAAAAAAAAGTTAATGATAGAGCACAAAGATGCTTGGCCATAATTTCTCAAATATTGGACCAAAAAAAACATGCAATCATTACAGAAGTTTGAATTTAAGAACATGAGGAAATCACATAGCATGGATACATTCAGATCTAAATTTCGGAGGTCAACTGCTAGCCAATAATCTAAAAAACAAACCTATGGGGCTGGGGTTGTGGCTTGGCGATAGAGCGCTTGCTTAGCAAGTATGAGGCGCTGGGTTCGATCCTCAGCACCACATAAAAATAAATAAATAAATAAAGGTATTGTGTTCAACTACAACTAAAAATTTTTAAAAAATAAATATTAAAAAATAATAAAAATAAAAAACAAACCTATTTGTATACCATTCTTACTTTACTGGAATTCAACATTTGCAAAAACAAGGATATTTCAATCTAAAAATAGATGAGATTTGACAGTGTTTATAGCTTTAACAGAACAGACAGTGTTAGAATATAATTTCAATTTTGTCTTACATATAGACGAAAGAGAGAGAAACAGAAGTCAAATCTAAAGATCAAACAAAGAAGTGCGTAAAGAAAGCTTGGCTAATTCCAAGAATTTCCAAAAATTCCATCTAAATCTTAGTTCCTTCACTTCTCCAGCTGCTCTGGCGATAAAGAGCTTCACTCCAGACTCTGTACTTAAGAAGAAAGAAAACAATGATAAACTTTGTTCCCCTTAGTTTCCACTCTTAGGTACTGTACCAAAATAAAAAATTTAAAAAAAATTGAAAATGAGAGAAAACCATGTGGCCCTTATCCACATGGATTTATCTTGATAATGCCCATGCATGTAGAGATACTTAATAACATATTTATGAATAAGGCAAAATATATATAGTTATTAGAAAATCTCATAAATGATGGTGACTGGATGTTACATATAAATAAAAGAGAACTTTCTGGAAGGTGAACTGAGTGGGTATTACAAGATGCAGATACAGACCCAGGAGTGATTTTCTTATATTTTCTTTGTTGTTATAAATGCTAGACTTGGTGCTGTAAAATCTAGGTGCGGTGGTACATGGCTACTCCAGAGGCTAAGACAGGAAAATCACAAGTTCAAGCCCAGACTCAGCAACTTAGTGAGACCCTGTCTCAATATACAAAATAAAATAAAAAAGGGCTAAGATGTATACAACCAGATATGAAAAACTATGCTCTATATATGCAATAAGAATTGTAACGCATTCTGTTATCATATTTAGAAAAGGGGGGCTAAGTAGCTTAGTGGCAGAACAGAACACCCCTGAGTTCCCCAGTCCAAAAAAAGGTAGCAGAAGCAACACACACACACACACACACACACACACACACCTGCCCTTTCTAGCCAAATATTAGAAAATAAAGGGCAACCTAACAAAACAAAAAAGTTTGAGAGCAAACATCCTTATCCAGTGAAAACAAAAACAAAAAAGCTGCATTTCCTGCTCACAGCAGTCAAGAGAGGTAAAGTATGGAGTTTAAACTTCCAACCTCTCCCAGAGGTCACCAGGGGTAGACAATCGAGGTATCTATGATACACCCTCTGGTATCTAAGAATAAACGAGGACTAGGAACTTCATGTCTGCCTCCAGTAAGGAGGCCTTGTGCAGGGTCAGTGGAGGCCACCTGGAGATCTTGAACTTCTATTCTCATGAGCAGCAGTAAGGCACCTATCTCTCACCAAACCAGGGTAACAACAAAAGCATTCATGCCTGAAGAACTCTCATCATGATCCACTAAGAATGAAGCCTCGCCATCCCTCTTGGAATTAGGCAAAAGCCACACAGGAAAAATTAGTATGTGATGCTCAACTTCCAAGTCAGAGAGAGGTCAATGGATGCCTGTGGGAAGTCTGGATATTCACCTCCACCTGGAAGTAGAAATGGGGAGTCCCCCCAGCTGTTACAACAGTGTCACAGGAAGTGTGCTAGAAATAAATGTGTAAATAAAATCCATAGTGTGACAACATAAGACTGAAAATGTCCAGGATAAAATTGAAAATCACATGTCATATACCAAGAACTATGAAAGCCTCACTTGAATGACAAAAGACAATCTACAGATGCCAGCACAAGTTGGAACTATATGACAAGGATTTTTATGCAATCATAACAGAAATACTACCACAGGTAACAAGTGTCATACTTGGAACAAGTGAAAAAGCACAGTCTTAGCAAATAAATAGAAGATCTGAAGAAGAACCAAATAGAAAATTAAGAATTAGGAAATACAATAAATTATTTTAAAAAAAATTCTATGAGATAGACTCAGTAGCAGCAGTGAGAGAGCAGATGACAGAATCAGTCCACTTAAAATAGAACACTGGAATTATCCAAACTGAACAACAAGGAAATAAATGGACAGAACTCCAAGGCCTTCTCATAGTATAGCCAAAGATCTAACCTTTTTCCATCAACCTCCAAAAAAGGAAAAAAGAAAAGGGGATACTGAAAAATTATTTCAAATGGTTGAAAACAATGGGAAGAAGAGTAGTACGATTGTGAAGGAGGAAGACATTTGTGGTGGTAGAATGATTTTATGTGTTGATAGAAATAACAAGTCACATAAATTACACATATGATTAAATTATATGTATACATTGTATCAGGGCCACTTTCTTGGTTTGGATATCAAATGACAGTAATCCAAGATACAGAAGAGGAAAATAGGAATTCTCTGTACCATCTTTGCAATCTCCTATGGATATGTAATTATTTCAAAATAAGTGAAAATGAGTGAATGGAAATATCACAGTTTATTCCATTAACTTGCATAACTAATGTGTTAATAATTATAATAATAAAAAAAAATTCTTACCCCCAAATGAATGGAGACTTTCAATGTGGTTCCTTATGGTTCTGAAGTAAGCAATGATAACATATAACTAAACAGTAACAGAATTCCTGGTATTTTATTTATGAAGATATCTTCTAAATACATAGTAGGAGAAAGGAAAAATACAAGACTGACATGATTCACTTAATAAACATTATTAAAGCCTTGTACAAATGAGAATGAAGGCAGGAATTAAGGATTCTGAGACAGAAGTCATATTTCTGGCCCTCAAGCTTAAAGGGAGACTGACAAGATCAAACAGAATTACATGTTTCAGTGAGGCAGTGGAAAGGTCAAGAAGGAGAAAAACAGAGGTTCATTTAATCCATAATGAATAAGATGGGGAAGTCATTATGACAGTCCACAGCATGGGCAACACCTTAGATAAGGGGAGAGGCAGACAAAAGGGGAGGCTGCTGCACATAAGTCAGGTTCAAAGAGATAGCACAGAGGCCCACAGGAGGCAAGTTCCAAAGTCTGAAGGAGGAAAGCCTTTCAGGCCTCCACTGAGCAGCACCATATGCCAGACATGGTGATAAGCACTGGGCTCTGCTCAAGGGGTTTCCAGCCTAGTGAGAGAGGCAGCCTAACCTAGCAATCATGAAATGATGACAGCATAGACAGTGATCTAGAGCTGTTTGCTATAAGAATAGGGGAAAGAAACATATCTAGCTTTGTGTGAACAGAGCAGGGTTTCGAGAGCGAACTATAAGTACTTTGTTTTTTATCTGAGATAAATTAGAAAGGGCCAACAGAAAAGTCTGGAAAGGTGGGTAGGTTGTAAGAATGTCAAGGAGTATCAAAGACACCCTGCAGGAAATGGGAGTTATTCACATGAGTGACAAGATGAGACTTTAATTTTGAATGATTCTATCTGAAATCACTGTGTGTATTGGGGTGGAGAAGACAGGGATAGAGGATGGTCATAGAAGAAATTAGAAAAAGAAAGTATCTGGTGTTTAGAAGCCCAGTGAGAAGGAAATAAATTAGAAAAATATCAACAGTGGAAAGTATGACTAGGAGGCATAAGGAGAGGTTGGGAAAATTTTATTAGCTTTGAAATGAGGAGATGATTCTGTCACTTAGAATTACCTATCTCAGGACAGCGATGAAGGCACGGCAGACTGTTTTAAAGAAGAAAGTTATGAGAGCAAGAAAGCTAGTATGGACTAATGCTATCAGAAGCTTAAAGGAAACAGGGGAGAGTAAGCATCGTGAAAGATTAATTTTATTCCTTTTGGAAGTGAAACACATATTTGGGTTTTTTAAGGTATTCCAACTGGATCACATTGACAGGATGCTATGAAAAAAAAAATGCATAGGTTGGAAGAACTTGGAAATACAAAGAAAGGTTATAACTACAGAATGAGTCTAAAGACAACAACATGAGGGTCAAGGACATGGATGAACAAGTCAACCTTGAATAAAAAAGAAGTATTCAGTCTACTGAGAACGAAAGACCATGAGAGGGTGGGCAGGGAAAGTTGAAAAGCACCAGAAAAGACATATTCATTTTCCTGAATAAAATAGACAGTGAAATCATCTGTTGAGACGTGTGGGTTTAAGAGGAGACCTAGGAGGTCTGGAATTACCCCTGAAAGAAACAGGATCTGGGCTACTCAAACTCAAGATAAAGCCTGACAGGTGACTATTCACTAGGGAACATGATATTTTAAAACCCTCAAGGAATCATTTTTCACAAGGTAATTTCTTTCTTAATTTGGTTTATGAGTTCAAATTTTACACAGCAGTGATTTAAAGGGTAAGGCAGTGCTTATTTTCCTACAAGAGCTAGCTTCTAATTGAGGTCAAGTCCACAGTGACACTAAGATAAAGGAAAATTGTAAAATAATTATACTTATATAATTTTTGCTTGTATTTCTGTAGTATTTGTATAAAATGCTGCTTGTATTATCCCAAGCAGAATTTTTTAACCTTAAAAGAAACGTGCCTGATAGGTATTACATCTTTTGTTGTGTAGACAAAAAAAATAAAGTTGAGTATCAGAGAGGAGAAAAATGACACGTTCAATGTTTTACAGAAGGTAGAAATGTCAATATTCAATCCCAAGTGTTTTGCTTGCTAAAACAGAACTTTTCCACTATATCATATATTTGTTTTAAATGCATATCAAAGATAACTGAAATTTAATCCAGGTTTGTTTTGTATTTAAGAAACATAAATAAGATTGTCCTGAATCTACTGAGAAAAAGACTATATTCATCAAGAAAAAAGTCAAATTAAAGAGTTCTATTAATTTTATCCAAAACTGGTTTTATATAAGGTACCAATAAATTTCCTAACTTAAGAATTTGTCAATCTTTATTAAAAATATTTTAGACACACAATCTAAACTTTAAAATGGTCCCTTGGAGAATTTAAATGTGGTGAAATCACTACAAGTGATTATTTGTGATAAGTATTAACCTCTGCTCTGTCATGTTTTAAAGGGCTCAGACATCTACAAAAATGAAGATCTATCCTGGATATCATGAAAATTTACAAACAGTGCCCTGGGTGTTTAAAAAAATTTTTTTGAAGTGCTGGAATATTTGGCAATATTTGATTTCATCATACCATGTGTTAACCAAAACTCTTAGCAGTATACAAATGTTTGTAAAGAATCTAAGGTAGGAGACAAGCACAGTGGCACAATTCTATATTGAGTGTGAAGGCTGAGGCAGGATGATCGCAAGTTCCAGGGCAGCCTTGGAAACTTAGGGCAACCCTGTCCCAAAACTAAAAAATAAAAAGAGCCATGGATATAGCTCAGCAGTGGAGCACCCCGTTCAATCCCCAGTACCAAAAAAAAAAAAAAAATAGCAAAGGAATTCAGACTAGGAAGTCTTAGAAATTAATAATGCTCCTAGAATAACTGTAACTAAATCTACAAATTTGAACTGATCTATGTCTATCAGCAGTGATGACTTACTGCAAATAAGAATATTTTCATACACATACATTTTTGGACCCAAGACTTGATAATAGTTCAATAGACTTAAGAATATAAATGTATGCAGTACCCAAAATAATGTATATGTCTCAAATTACATTATAGTGTGATGAATGAATTATTAATTATCAAACTAGGAACAAATGAAAAAAGTTTCAAGAATATGCAGACATTAATTTTTATGTTCTGAATATACAAACACCCCTCCTGTACATCAGCAGTAATCTGGAACTTAATTAAAATTGCAAAAAAATGTACAGATCATGTAGTCCAACTCCTTAATTTGAGAGACAAGGACACTGGACCCAGGGAAGGGAAGCTTACCAAGATTCAGTTTAGGGAAAAGTGGAATTAAAATCCAGGTATCTGGATTCAGAGTTTAATGCATTTCCCAGAAGTAGCATAGATATAAATAACCTCATGTAATTTCATCTGGCAAGCAAATTCAGAAGTGCAGTAGAACTTAAGAATCATGCTGAGTTCGCTGTTTTATCATATGCAAAAACACCTTCTATAATAAATGGATAACTAAATAACATTATAATTACAGGAGGAAAATTATTTTAACTAATCAAACACTTTGAAAACACTCTCTAAAGCACATTCTTCAAGATCTCTTCTAAGTAACAATCAAATACATAAAATGTTGAGGTTTTTTTTTTTTCCAGCAGTGTTCTCAAAATCATCTCTACTGAAATCTTAACACAAACAAGTAAAATAAAACAAAATACAACAAAATAACCAAGAAACTAGTACTTTTAACCTCATGGCCTTCAATTCTAAATGAAGCAATCCCAAAGGAGCACTGATTTGCATCTATCTCCAATCAAAAAGCAAAATAAAATCACTGTGGAAACTCATTGGTTTATATCACACTGCCCTTATATGTATTAGCTGCTGGAAAATCATTCGAAAGAACTGAATCATCTGGATCATTTTTATTACTCACTCAGTCTTGAGACTGTCTGCACAGTACTGAAATGTACTTCAGTGTGCACCTTTCTTCCAAATGAATATCTATGTCAGGTTTATTTATAGCCACTGCCTTCAATCAGTGCATTTCCAAGTATGAGAAATAAAATAATCTCAACAATCTTCTATAGAGACCTGAAACAAAACCTAGAAATCTTGGCAAACTGCCTTTGAAAATATAATGAAAAGTCTATAACATAAAATATACACTAAGATTCACTGAGATTCCAAAGAACACTCACCTTATATTCTTTAATAAACACATAAAGTTCCCCAGGTACAATTAGAGAAGAAATTTAAACCTTAAGCATCCTTTAGCATAACTCTTTATGTACTATAAGATTATAATCATCATCTCCTTCATTCTCTTTTCCTTATTATGATTTCTCTGAAATTTGGGCACCTTCTTTGTTTCTTACTTAGATGCTTTTCTGTTTAAGAGCTTGCCTCCTAATTCTTTACAAAAGCAGGACATGCTTCCCCCTGCTGGGAAAAAATTAAATTACAGGGTACATCAGAATGGTCCTAAGTATGAAGAAATCAAGTTCGGTAGAAAAGATAAAATGCTAAAAGAGCCAGGTGCACAGTCTTCTCTACTGTTTTACCAATTGCAGAAATAAATATGTCCTCCACTCTCTGAAGAGTTTCTCTTACGCATCTTGTTAATTTGGCAGTTTTCAGGTACAAAAACTCCCATTAATGACTGATGAATCAGTCATTGAGTCAGCTGTCCCAAAGCAATCTCCAATTAGCAGCTAATGAAAATTATCAATTTGTAACTTTTTTTTGCACTTTAAAGACATTATATGCTAAATGAAGTCACTGTAAAATAGTGAAGTAAACTGAGACAGCTGAGTTGCATTTTTAATCATTTTAAACAACTGTAAGCCTTCATTAACTCATGTTTCAGTATTCCTATTATTTTTATGTAGCTGTCTTTAAAAAGGAGACATAGAGTTTAGTTTTTTAATTGATTTTACTTTCAACTTTAATTCCTATGCTTTTATATTCAGTAACCAAGAAAGTAACGAGCATAATTGCATTCTACTCTCACTTTAAAAAACCAGCCCTTTCCTTGAAAACAGTTCAGCTACTTCACATGTTCCATATTCTGATTATAATTTTTTCCTATTTAGCATGCAAACATTTTGCTGTTAGTATAAATAACATCCATCAGTAAAATATAAAAATAAAGCCAATGTCTTATATGTGGAGAATAATTTTCCTTCCATGTACAACTAAGACTCAAAAAAAATTATATTAATGCTGAGAAGCTGGAGTAAAGGAAGTTGTCACTTTTAGTTTTGTGGTAGGTAAGTCCATAACAACCCAAGCTACAAAACACACTGAAGCCAATTTGATGATGAAGCAATTCATTATTAATGAAGCATTCATCCCCCAAAATCTGCAATTGTTTTAAAAAAGGCATGTGTAGATTACTACAGATATAGGCAGTGTCTTTAATAGTTACAGGTCATTATTTCAGTATAAATTGAGTAATTTGGGATAATATTTGTTATACAGAAGTTTGTGTGTGTGTGTGTGTGTGTGTAAGCGCGTGCACCTTTTTTAAAAAAAACCTTTCAAAGCAAAGCAAAAGGCAATACATATATGTTCCTCTGGGAATGGAATCTCCTTCAACATTACAGGTACACAAAAGAAAATGCACACTTGGTAGAACAGTTGATCAATTATGGAGTGTTCCCAGGGACCAATATCTGGCAGAGTACCCAATCATCACACTTCAAATAAATTTATAAGCACTTTAGTCTCTGCTTACCACCTTCACATAAATACACGATCATGGATAGTTTAATCTTGATTAATTCTATGACTTTCCATTGAAAAGACTTTGATTAAAGGGTATCAAAAGCACTTCCCAAATGCAGCAGGGGTGGGGAGTGGGGGGAGCGGGAAACTGATTGGTAGCTAAGAAGCTCTTAGAACACTACATTGATCACTATTTACTTCCAAACTGATTCCCCTTCCTTCCCTAAGCGAAGTAGACCGTGTTACACTTTATGCTTTTCCCCTCCCTTGGTCAATGAGCCTTACAGGTCACATAATCTTGTAGCTTTGGTCTTCCCCAAATTAAGACATAGAGAAGGAGCACTGCTGCCCTCCCCAAGAACAGGTTCCGTCCTCCTGAGCTCTGAAGCGAGCATCTTCAGGGAGGACACTTTCTGCGAAGGCTAAGAAAGGCGTCCCTCCCCAACTTCACTCCCCTAATCAAGCCGCGGAGATGGGCAGCCGATGGTTTGTGCCCATCCATAGGGGCTAGTCCTACCTTCAGCCAAAAGGCGCGATGCATGCACAAAAGATGGATCCAGGCTATCTTTCTCTGCCATCAGCTCAGGCAAATATTTCTCCTCTTCCATAGCGCGGACTTCGGACCGTCCCCGGGCGAAGCGCGAGGTTTCGCTCGCTTGGACGCAGGGTCGCTGGGCAGCGCCTAGCTCCCGCGCTGCTCCGCCTCCGCCGCTGCAAAGGGATCTCTGCGCGTCTTCACTGGCCCATGCACCGAGTGCCTGCTATTCCCGCCGTCGGGCTGAGCGGCCCCGCGCCCACACCTACCGGTCCCTTCCGTCGTCCCTCGCGCTGAGCCTCGGCTCACACCAGCGGCCTTAACTGGGGAGGCGGGAACAGGGCGCGGCCCACCTCCACCAACCACTCATTGGTGGTGGTGCCAGGAGAGGCGGGACGCCCGCAAAGGATTCGGTCTCTCATTGGGCCATACTGCACGTCGAGTTGTCTTACTGGCAGGAGGCCGCTGCAGAGGGGAGGGGAGCTCAGAAGGTGCAAACGCTTTCTTCTTGCAGCCCAGCCTTCTCTGGTTATTAGGCATGCCCAGTTCTGTAGAACCCTCTGTGCTGTCTGCTGAGGTGCCGAGGATGGCGAGAACGGGAAAAGCACTAGTTAAACAGAGAGGCTCTGGTTTAAAACGGAGGAAATGGGGATAAGTAGTGAGCCTCTGTGGGGGTGGGAAAGCTCCAGGGAAAGTCTCAGAAAGGTAGATGGACTTCACCTGCGTCCCTAAGGCACAGGTGTCTCCTTTCCCTCTTGCAGCTCAGACGCACTCCAGGAATCAACAGCGCACCGGGTCTGGAAATATAATAAAGACCGCAGGTGATCTGTGGCTGAGATTTCAGATGACCTACATCTGGGGGACGCAGTAGGATGTTCATTGATAAACAAATAAAGCGGCTCTGGGGCGATATTGTTGTACAGCAGCATGCTTCCAGGGTAGGATCATTACAATATTGAATTAGTTCCAGTTCCCCCCATCCATCCCTTCCTCCCCCTCTTCAGGCCTTTCGGGGGCGGGGACACTGATTTTTAAAACCAGTTAATTACCCACGGTGTGCGAAAGAATTAAGAAGAAATATGAAAGAAAAGTCTAGAAAAATAGATAACAGCGGTTGCTCTAGTTTTCCCTTTTCTCCTTATTTTAGGTGTGCTAGTCTCTTTCGCTGTTTCAGGTACTGTTGCTGAGCCGCTTTATATCTGTGCCATCTCTATTTTAAGGAGAGTTAAGCCCACATGGGTTTAACCAACAACTGAGGCAAAGCCCATCCTTCTCTGACCACTGGGGCCCTAAAATGTAATGTGCATACTTCAAATGATAGGATACTTTCCACGGATAAACAGTCATTTTCCAATTCCCCTTTTGGTGTGGAATTATGGGGCCAACTTTCCTACGAATAAAATATGCTGAAACTTTTCCAAGCTCTCTTACTATATTCAAATCTTTTCCTTATATATTAATTTTTTTTAATGCAGTTGGGACATTATCTCGTATTTGTGTAATGTTTAAAAAGTTTAGCATGCCTCAAATCCATTATCTCAATTTGGCTTCACAAAAGCACTCTGACAAACATAGGCTAAGTATTACTTTCTCTATTTTTACAGATGAGGAGACAGAGACAAAGAGAATTCAAGTCTCATAACTAATTTATCCTTAGCTTTAGATTGCACTGCTTTAGCCTACCGTTAACTATTTATCTGTTGTGTTCATTTGGTAAAATATTTTGGATATTTTGAAATGTAATAGAAACTGAATATAAAATTAAAGAAATATTGATGAACAAGATACACACATTTCATTTCTTGTCATCATAGAGATGTTTTATAATGGAGGAAGATAAATAAAACTATGTAAACAAAAGAAATGTTAATTTTTGGTTGTGATAAAGAGGGGACCCAATCAAGGAAAAGAAAACACAAGACTGATGCTCTACTATGTGTGTGTGTGTGTGTGTGTGTGTGTGTGTGTATATATATATGGATATATATGTATTATTTAAGACATTTAAGATAAAACCTAACAAGTAAAGAAATTAGCGTGTAAAATGAGCAAAAATAAATAAATAAAAAATAAAAAGACATTCCAAGCAAGGGAACTTGCCCTTGCAAAAGTCCTGTGAGTGGAAAGAGCGAGGCCTATTCTTGAAATCCACTAAGGTCAATGTAACCATAGTGATCTGTGAGGGGAAAAAAAAAATGGGACAGTTGCGGGTAGGACAAACTACCCAGGATTTGATGGATAGGAAATAATTTTGATCTCATTCTACATATAATGGGGGATCCTAAAGGATCGTTACCTTTCTGTTTGGACTTGCTTCTGAGAAGATTGCCTTCTTGCTCTTACCTTACTTTCAAAGAAGGTGCAATTTAGAATTGAAGATATGTACAGAGAGTGTTATTTTTTTTTTATTTGATCCTGTGCAGGATGTTTAGTGGTTGAAGGGTTATGCATCCTTCACCTGAGGTGAAAGAGAGACATGAAGGTAAAACAAGCTGCCAATCTTCATAAAGGTGGCCAAAACCTGCCAGAGCAGTAAAGATTGGATAAGTTATCAACCATAGCTAATAAATTGTAGAAGTTTTATAATATAAATTAGAAAAAGTGTTGTACAATAATTGAAACTATATTTTATGTGGCAGCATACCAAGAGATTAAAAGTAAATGTTGCTTATGGGGGCATACACAATCCCAGTTTTACAAATCAAAAAGATATCATAAATTTATTATGTCTAGCAACAACAATTACATTATTATTTATAGTCTTCTTTTCCACAATTAAAGGTGCACTAAGGAGATACCACAGAGAGCTGTCCAATTGCTAACTATTATGAAATGTCCTTAACCTAGATCCTTCCAAATATGGTCAACTACCTACCTTTACATTTCCTAGATATTATCAAAACTAAAGACTTCTTATTTATAGTTTTTACTATAACCCTCTTCAAACACCTAAAGTGCATTTCACCAGAAACAATATACTTATGTAACTTAGAAAATTAATATTATTCTAAACTTTAGGATAACTTGTATACTTAGAACATGATAGATATATATAAGCAACATTGACCATTAGAAATCAATATGCTTCAGAATTGACTCACAAAATACTGCCTTTTTCCAAAGAGAATATAGCCAAATAAAAGCAAAATCCAGTGCTATACACTTACACATCAGTATCAGATCCATGTGTTTTCAATAGATGGCTCTATGTCACTATGTGTTCTCCACTGGTTTTATATATAAATATTTTATGAGGACAACAATTATTCATTAAATATTCTCAGATAAACCTTATGAATGCAACATTTTATAAACATAAATGAAAATAACAAGAACCTTCTATAAATTATTATTTAATATAGTGTAATAGTGCCTGTACATGAATAAATTATAATGGCTGGTAGCTCATGTCCTCTTCTAATGTTGTATATAATCAAAATCACCATCAAATTGATTTATTTACCATAGGTAAAGGTTTCTCTTACTTTAAACAGAACTTCTAGTCCTGAAAGGGCTTTTGTTTTTAATGAGGTTACATTTACTGAGCCATTATTTCAATGATGGAATATTATGAGAAAAAAATAACTTGCCACAACCAAATTTCAGTTCAAAGGATGTGTAAGGCATGATGCCCTAGAGACTATGTTCTGTGATTAATGCAGAAACTGTATTCAATACTTTCACATACCCTTGTAAGAAAGGCCAGGATAAAGGGCATTTAATCAGGCTTATCTTTGCACACTAATAAAAAATACGCATTCTGCAATATCAAATAAAATACAGAGCTTCTACTTCTTTCAGAGTTTTTATCAACTTTATGGATACCACACTGGCTTGAATACTTACTGCAAGGATTCAATAGAACTCACTCAAAATAAGAACCAGGGATTAGCAAAATTTTTAGAACTCAGTAATTTATGTAATGATAATGAAAACTGATGAACTCCATTTACACACCTAACATTTACTTAACCTTCTAATGACTTGATGCCTAACACAGGGTACAATAAAGAACTGAAATGTTCACCAACTCTTATTTACTGAAGAGCCTGACAGAGCCTATTTTTAAGAAGGCATTATTCTAATATTGCAGTTTCTTTTAGTTTCACTAAATACACAAGTGAAATGAGCTCCAGTTTCTCTTATAACATCCATGATATATGAAAGAGCAGAGGGGAACGGAGGTTTGGCTCTATTGATAACCAATACTAGTAAATAGCATGGGCAATGAAAATTCTCTCATTTGTAATGTGCTTAGAACAGAAAGTTATGTTATACACTAATATGCCACAGCACAACATTAATATTTACCACTGATACCTTAAATATGTATACGTGCTGACTGGAAAGCTTTCAAATTTGGGTGTAATATTTAAGCTAATACAAATGTATGATTTAGGAAGAGCAGAAGAGAGAGAAGAATAGACATTTGTTGAGTGTTTGGAACAAGGCTGTTCTGAATACTTAGGACTGGAATAAAGGACACAGAAAAAACAGTTCTCATTCTAAAGTGGCCTGAGAGCCTAAATAATTTGTTTCTAATTTTGAAATTCTGTGTGTTTGGGAAACTGATATCTGTTCAAGTTGTATCTCCATGGACATTAGCCACACTGACACCTTCTGGCTGGCTTTGATGGCAGCCAAGGAGCGGTACTTCATTTTGGGAGAGGGGAAGGAAGCTGTCATTTCAGGAGAAAGCTATTGACTGTCTTCTTAAAATTAAACCTTTGAATTGTTGAATTGTGGCTCAGGTATTGATTATTTCTGAAGATCAATATATTAAAGTAAGAAATCACATCAGTAAAATGCAATATTTTCATGCACAGCGAACAAAGATCTAATCTCTGTTGTATTTGTACTCAATATAAAATAAAGAAGTGAAGGCTAAGCAATGATTTAATAAAAACTGTCATCCAATATAGTAACACTTGTGCCATGAAGACAAACATATAAGAAATTATTTTACATCATGACCAATATAAGTAAATAAGGTTAGATTAAATTTTAATTTAGATATTATTTTAAAAATCATTCCTAGAAAAAATTACCTAAAATTGAAGTAGTATTTTAGGAAAATGCCATCCCTTTCAAAGCTTTCAATTAGTAGTGATACTTGTTTGATAAATTTTTTTGTCATTTTAGTCTCTCATGTTAAGATAATATAATGCACAAAACAATTCTTATGAAATCCTACTGTATAAAATAAACATAAAACAGTACTACACAAAACATCTTTTACAAATCAGGTAACAGACATTAGGAAAGAATGATAATGAAATTAGAAAACATTATTCCAAGTTCAAGAATTTAGCAGTTCAACACTGGAGAGAGAGTCTGTGTCTATGTTTTTTTAGAAATAAGCAATAAAGTATTCAAGGGGCAAAGGGTCATCTTATTTGCCACTTACTCCCAAATAATTAAGAAAAAAAATAAGTGTATATAGAGAAAGAGGCTCAGAGGCAAAGACAGAGAATGACAATGAGGTTTTGTGAATGCGGTGAAATATGAACACCTCGAGAAATTGGATAAGGGGCATAATGAGAAATTTCTTTTTTTGTAACTTTTCTGTAAGCTGAATTTTTTTCAGAATAAACAAAAATTATGTAAGTGTTAACAAGAATAGCCTCAAGGTATTTCATTCACATAATGGATTGAATATCACATTTTGCCAGCTAGACATAGAGAGAACAAGCCCATACTTACCTCAAACAGTGTTTGTAAAAGTGTCCACTGAATTTACAAATTTGGCCTCAAAAATATCAATTTAAAAATATAATTATAACTCTCATTAAGGATACAAACACATATATATGAATTACCTATTTATCTCTTCTTTCCAAAAAAAATAAAAATAAGTGTTTGCTTAATTTTTACTTTTAAATATTGCAATTGTGTCACTTTATATAAACATTTAGCTATTTTTAAAATTAAATAAATTATAGACATACACATTTGTTTTGAATAGATAGTATAAATTACTACAGTTTTATTTTAAGGACAGATATGAAAGTTTAAAGAAATCTTTTAGTTTACATTCATATCGGATATGATCTTGGACTTTGACTGTGTCCTGATATTCCTGCATTTGTGGCTTTACCCTGCATCTTCTGAATGCTTTCATCCAGTTTAATGGACATCATGGACAAAGTGCATGCTTCTTTCCAAAATAATGTGTTCTGTAGTTTCTTGAATGCATTTAGTTGGGTGGTTCAGAATCCAAGGAGAGGAATAGAAGTAACAGGGCACAGGAACAAAGTTATTACTTTTATATGGCAAAGTTTCAGAAACAGTAATGCTACTACATTATTGCTGCAAAAGTTGGGATCACTCATTGCTTCATTAAAAGAACTCTTGGGAAATTAGAAATTGATCGGAATTTCCTCAACATGGTAAAAAAAAAAAGTGTTTATGGAAAAATCTAGCTAAATCATACTCAACAGCAAACCAAAGGCAAATTTTCCTCCTAGGCTCAGAGATAAGACACTTATACCACTTTCACCACTTTTATTCAACATAGTATCTGAAGTTCTATTCAGAGTATTAAGAAAAGAACAACAAATAGCATCCGAATTTGAAAGGAATATTTAAGTCTGTATCTCTCACAGATGGTATGATTCTATAAGTAGAAAATTCCAAAGACTTCACAAAAAACTATGAAAGTTAAGAAATAATTCATCACAGGGTCAAACCCCAAAAAAGGAGATATACTTCTGTGCAACAGCAATGAACAATCGAAAAAGAAATTTAAAGAAATAATTTAATTTTCAGTGATGCCTAGAAGAATTTGTAGTAGTAAATATAACCTAGGAGAGCAGGGAATTATATTCTGTAAACTAAAATACACCTAAATACATGGAATTGTTAAATTGTTAATGTTTTGGAAGAGTTGATATTATTAAGATGGCAATACTACCCAAAGCAATCTACAGAATCCATGTAATTCCTGCCAATACCCCCCAAAGCCGTTCCTCAAAGTCATATGGAATTGCAAATGATCTTAAATAACTAAACTGATATTGAAAAAAAAGAAGCAAAGTTGGATAAATCACACTTTTGTTTTAAAAACTTACTACAAATCTACAGTATCCAAAACAGCATAGTCCTGGAATAAAGATAGACATATAGAACAATGGAACACAACTCAGAGTCAAGAAGCAAATACATACATAATGACAAACTGATTTTCAACAATGGTGCCAGGCCATTCAATGGGAGCAAAAATAATCTTCAAAATGTTTCTAGAACAAGACATTTATATGAAAAAGAGAGAAGTTGTAGCCCTTCCTTACACCATATACAATATTTATCTTTAAAAAATGTACTGAGAATCTAAGATCTAAAACCATAATACACTTAGAAACTCTTACAAGAAAACAGGAACAAAATTTCATGACCTTGAATTGGCAATGACTTCTTAGAGACCAAAAGCATATGCACCCAAAGAAAAAGTAGATAAGTTGAACTTAATAGAACTTGAAATTGTCATGCATCAAAGGATAATATCAAGAAAAAGTAAAGACACTCTACAAAATGTGAAATAATATCTGTAAAATGAAATATCTGATAAAGGTCTTGAATCCAGAATAAGTGCAAATAAAACCATGGTATAACATCAACTGCCCATTTGGCTGGCTTTAATTAGTTTAAAAAATGGAAAATAATAAATCTTGAAAGGGCTGTGGAGAAAATGAAATCCTTGTACATATCTGATGGGAATGTGTAATGCAAAGTCTGTTGTAGAGCTAGGGGTAGAGTGGCTATGGAACACAGTTTTGATAGCTCTTCTAAAAGTATAAAATTAACCAAGACCCAGCAATTCTACTTCTAGGTACATACTGAAATAGAAAACTGCACTAACTTATAAATGTACCCACATACTTATATCAGTGCTATGCACAATAGTCAAAATGTGAAAGCACAAATGCTCATCATCCATTGAATGATAAACCAAATGTGATATGTCTATATAATGGAATATTGTTCAGTCATAAAAAGGAAAAGATACTGATATATGCTATTTAGATACCTTGAAAATATTGTAATCAATAAATACTCATTTACAAAGGTTATATGTTTTATAAATCCATTTATTTTAAATATCTAGAATAGGCAAATAGAGACAAAACACAGACTGGGGAGTTGAGACGGAGGGAGGAGTGGAGAGTGATTGTTTAATGGACATTTTTTTTTCTTTTGAATGATAAAATGTTTTAGAACTAGAAAGAGTTTGTGGTTTACAACATTGAATATCACTGAATTGCTTATTTTGAAATGTGAATGTGTTCACTTTTGTTTTATGTGAAATTCATCACAATAAAATTTTAAAAGTAGAATTAAATTTTAAAAATATTTAGATAGGGGCTGGGGATGTGGCTCAAGCGGTAACGCGCTTGCCTGGCGTGCGCGGGGCGCTGGGTTTGGTCCTCAGCACCACATAAAATAAAGATGTTGTGTCTGCTGAGAACTAAAAAATAAATATTGAAAAAATTCTCTCTTTATTTCTCTCTCTCTCTCTCTCTCTCTCTCTCTCTCTCTCTTTTAAAAAATATTCTCTCTCTTAAAAAATATTTAGATATATAAAATGTAACTGTAGGACCTCAAGCTTGGATGTGTCTTTATTTATTTCACTTACTCAAAGGAGATAAAGAACTGAGAACCAGACCCAACTCTGCCCCTTTGTTTTTCTGATTAAGCTGCTTTTTTATCTTTCATTCAGATCATTTTCTCAAAGCCACTAAGAAATAACAAAGCATAATTCAGTTATTATTTGAAAGAAATTTAGGCTTTTGTGCAAACAGATGCATGAGTAATAAGGAACTTTATTCACTTACTGTATCAAATTATGTTAGTTCCATTAGACTACATGGAAATGTTCAAGATTTCTTAGGGAATAACATAAAAACAAGAAGGATGGCAGTAAAAGCTAGTCAAACTAAACAGGGAATCAAGAATTTTAAAGGAATAGAATCAATCTCATATTCATTCTGAATGAGTTAATTTAAGACTTTTAGGAGTTATACTGCTTAAATGAAAAATAAACAAATAAAGTTAATAAGGCAATCAGTAATTTCAAATTTGCTGTGGTTTGGGTGAGAAGCGTCTACTAAAGGTTCATGTGGAAGGCTTGGTCCATCAATGTTCACAGTGGGGGCTTCTGGGCAGTAATTGGATCAGGAGGGCTCTGACCTCATTGGTGAAGTAATTTACAGATGGATGAATAATTCAGTGACATAAGTGGGAGGTGGCAGAAACCATAGGTAGTCAGTCTAGGTGAAGGAAATAGGTCACTGGAGTGTGATCCAGAAGGTTACATCTTGTACCCACTTATCCCCAGCCCCTTCCTATCCCTATCCCCTTCTCCTCCCCCCCACCCCGTTTTTCTCTCCTCGAGCAGTGCAGTTTCCCTCTGACACATGCTTCTACCATGATATTTACCTTGGAGCCAATAGACCATGGACTGAAACCTCTGAAACTGAGCCAAAATAAGGCCTTCCTCGTGTAAGTTGTTTATGTCAGATATATTGGTCATAGCAACAGAAAGTTTAGTAATAAAAAATTTAATCCTAATTTGCCTTCAATTGAAAATAGACAAATTTTAAATGTGTAGTATGCATTAAACATGAGGTCCTTAGAAACCAAACCCATCAAAAGTTACTTATTCAGCAAACCAATACCAAGAGTTTTTGAAATAGGCTTCACCACAATTAGACACTCAATGAGTTTTGTCTGGAACTGAATTTGCTTTGCTGTTTTATTAATAGGTTCTCAAATTATTTTGCCCTGAGTACCAATTAAGTAAAGCAATTAGTCACAACATGTTGAATCCTTAATACATTCACTTAACTCACAGAAGTGCACGTGCACACATACACACAGACACCATATTCAGAACACACATACATTACCCTTTCTACTTATTAACTATGAGTTCCCCCATCCAATTTTTTCTTGGCCTCATCTGTCCACTTTCTAGCAGACTAATCCTAAATTATCATATTCTATCTCTGAAGGTGGAGGTCAGTGACCAGGTATGTGAACCTGACTCTTCGAAAAAGAGGACACGAGGGGACGTGAGCAGAGTCCCAAGGAAATATCATAGCCACCAATGAGGTTGTATGGCCAAGAAGGCTTACCCTGCAGAGTGAGCAGATTTGATGGCCATCTACTCTGATTTTAGGAATTCTCACTGGGATTGGGTTGATGATGTAAGATACCCTCAAAAGAAGAATGCTGATACCAGTCATTTTATCTTCCAAGTATAAATTAATTCTTGCATTCGTTTTCTATTTTTCAACAAATGACCCCAGAGAATAGCAATTTTTAAAAATAAGCATTTGCTATATTACAGTGTTTCTGGGAGTTAGGGATCTGGATTGATTTAATTGGTAGTTTTAGCTTAGGGTCTCTCAAAAGGTCCAGTTTTGGTCAGTGCTATAGTCACTTGAAGCTTGACTGACACAGAAACTCATCTAACATAGGTGTTAGCCCTAGACCTAAGTTTATCATGACACAGATCTCCCCATTGAGCTGTTCACCAAAGGCCGCTGACTTCTAGGCTCACAAGGCAATGCAGGCCAGGAGGCAAGGATCACGGCATGTGGGTGAGCATTTTGCAGGCTGGCTATCACAATCCACTTGATTCCTTAGAAGAGGGTTTATTACCATGCTTCCAATTTATAAAGAAAATAGTTGAGCATGAGAAGATTCAGTTAGCCACAGTCTCTAAGCAAACATAAACATGTAACACAAGTAGTTAGGTTCAAGAATCCATGCACTTAAGCACTACATGACATTAAAAAAATACATAACTGGGCTGCGATTGTAGCTCTGGGGCAGAGCATTTGCCTAGCACATGTGAGGCACTGGGTTCAATCCTCAGCACCACATAAAAATAAATAAATAAAACAAAGGTATAAAAAATAACTGTATAAAAAAGTGCATAAATAAATATGGCCAGTGACAATGAGCATGTATAGGCAATGCTAATTTAAAGGTTCTTTGTAAATACCTACCAGTGAAGTAACATAAATTATCTTTTTCATAGGACTAGTTTTTCAGCATTAGTATTAGTCATGTTCCATGTGAGTTATACATTATAAAACAATATTTAAAATGCAGAATAGAAAGTCAAGACATACCTTCATGACCTACAGACTTTTTCTTTTATTCAACTCTACATTGAGTTACAAAAGCATAAAATTATCTGCCTACAATTGTAAATACCAATTCAGAGGTTATGAATTAAATATACCTGAAAAATATTAAATGTGCTGAATTTCAGTGGTTATTCTGTTTTCCTTTAATGTTAATTAAAGGAAGACATTTTTGAAAAGGGACTGAAATTTGTCAAATAATTTATCTTCATTTATTAAGCTGATTATATGTTTTTCTCTTTTAGTTTAATGATGTATGAATTATGCTGATTGATTTTCTAATATTAAACCTATCTAGTATTCCTGCAATAAATCTCACTCAATAATGAAAAAAAAAATTAAAGAAACACAATGATTATAAACCCATCAATTCACGTGTTCTCTTTCCAGGTGTTAGACGTCTTCAAATGGTCTAAGGAATAAGTGAAGCAATCAACATATTTTTGCATTGCTCCATAAAACTGCATGTCTGCCATGACCTGGTTTATTATTGTAATAAATTACATGAAGAATATAAGAACAACATGTAACAATAATTTTTGTATTTAAAAGGGGGACCACCTGAATACACAATAACAGATTATGACAAGTTTAGTGGTTTAAAACAACAAAAATTGTTATATTATGGTTCTGTAGGTCAGAAGTCTGATGAGAGCTTCCTTGGGTTAAATTATGTGTGTAGGCATTGCCATTTTGCATTCCTTTATGGAGACCCACCCTTTCCTGTCTAGAGGCCATCCGCATTCCTTGGCTCATGGATCTGTTTCTTCATCTTTAAATCCAGCAACATCAGGTTGTGGGCATCTCAAAGTGCATCACTCTATCCTCCTTTTCTTCCTCCTTCCACTTTTAAAGAAACTTGTGATTTCATTGAACCTACCTTTCTAGTCCAGAATAATCTCCCCATTTTGAAGCCAGAGGATTAGCAATCTTTATTCCATTTAAACTGCAGTAGCCTGAAGAGTAACCCCACTCAATGTTTATGACCTAATTCTCAGACTCTGTGTTACTTTACAAAGCAGAGGACTTCAGCAATGTGATTAAGTAAAGGATCTTCAAAAGGGAAGATTATCCCAGATTGTTTGGGAGGGAGAGCCCAAGGCCATCACAAGGGTCCTTATAAATGGAGGCAATAGCACAGGAAGAGAAAGAGGAATTTTGAGGTGTTACTTCATTGCCTTAGAAGATGGAGGAAGGAACTACTGGCCACAAATTATATTCAGTGTCAAGAAATTAAAAACAGCAGGGAAATGAACTGTCCCCTAGAGCCTTCAGAAAAAGCACAGCCCTACCAACCCATTTTAGAATTCTGATCTTCAGCACTATAAAATAATAAAGCAGTCTTGTGTTGAGCTACTATGTGTGGTAATCTCTTACAGCAACCATAGAAAACTCGCATGATACAACTTCAACATGTTCAATGGTTTCTCGTGTTAGGAAGTGTATATCTTTTGGAAGAGGCATTATTTTGCCTACCACAACATTCATATTTGTAGGTGAATACTTTCTGAAATATTTATGCATGCAATTGTATTAGCCAGTTAAAAATTCTCTTCTACTTTTGTAGGTGAAAATAATTTGCATATTTGATGATAACTACTGCATCCAAAATGTATTCATTTGCTGATGGCAATGTAATGATTTCAAAAGCTTTTTTTCCTTTTTTAAAAATTTCCTGATAAGTCCTCCATAACAAGAAAAACTATTTCTACAAGGCAGCCAAATGAAAATGTGACTGAGCTCAAAATATATAATATTCTCCCATGAATACTAATACATGCTTTCATTAAAAATAAAATATTGCTTAGCTAAAAGTATTGGCAGCACATTGTTTCACCAACATTTATGGAGCTTTCTTTGGCAAAGTTTAAAAAAAAGGTACTAATGTTTCGAAGATGCCTTATGGAAAGTAAAATGAAAAATCCAACAACATACAATAAAAAGAATCTTTAAATAAAATTTATCAAAATACAGATTGGATTTGTGAGAACACTGAGAATAATGCTACTCAAGATGAACACTGACTTTAGACTTTCTTATAATCATTATTGATGGTAAAAGTATCATTCAGGCAAAGGTAAAACAAGATACTATTGTTGATGATTGAGCACAGAGCAAGTTTAGGAGACATGTTTAGTATTGATGAACTTTCATAAGGTAGTCAGGGACACTTAATCCAATTAGATTGGTTTCCAGGGGAAGTAAATGCTTTTGTGTGTACTGGAATGCTTTCATAGTCCTTACTGCACAGGCAAAAGGCCTTTTAAAGTACTGTTACATCCTCACTATTACAGCAGAAGACAAAGCACCTTTACAAAGCACTCCTTATAGGCATTTCATTCCTATATTCTGTGCCTGGACTTGCAGAGAGGCCTTTTAGCTAATTCATAAGCATGATGCCAAAAACTCTACTTTTTGATAAACAACAACAAAAATGATGCCTACCCTCACAGGCTTTTTACACTGGTGGATGGGGCAAACGAAAATCAAATATTTGTTATTGGCATTATAAGGGGGAAAAATTGATTCTCAGAGAGAGGAACAGGGCATTAATTAATGGAAAGTGGCAAATTTTCCTTGCAGTCTAAGGTAAGATCTGTTTGAAGAAGTCACATTAAAGTAAAATCTGACAGGTAAGCAGCTATGAGGGCGTGGAGATAGAATCTCTGAGGTAGAAAACACAGTATGTGCTATACCATTGTATGATTAGTTGACTGTACACAAAAATGATGGCAGCGTGATGCAATATCACATGGAGAGGCAGAAAAGAGCCAGATAAAAACAGCCAGTTGTGAGCTGGTCACATCTACCCAAAGGTATTTTCCAGGTAGGTGGACAATCTAACTTTTGGCCATCATTACTGAAATTGAAATGTCATGTGCTCTTTACTGGTCTCTTTAAAAGCAAGGAGCACAACTTTCTGTCCTCCTTCCTACACACTGTCACTTGTGATGTGTGAGGTTCTTGCCCTCCGCATGGACCATGAGTGAGCTTGAGTCTCATCTCACCTCATATTATGAACTGAAACTTGGTCCTCTGACAGCCTCATAGAGTCATCACAACAAGCTCTTTATATATTAGAGAGGAAACAACTAAATTTTTAAAGCAATTGTTATTTGAGGGTGCTTCTGTTATTTCAACTAATAATTCAGAAGATTGATGTGGTAGTTCAAATGAAAGAGAGTGCCTTGGGCTGTAAACACCAGTGGATATGGAGAAAATAGATCAAATTCAAGATACCTTTTACAGGTAGGACACAAAGGAGGAGAGGGTGAGGGAAACAGGTCAAAAATTGATCTCAGATCTGTGATTTAAGCAATTATGGGAGATGGTGTTATCATTACTGATTGGGGAGGAATTCTTGCAATACAGATTTGAGAGGGAATAAATACTTTAATTTTGCATATGGTAAAACATACCAAGTTCTTCAAATTTGTTTTAAATATGTGCTAAATCAATCATATATCATATATACATGGTATATAGATGTACTAAATCAATCATATACCATTTATAACTTTATAGTTACAATTTTACCAAAAAAACCCATAGCCAGTTTAGGAATTCTCACTGAACTTGAGTTTATTTTTTATTATGTTACACAAAAAATAGATTAAGTTGCTGTGAAAACATTCCATTTTCTTTGGTATTTTAGAGGTAAAAGCCACCACCAACAACAATGTATATTTAAACAAGTAGCTTCTCTCATTTTTTGTGAAGTGGAATAGCTATGTATTTTAAGGCTCTTTACCATGCTAGTAATTTACAATATTATCAAATTTGTACTTTAGTCATACGGCTTCTCATCATAATTTTCCAGATGAGTAACTGAGAGAAGTTAAGTAACATTACCAAGGTTACATAGTTAGAAAAAGGCAGAGAAGGCAAAGCTTGTCTGACAAACCCCCAGACCAGTGTCCTCACAACTAAAAGTTGCTTCTTTCCTATATGTTCACTCTATAAATAAAATTGAACTTCCAGATACTATCTTAATGCTAATTATTTATAAGTAAAATTATTTTTGTTATCATATTTACATATTTAGTCATATGTGTTCATATTATATACTCTGAAAAAAAATTCCTAATAAAGAACAATATACAAAGAGTTCAACTAGAGTAGAACTCTTTCTGAGAAAATCTGTATCTCTAGGTAGCCTCTGGCATTGATTAAATTGAAGTTTAAAAAAAATTATAATTCAGTTCCTTCTTCAGACAGTCCATTATCAAAGCATAATGCCTTTTAAATGAGTTGAAAAAAAAAAGGCCACAGGCAGTAAAAAGTAGTAAAATCAAGAATGATAGTCTAGTGCATGATATTTAAATGAGAAGTAAGGGGAGTAAATAAAAGGGCACTGCCAATTCCAGCCAGGAGAAATTATGGTGCATCCACTGGGAAAAAGGCTGGAATATATTTTTATAGAAAATAATAATTTAGTGATATAGAGTTCTTTTCCCTAGATTCCTTCCTCTAAAACTGCTCTGCTCTTTTTTAGCATATCATTGTGAAATGTCCTAGAGTTCTGTTATTTTGCTATCTATGTTGAGTAAACCTTCATGCAAATGGCTTGTCCTTAGGTTTAGATTCAAATGTAAAGAGGTTATATAAAAACACAAACACCATGCTTACAGTCATTGAGAACCTATTATAGGAAAGGATTTGTACTAGGTGAGTGGATACAAAAGAGAAATGAATAGTTTCTCACCTGAAGGAGATCGCGTCTTGCTGAAAGTAACATATATACACAAATAACTGCATTCAGGATAAGGCTGTCATTATGTTTATGCTCTGTTTCTAAGTCAACAAAAACAAGCTTTGCTGCTCATGTGCTTATTTTCCATGTAGTTCATTGCTAATGGTCATGTTGGAGGAATAAACAATAATTTAATACATCAATAAATGGTGCCTTCATAAGTGGGGTCTTAAATTTACACTCAGTTGGCATGTTTGAACAATGATATTTAACCTCAAATTAAGACTTTTCAGCTGACTATAGAACAATTAGTGCAATGGCAATCATTTACCCTACCCCACCTTGTCTCTTATTATATACTTTCCTTCTTAGTGATGTTTCCTAACATATTTTTGGTGTTCCATAAGGCCTTCCACCCCTGCTACACCAACCTTTTTTTTCTATCAGAAACAATGGAACTTTCAGAAATGTACACATTCCTCTTCACCTGTGACCTGCCTTGCTGTGCCTGGCTGGGCTGCCTCTGTTGAGAGAAATAAGGCCTCTGGCCAAGGGCTCTACACCTTGGTGTTGCTGTCCTCCCTACCTTTAAAGGCAGCACCCCTGCCCTGTCCCAAATTTAAGCCTTGCTTTGTCCAGTCTTGACCTCAAAACTTCTTAATAGACATTGAAATACTTTTGTGTATTTGAAGTTACTTTTATTTCTATTTAATGGTATGTTTACATTTTAAAGCTGTGGTCCTTATATTTTCTCAGAACAGAAAAGGTATGTGTACATTTCTGAAAATTCCATTGAACCTAGAGGCACTTCAGTACTAAACTACATCCCCACCCCTTTTTCAATTTTTTTTTTTTTTCTACAGAGTCTCACTAAGTTGCTGAGGCTGACCTTGAATTTGGGACCCTCCTGAATTGCTGGGATTATAGGCATATGTCACCCAAATCTGGCCCATCTTTGTTTTTGTTCTTGTTGTTGTTGTTTTTGTTTGTTTTAATTTACCTCAATTAATATGTTCTTTAAATATCTTACTGTAACTTATTCTTTTTATGAAAAATAATTACATTTTCTAAAGTAAACAGTAAGTTCACTGTTATCTTCTAGTATATTTTTACACATTGGGAAGAAAAACTTTGAGAGACACTTGTAAAAATGAAGTTGATGGACAGGATAAGGCATTTTAAGTATGATGGCTGTTTTAATTTTGATTGATGTTTAAGAAGAAAATTGTCTAAATTATCTGAAAATTGGATGGATTTCCATTCCAGTACTAAAGAAAATACTGCTAAATAGAAGCATAGAAATACTTTAAAAATTCATTAAAAACTAATTTTAATTTTTAGAAATAAATATTATTTTCATGTATGCAGATTTAAAATCATATTGCAATACATTGGACTAACAGTGATGTTTCATTGTGTTTTCATGTAAACCACAAAGACAACATGTTCTGGGAAACTTAAATTTATAAACTAATTTTTTTCTGTATAGAGAGTAAATGTTTTCTTAAATTGGTAAGAAGAAAATAATATAGATTTTATTTTAACCTTGAGAAGATGTTTACTATTATTTTAATTGTACAACTGTGTACAACTGTATGCCTAAAGAGTAAACATTTGATACATGTATTCAATGTGTAATGATCAAATTGGAGTAGCTGACACTTCCATATCTTTAAACTTTAGAAATAATTTTCATTAACACATAATGATTTCATATATTTGTTGGTCACAGTGTGATATGTCAATGTGTGTATGCAATGAGTACTTATTAAATCAGGGAAATAAATGTTTCCATCTCATTATCATTACTTTGTGTTCGAAGCCTCTGTGTTCCTTTATTCTATCTATTCATAAAATAGATAAAATATATAGTAGGTTATTTTGAATCATAACTCACCCCCACTGTTCAGTAGAACTTATAATAGAATATTATTCAGCCATAAAAAGAATGATATCCTATCATTTGCAGCAAATGGATGAAACTAAAAGAAATTATGTTAAACACGTCAGAGAAAGATAACTATGACCCGTTATCTCCTATATTTGGATGTAAAAAAAAAAGTCATTTGGAATGTATGATGACAAGTTTCTTAAAATAGAACATTTCAACCTCACACTGGACATCCATTCAAATAAGTAAAGGTCAAATTGTAAGTCAGGTAAGAAACTGTCATTTTACAGAGTAAGTTTCTAGAATATAGCAAACATATTCTATTTTTCCTAGTGATAAGAATATAGAGATAGAATAATTTATATTAAATATATTTTACCAAGCTTGGAAGAACTATACACAATAAGGATAGATGATAATCAGGGAAGAGAATGAAAATAATTGGAGAAATAACCTATAGAAATCTCCAGTCTCAATGTTGAATGGAGGAGTTCCATTGATTCCTAGAGCAGCCTTATTCATATTCTATGCTGTATATTTCAGTGTAAGAAATAAGGCATTGACATTTCAAGAAAATAATATAAGTTAACAAAAAGTTTTATTTTATTTTTTTTTTTTTTTTTAATTTTTTTTTATTGGTTGTTCAAAACATTATAAAGCTCTTGACATATCATATTTCATACATTAGATTCAAGTTGGTTATGAACTCCCAATTTTACCCCAAATACAGATTGCAGAATCACATCAGTTACACATCCACATTTTTACATAATGCCCTATTAGTAACTGTTGTATTCTGCTACCTTTCCTATCCTCTACCCTCCCCCCTCCTCCCTCCCATCCTCTCTCTCTACCCATCCCACTGCTATT
>NW_025999982.1:25280940-25285595 GCF_001458135.2 Marmota marmota marmota
AGCAGAAAGCAAATGGCGGCTCCCGCGGAGTGGATTTTCGGCACAGAAACCACAGCCCCGCCAACAATCCCAATCCACAAACTCTCCCTGTATAAAAAATATTCAAAAAAAAAAAAAAAAAGAAGGCGGGGCGCACTGAGCTTTCTTTGCCTCGGGTACTTACAATCCACTGCTGATTACACATTCAGCTTCTCCGCCCGGAGCGAAGCGAAAGAGGAAGCAGATGGGAGCCAAAAAGTTTTATTTTTAACCTTCCCAACTCCTATTAAAAATTTAAATGGAAACAATTGTAGCTTATAATTTTAAGCAAATATGTCCATGAGTACATTAAAATAATTCTTTATCATCAAGTGAGATTAATTATCAGAAGTATAAAGGTAATTTATTAAGAGAAAATAAAAATCTATGTTTAAAGGAGTATTTGAAGACTAGCTTACCTAGTTACCTGAGGCTGACCTTGAATTTGGGACCCTCCCCCATCAGCCTCCTGAACTGCTGGGATTATAGGCACATGTGTCACCCAAATCTGGCCCATCTTTGTTTTGTTTTGTGTTTTTTTTTAATTTACCTCAATTAATATGTTCTTTAAATATCTTACTGTAACTTATTCTTTTTATGAAAACAAATTACATTTTCTAAAGTAAACAGTTAAGTTTGTCAAATTAATGAGATTTGCCATGCCTCATTTTCTTTATCCATAATACAATGTTACCTATTTCTTGCAAGTGTTATGGAGATGTAGGCTCTTTTAATACTTTTTAAAAGGCTTAAGAGCATGTTTGGAAAATTGTAAAAGTTCAATATTTGTTAGTTAATATTAATAGTAATATTAATTATTGCGATTAGTTATTAGAAAAATTAATAACAATTTAACACATTAATATATCATTGGCAACATATTAACAGATAAATATAATCTAGAAAAACATTACATTAAATATAATATCCACTATTGAAAACTTAAAAATCAATATGTAGCTAATTAAGAAAAATAATTAAGATAGAGAAGAGAAAGCTTAAATTAATGATTTATATTTTATTGTTATATTATCATAGTTACTCTTATTTATTCCAACAAAGCCATTCATCAAATTCCTCTTCCTCAGGCCACTATTGTTTTAAATATCTGTGTTAGAGGAATGGAGGACGATATGGGTAGGTTTAGAAGTCACATAATTCTGCTAATATTCCTTTAGCCCATAGAAATCAGCCACAAGGTCTCACTTAAAAATAGGGAAAATACAGTGAGGTCAGGGTAATATTGGTAGGCATTATGAGTATCTCTGCCACACCTACTGAAGCACATTTAGATTGCTTTCCAAGTTTGTTAACTAAAAGTATTCAGTTAGGTCATTTTTCACATTTATATGTACATTTCTAAGGACAATTTCCTATAAGTACATCATAGATTTGTAAAATACTGAGAGATACCTCTAAATTTGCCTCCATTCTTTTTTCTTTTAATTTTTTATTTATTTTTTTTACCTATATATGACAGCAGAATGTATTACAATTCTTATTACACATAATAGAGCACAAATTTTCATATTTCTGGTTGTATACGCAGTATATTCACACCAATTCGTGACTTCATACACGTTCTTTGGGTAATAATGATCATCACATTCCACCATCATTAATAACCCCATGCCCCCTCCTTTCCCCTCCAACCCCTCTCCCCTATCTAGAGTTTGTCTATTCCTCCCATGCTCTTGTTCCCTATCCCACTGTGAATCAGCCTCCTTATATCAAAGAAAACATTTGGCATTTGGTTGTTTGGGATTGGCTAACTTCACTTAGTATTATCTTCTCTAACTCCATCCATTTACCTGAAAATGCCATGATTTTATTCTCTTGCTGAGTAATATTCTATTGTATATATATGCCACATTTTTTTTATCCATTCATCTATTGAAGGGCACCTAGGTTGGTTCCACAGTTTAGCTATTGTGAATTGTGCTGCTGTAAACATTGATGTGGCTGTGTCCCTGTAGTATGCTGTTTTAAGTCCTTTGGGTATAAACTGTGGAGAGGGATAGCTGGGTCAAATGGTGGTTTCATTCCCAATTTTCCAAGAAATCTCCATACTGCTTTCCATATTGGCCTCTGTTCTTTTTGATTCATGTTCCCATAAATAATGTATCAAAGTGTCAAACTTTTGGATTCTTTCTAAATTGATACAGAGGCGAAATATATAATTTTATTCAAATTTACATAAATTGGCAAATTTTCATGTTATATGACCTACTCAGTTGCACAAGCCAAAGAGATTGAGTATCTCTTACTACGCTTAAGAAACATTTTTATTTCCTTTGCTGTGAACACTTTTCATGCCTATTGTTTATAGTAAAATTATGTTCATTGTGAGTTTTAAAAAATATTCATAGGTACACTTTATGTTTTAGGAAATATGTCCATTACATTAGGAGATGGAAATACTTACTCAATTGTTCATGACTGGATTATTTGATCAGTAATAAATAAATAAATAATAAATAAATAAATCTGGATTTAAGTCTCCATTTTTAATAGTACTTTTTTGTTTGTTCATACTCTTTTTGTTCCATTTTCATGCTATTTTCCAAAAATGATTTTTTATTTAATTCTGGGACATTGTAAACTGCCTTTTCTCCATTAATGGAAGAAGCCTTGCTAAACACTCTACCCTTTGTCCTGTAAGTTGTGGAATGTTTCCCTATGTTTGATTGAAACAGGTGCTTTTCCTGTCTTTTTCAGTGATGGGCACTGTTCCCCTTGATTCTTCCAGATGGCCGTTTGCCCTAGTTTTGGGTAGTTTTTTTCATAGTAAGGCTAAGTTTTTGTTAAGTAATTAATGGAGACCTTCTATGGATCTCTGGACTTCTCTCTGGGCTGCTCCCTTCTTTTGTTACTCTTTCTTGTGCATTTGAGCTTCCTGGTCTCTCTCCACTCTCACTTTCCTCTCCATCTCTGTTACCCTCCTGATACCTTAGCATTGAGACATTCTCCTAGCAGTCAAAGAGAGGGAGTAATCCTAGAGCTTGTATATTTTTGTTTCTATTTCAAGAGTAATACTGAACATATCTCTTTCAGTGATGGTCCCAACAGGAAGTGTAGCACAGATTAGAAAATTCTGAAGAGTGTTTATATCCAAGTTGGGTTGTATTTACAGAGGGTGGTGGAATATTAGAAAACTACAATGATCAGTGTAATAACCCCAGATTTTAGTAGCAGAGTTGTGACTAACTTTGGTTCCTTTGGGTATAGGACTAAAGTACTTAACACAACCTCAAGCTGAGAAGCCTACCTTGAAAGGTCCCACCAACTGAGGTGATTTAGAGGAGAGGAAACTAGGTAACTACACAGATTTCAACTGCTTCCTTTCCTCTTTTATTCTACTTATAGGCAAAAAAGGAAACCAGAAGCCAAAGAGCAAGAAGGCACATGAAATAGTATACATAGTTCACCTCTCAGAGCACAGTGCAGGTGGATTTGCAAGGACAATAGAAGATGCCCAACACAGTGTATTCTTTGACATTCCTCTACCTACTTGGTTGCATAAGCCAGTGACCTGATTGTCATTTTTCACTCATGTCCCTTGTTTCCTAACATCAAATGGGCCACTATTGGTGGTGGTCCTCCTCCTCCTCCTCCTCCTCCTCCTCCTCTTCTTCTTCAGTTCATGGTTTCATTCACTTGTTATTTTAATTTATTTTTGTGGTGCTGGGATTGAATGCAGTGCCCACACATGCCAGGTGTGCACTCTATCTCTGAGCTGCACCTCAGCCCTTTACTTCTCACTATGTCACATATTTATGGTTTCCTTCCCACTTTATTACTGCCACTACTTTAATGTCATCATCACCTTGCACTTTGCTGTATCCTCTTGAAAACTTTCCCAGACTACAAGTGGTACTCTCCCCTCTTCCTTCCATACATTGTTTAAAGTTAGTGAGATTATTACTTTAAAAATCAGATGAGATAACACCATTTTCCAACCTTTACATTTCCCATTCGTTTAAACTTCCCAACACATTATTCATATCCCATAATTTTCTGGGTTTCTGCCATTGTCATCGTGTTAGGCCAGAAGCAATCACAATAAAATGTAAGATAGAAAGCGGACTGTTTTTCTTAAACATCTCCTGACAACCCCTGATCCCTAATGTTTCAGATCACTCAATTTTCTGTTACATTTATGACCAGGTTTCCTACAGGTTTCATTTTCTACATAGTCTTGTGCTAACTTACTACATCAACTAATTAGTACCTCATTTATACTCATTTAGCCAAGAATTACTTCTGTTAATCTTTATATTATTTATCTTTTAAAAAGCTTCTTATTTTTTTTGTGGGGCATATGTACTATCAAATTCAGATGTGAATGAGTTTTTTTATGCTTTAAGTATTCAGGATCAATACTGAATTCACTTTATTGCTGAGTGACTCACCAATTAATTCAGTTTCTAATCCAATATTTATTTTATGAGCACAATGAAACACTTTTTATATTATCTCACATTTTAAAGTTTCAGTTACAGAGAATATATTTGAACCACATTTTTGAATCTCAAATAGATACAAACATATTATTCAAATGACACATCACTTATGTAAATCAGTCAACAATGATATATATATATATATCTGTCTCTTATACACATCTGTGTAAAATT
>NW_025999982.1:25287725-25301608 GCF_001458135.2 Marmota marmota marmota
ATATATATATATATATATATAATTCCAATCTGGCTGGTATCTCCATAAGAAGATTAATTTTGAGCATGCAAAGAAATGCCAGGGTTTGCTGTGCTAAAAATGGAACAGAAAATTTGATGAGAAATAATTATAAATTATAAAATTTGTTGTTCACTCACAAGAACTAGATCCTTGTTATCTCTTCTATTTCCCTCTTCACTGAAGTATCACCCCTTACAACATTACTATCATTTTCTTTCATTACATTTCCCCCCCTCAAAACTAATTATTTTTGTAATGTCTGGGTCTCAATATAATCCCACTACTTATTGTCTTGTAACCTGTGGCAATTTTCTCTTTGGGCCTCAGCTTCTTGATGTGTGCAATGTGAATAATAACGTCTACCTTAGGATGTCATTATGAGGATTGAATGAGCAAGTCTACTAAAAGGGTTTAGGACAGTGTCTGAAATACAGGAGGTAATCTACCAGTGCTACTCACTGCTATTATGAGATCAAATGTAAACTCCTGTTCTGTCGCTTCTCTTCTCCAAGGCTGGCCAAGTAAACAGGTTAGGCTTATTGTTCCCCATTAATTTTCACCTCACTAGGGACCACACTCTCTCAATTATTTTACTTTTCTCCCTGAGTACTGTTTCTTGCTTATTGGCATTTAAACATGAATATTGCTTCCATTAGAGACATGCTTATTCCTGGTCTCAATATGACTCCAGACTTTTAGGTTTTTGCTTAATGTTGCTTCATCAGTAAGTTCTTCTCTGATCACGGATTAAACTGCAGCATTCCTCCCCACTGTTATTCTGTCTTCCTATTTCCTGTCTCTCCATGGTATTTATGACTTCATCTCACATTTGCCTAGTTACTTATTCATTCCTTCTCCTTCTACTCCAAGTAAATTCCATGATGGAAATTCCTTATGCTAACTTTTTAATTCATCCCAGTGTCCCATTGACTGATATGTAGCAGATATTTGATGAGTATCAATTAAAATGATAAATGTAAAAATAAATTCATAAAGTAATCTTTTGAAGGTCCAAATGTGCCAGCTATTGGTATCTCTCTTGCCTAAGCTTCAGAAAGCAGAATCTACAGAAGTGTGGGACTGAACTTTTCATTTCCAACTCATTTCTCATTCTTCATCAAAGTGACCTCCATTTTCTCCATTTCATTGAAATGATTCTTGTCAGTTTGGTAAAATATATGTTGAATCTTAATGAAGCAATATAAATGTTGGTTAGTTATGCATTTTTGTTATTAATTTCAAGTTCAAATACAATAAGCACACCCTTTCTAGAAAATGAAATCCTAAAGTTTCAGAAAGTTTTTATAGAAGGTGTTTTACAAAATAAAAATTAATGATCTATTTCAAAGATTAAAAACAAATAGAATTTGAGACTGAGAGAACTATCCTGGCATGGGATAGGGAATGGAAATGTGAGAACAAAGTAGTGGTACAAAGGAATGTCCAGATATGTTTGTTAGATTTACTGGAGAAAAAAAAAATCCAGATAATTTTTCATTAACAGAGTATCTGGCAATAGGAAGAAATTCAGAGAATTATTATTATGGAGAGGCTGCTTGTTGTGCCCTGAGCTCTGTCCTCCCAAAATCATATATTGAAGCCCTAACCGTCAATACCTGAAAATGGTGCAGAATTTGGAAATAAGACCTTTAAAGAGGTGAGGAAGCTAAAATAAGGCTTTAGGGGTGAACTTGGTCTAATCTGACTGGTTTTAATATAAGAAAAGTAATTGTGAAAATTAAATAGATATCAGGGGTGTGTGTGCTTAGAGAGAAGACCATGTGAGGACATAGCAGGAAGAGGCCTGGGGAGAAAGGAGAGGCCTGGGGAGAAACCCAAACTGCCCACACCTCTGCCTGTGACTGCCAGCCCTCAGAACTGTGAGGAAGTGAATGTCTATTGTTTAAGCCTAGTAGTTATGATATCTCTAGAAAACTAATATTTCAGCACTTGATATGGACAGAGGTCTTTGTGGGGACTGGAATAAATGAGCAAGACATAAACCCAGAAAATATGAGGAACCACCATTCACATTCACATAACAAATCAGCTGGTATTGGATCCGTCCATGTTAAATAACTACAGCTTTATATATGTGTAGCCTTAATAAAAGAGTTATACTATTAGAGTAGTGTTATGATCTTTGAACAGTATATACATTACGATTTCTTTTATATCACATTGATTAATTTTACAACTTTACTGAAATCAAAATTCACATTATTTGAAATGGTCTAGATTTTTCTCTTTATGACCACTTTACAATCCATTTTCCACACTATAAATACCACAAGTTAAAAAACAAAATCAAATTCTTACAGCGGCTTCCCATTACAATTAGAAAGAAGTTCAAGCCTTGCCCAGACTAAAAGACCATCATGAGTTTGCTCTCATAAATATCTCTGACCTGATTATCTTTTCTCAGCCTCATGAGCATATTTCCTTTTCCTGAAAGAAAACCAATTTTTACTCTGCTTGGGAAATACTTGTGTCCTCTGTATGGAAAATTCTGATCCATGTCTCTTTTCTTAACCAGCATATCTCACTCAGTTAGGCATTTCTGAACCACCTGATCTCAATTAGTCACATTCTCCAGAAATAACTTAAAATTATCCAAAATCATTAATTTTTCTTTTATTTTTGTCTTTTATACCGTAATTGGGGAAAGTTTGTCTTCCAATAATGTTGTCAGAGGCTACAGCACAAAAACCATACACTCAATGTTTCAAGATAAAGAAAGGAACAAGGAAGAGGAAGTGGGGGAGAAGTAAGAAGGAAAGGATGGATTGGAAATGGTTCAGCCCAAGAACAAAGGCTTGGCAGGACTTTGAAACCGCACTTCATCCCATCCCTTGTCTACCTCATCCTTTCATTCTGCTTCTTCCCTTCACCTAGAAAATTTTCCATGAGCACAACTCTTGTAATCACTTACACATGAATTCTTTTTAAGAAACTGCTTCTAGAAAGGGTGACCAAAGACAAAACCTATATTTAGTCCAATGTCATTTACTAGCATCTTCTGGTCCATATTTATTGAATGCATGGGCAAATACCGTTTAGGTGAAGAGATGTGAACATTTATACAGAAAAATAATTTTATCGCTGGATGCATTGGCACATATCTATAAGCCCCCTGCTCAGGAGGCCGAGACAGGAGGATTTCAAACTCAAAGCCAGCCTGGGAAACTTAGAGAGACGCTCTCTCAAAATAAAATGAAAAGGGATTGAGATGTAGCTCAGTGTTTGGAGCTCTTGCCTAACAAGTGCAAGGCCCTGGGTTCAATCCCCAGTAACAAAACAAACAAAATGATCCCAGAAAAATAATTGTATAATAAGTAGAGTACAAATATTTTTCATTTGATTAAAAGAGGGGAAGACTTAATGAAAAAGAGATCCACATTTAGGTGAAAATCATCATCAAGAAGACAGCTTTTATAAATCCAGAAAAATTATTATATTTTGATCTATTTAAATAGTTTGTATTCAGTCATCTACTTTAATTAAAATCAGCTGCATTTGAAAATTAACAATAAAGTTTTTTGAAAAAAAGATTTCATTTTATGAATTACTTGCTTTTCTCATCTGTGTTTGGCATTTAATTAATATATATGCATATATTACACTTAATTAAAATATATAATTAGGTATAATATATTCAAATGCTGTATCTATACACATACATGCCTTAACTCTATAAAATCCATTGTTTCTTGGATTTAAGAACCACTTGGCACCAAAATTGACTATGTGTGCATATGCATATGTATAAATGTACATACACATACACACATTATGTTTTAAAATTCTATGTTCAAGGCCAGGAATGGTGGCTGTACACCTGTAATCCCAGCAGCTCAGAAGGCTGAGGCAGGAGAATTGTGAGTTCAAAGCCAGCCTCAGCAGATTAGTGAGACCCTGTCTCTATATAAAGTTCAAAAAAGGTGGTGGGGGTGGGGATATTGCTCAGTGGTTAAGGGCCCCTTGGTTCAATCTCTGATACCAAAAAAAAACAAAAACAAAAATCTCTGTGCTCAAACATCGTATACCATTAGAGGAATGCAATTTTAACAAGATTCCACTATTCAACTGTTAAAATGGTGAAAGTCCAAGATGATGGCACCACCAGATACTATTGAAAAAATGCAGTGACTGAAACTCATTTATTATTGGTGAGAATGCAAAATAGTATGGCCACTTTGGAAGACATCTGGGCAGTTTCTTGAAAATTAAACATAGTCTTAGCTTAGAAGCCCAACAATTACCCTTGGTATTTACTCAAATGAGTTGAAAATGTATATATGTACAAACACATGAAGATAGATGTTAATGATGGCTCTGTTCACAATTCTGAAAAAAATGTTCAGTCGTCTTCCATTAAGAAAGTATAAATAAACTTTGCCATGTTCATTTAATGAAAATATTATTCATCACTAAAAAGAAATGAGTTATCAAGCCATAAAAAGACATGCTGTAATCTTGAGTATGTATTATTAGGTAAAAAAAAAAAACATACACACTACATACTACCTACTATTATATGACATTCTGGGGGCAGTAAATAGATCCATGGGTGCCAGGGGGTTGAGGGGAAGGAGCTAGGGAATATGTAGAGCACAGGGGATTTTTAGGGTAGAGAATGGTACTGCAATGATAACAATATGAAACACATAGAATGTAAACAACCAAGAGTGGATCTATTGTAAATTATGGTCTTTAGGGAAAATGATGTGAAAATGGGTAGGTTCATCAGTTGCACTAAAGGTACCACTTTGATGCAGAATATTCATGGTGGAGTGTGGCTTGCATGTGTATTTGAGAACTCTGTGTACTTCCTATTCAATTTTGTTGTGAGTCTAAAACTGCTGTAAAATAAGAAATTAAAAAAATCTATATTCTATATTTATTGTTCCTTTGCAATGTTATTTTGATAGCACAGTATGAGAAATTATATTTTAATTGTCTGGACACCTAGGCTTTGTGGGTAAAGTAAGAAAAATCCTTCTTGCTGGGTTCACTAGAATGCCTACTACTTCCCTCCAGCTGGAGTCTTATTGCTACAGAGAAATATTTATCTGTTTTTGTTGGATTCTTGTCTTCTTCCCCATAGGAGACATTGTAAGGGGCCATGGTTCTCTCTTAGTCATCCGCTTGCTCTTTTCTGTGTGTCTTCAACCCAGAAGATGGTTTTGTTTCCAAATTATATATAAAATTGGACTCTCCTGTGTGAGTCCCCCCTATTTATATTTTTACCCTTCAAATCTTCTGTCTTAACACTCTCTGAACTGTAATAAAAAAAACACTGTCAACATTTAACCCATAATTTCTAATTTTCCTCTAGCCTACATTTGACATTTCCCATGTCTTCCTGTGTAGGGCTGTTTGCTAATTACAACTTCCCATTCCTATAAATTTCACCATTTCCTTTGACCCTGCTGTTCTTTCCCTTTCCTTGGTTATTTTCCGCAATAAACATTTCCCCTTGATCCTTCTGTCCTGTGTTCAGTTCAATTCAGTATACAGTTAGTCAATTAATTCATTGAAGTGCAAAAAAAAAAAAAAAAAAGGATATGGTTGGTTCCAATGGTAGGGGAATTTAGTCTTTGATAAATTTAATTGCATCCATACACAATTAACTAGCATGTGAGTAAGATACAAGTTCTTAGAAGAAAGAAAATGGGAGACCAAGAGGCAATATCACACTACAAAGCTTTACTCAGGAATACACTAATCATTTAAGACTTTATTTCAAATAATTGCTAAAGTCAGTAGGATAGAAATCAAGGTGCAGAGAACCATAGGAGATAAACTATGACATGAGAAAAATTTCAGAGATTGCTCAGGAATTGTTATATAGGAAAAATAGAAAGAAATAAGATGAGAATGACATACTTTGACTAAACCATGAAGGCCTGGGATTTTGGAGGGGAGAGTTTTAAAACTGTGATGTCGGTGGACAACCATTAAAGACTGTGAAGCTGATAAAATTGTGGTTTTGCAGTGTCACAAAAGTTTTCTGACAGCAATGTTTAGGACAATTAGGTGTTCAGAGTGACTGTCAGGTGGATGACTCAGGCAGGAGTCTTTTTAAATTGTTCTGAAAAGTAATAATATCTCCGTGAAAGACTAATGAGTATATGCATAAGACTGGGCTCTGGAGCTACCGTGTTGTTGGTGAACTCGGGGGCCCCTGTTTTATTGATTTGGTGACTTTAAGCAAATAATCAGTTCTCTTTGAGGACTGTTTCTCTCATTTGGAAAATAGTGACTGTAATTTTATATTCTTTTTATATTTGTTATGAGGATTATGCACGATAAGGCATGAAAAGCCCTTAATGCACTATGGACATATAATAAGCACCAAATAGTCACAGCTATTAACACCATCAATATTCCTAATTTTAAAAAATTAGTAGAAGTGAAAATGAAAATCAGAATATAGAAATGAAAGGCAACTGAGTATTTTGCAACTTTTCAGGTAGATAGAGGAAGAACTCAAAGATATCTCAGAGGTTTAATTCTAAAAAAGTCAGACACTGCATGGGCCATTAATTAAAATATGCAAATCAACAGGAGTTGCTGATTTTGGAGCCAAAGTAATAAATTTGGGTTTGTTCATGCTGATTTCAAGGTCCAAGTAGGTCATCCAGGTAGAATAGTTGTTATGCAATTGAAAATGCATTTTACATAAGGATGAAACTATAAGTCCTAGAATTACATCAACAGATTGAACAGCTGGAGAGGGAATGAAACCTCTAACAAAATAAATGATAGTTCCAGGAATGAAAGAATTCCCCCACCTCAAATGTCGCTAAGCCTTCCTTCTGAATAGTACTTCTCACATCAGTTTCAGAAATGAATCTTTTGTTTTTCTGCAGTGATGTCATCATTTTATTTGCCACACCTGCCTTAGTTTACTCACTCATAAATCTTGTTTTTTTTTTCTTTTTTTCTTTATGACATGCCTCTGCATGACTCTATTGGCACAAAGCCATTGAAAGAACTGTGGACACCATTGTCTTCCATACCTGATGATGCTGAATCAATGAATCATTTCCTTTGGGATTTGCATACTTTAACTCAGGCACTCAGATCAAATTGGAAAGAGAAATGGGAAAAAACTCACATGACAGCAGCGATGCTATGTTCAGAAAATGTTTTCTTATGATGATATCTTCCCATGGGATTCTTTGGTTCACATTGTAGTTCCAAATCTATCCATTTAAAGAGCCCCAGTGGTCCTAGTGGGATTATTTCAGTGTTTTCTGTTGCTGATCACTTAATCTTCTTTAGGAAAAAACAAACAAACAAACAAAAAAAAACAACTCTGAGGCTGCTTCTGTACTCTCTAGAAAAAAATATGTACTTCTAAATTTTAACTCCCCACGTATAATTTTTTTGGGGGGGGTCTATTAAGGTGTTTTCTGAGGATTTCAGGCTGTTTAGCACTGTGTCCAGGCCCTTCTTACTATTCTAGAACAAAGATCATTTCTTAAATTGATGTTGAAGAAAATTATTTTATGATCTCTGTTAGAGATATTTTGTAATTGTGAAGCTACAATAATGAAGAGGAGCTGGGAAATCATCCTAGTAACTCGGGTGAAATAAAAAAAACACCATTATAAGGCTGAAGTTTTTAAAAAATAAAAATGACATCAAGTAGGAATACTCTGATATCTCATCTTTCCAATAGATTTACTTAGATTTTTTTATTAAATTTACCTAAAACAGAAATTTTACAAGTGCTATTGGCATGTGATTGAGATTTAAAGTTATGAAGTTTTATGAATTTCTTTCTTTTTTTAATATTTGTCAAATGTGTTACTTTCCTTTTGTGCAATTCCAGAGAGCATTGTATGACATGGAAATGTTGGTATTATTGACTACCATTGCCTTTGCTTTTCTACCTATAAATATCAATTTAATTCATTTCCTTCCTAGTCTTAAAATGTGATATTGAATAAATAGGCAGTACGAGGTCATCTTTTGCTTCAGATATTGATGCTATGCTTGAGATAGGGGTTGTCCCCAACACCATGACTCCTTCTGGGTTTACAAAGAGTCTGAGGTTCCAGGATGGAAACACAAAGGGGAAGGCATGACTCACTCCTTGTCAATATTTTGCTTAGTCCTCTTTCAAAAATTGAAACACTGTGCCTCAATGAAAGTTTTTTCTTGTGCATTTTGTTTGCTTGCCTTGAGATTTGAGGAGAAGGAAACACTGAATAAAAAGAAGGGCAAAGTATTTTCATATTCTGACCACAGAGTGCCCCAGGTATAACTGAGTGAATCACAGCATGTAACTGGCTATAAACACAAATACAGTCCTGGAATGCAAAAATAGTTGATTTTTTTTTCTTTTTTCTTTTCCTATTGAAAGTGGATAAAAGAAAATGTATCAACATCATGTTTAGTAAATGCCAGCCTATCTGGTCAAATAAGACTTAAGTAATTCCATATACTTTATTTTGATTTTATTGTAAAATACTTCTTTTATATTGTCTCCATGTATATAGTTCAATTTTCCATACCCAGTGGTGGTTCAGAAATATAATGCACTGATTCAACTTTGCTGTACACTATCATATGCTAGTATGAAATTACCAGCGAATATTAATACTTCTATAATTTTTAAACCTTTTCAAAATTTTTGTTGTAGATCGACATGATATCTTTATTTTATTTATTTATTTATTTATTTATTTATGTGGTGCTGAGGGTCAAACCCAGTGCCTCATACCTGCTAGGCAAGTGTTTTACCACTGAGCTACGACCCCAGTCCGGATACTTCTGTAATTTTTATAGTCAATGAATATTTGTTAAGTGCCTATTATGTGCCAGATATATACATGATCTTGAATATACAATAGCAACAAAACAAATATCAATCCCTGTCTTCTTGGAGTTGTAGTTTAATGAGCAATTCACATATGTATTTATTCTATAGAATGACTTGTGGAAGCAAGTAAATTTTGCTATAGGAATATGGTGCACGAAAGCCCATTCTGCACCCTCAGGTCAATCATAGTTCTCAGAAGAGATTTGTTTACTCTGATTTAAATTGCATAATGTGGACATGTATCTAAATGTTGCATGGTACCCAATAAATATACACAGTTTTTATGTATTAGTTAAAAATTCAAAAAATAATTTTACTGTCCATTGGAGAACATAATACATGATAAAAATCATGTGAAACCTAGCTTTTCAATATGATTTCAGAATTTACATGCCCTTTAAAATAATGACTTTAAAGGAAAGGAAAAGATGCAGATATCTACATAGCTATTCATTGCTACCCATTAATGATTATGTCATCACTGATATTGTCTCTAGATTTATTTTATCTGGAGTGTTATAATGTTTATAACTTAAATTCATACCTCCAACCTCTTGAGTGTGGTTTTTCATGCCCTGCAATTCAATTTGCTAAGTATTTATCTGATACTAATTATGTCCCAGGAGTTATATTTAGTGCTGAGACTGCAAATACATCAAAGACAAGGATTCTACGTGTATGGATCTCACCATCTAATATATATGTGGATTTGTGAATTTTTGCCAAGTACTCTTGATTTCAAAAATAAATATTTGACCAATCCTAAAATATAATGCCAAAATATAATTTTAATTTATAATATCTAATGATAAAATGAAAATATTAAATTTATCCTATGTTTGTTAGGAATTAGATTGGTGGGCAAGGAAAAGACTTGTAGTGGTAAATTATAAAATTTTAATTAACATAATATATATTTTATTAACTGATTTAGGAAATCATCACAGCACCTATAGATTGTCATCTATATTGATAAAAACCAGTTCTTAATGTAGTTTGAATTTGGGTAATGAAATTTTCACTTATATACACTAAACAAAGAAACAGCAACAAAAGTTAAGAAGCATTCACATCATTAACTAGCTACTTGGAGAGTATCTTATGAAGCTATCCTCAAACTTCAATTTATCTTTGACAGTGCCATAATCTCAGTAAGTCTCTGAAGGTACAGAAAGCCTAATAGCAATACTGAATTTGTCATTAGAACTCTGTTCTAGTTGTTTAAAGATAAACTTATCTGTGGAATTTTAAAAGTTAAACAAAGAATTATGGAAATCTATTGCCTTGGTAAGATTCTGCTTATGTATTTAGTATATCAGAGAATTGCATCAGGGCACTCATCCATAGATTTTTACTATAATAGAATCCTGAATTATGAAAACAGAAAATGTCTGTCGTAGTGAAGGTGGGAACTCTTGCTAGCCCGGTGGTGGAAGCTGTACTCCATCCTCCTCTATTCCTGGTCTGCCTGCTACAGAAAACAGCTGTGGTGTGATGGACAGAGCACTGGCTTTGTACTCAGTAAGTTCTTGCTTATTTACTTAGTAAACTTTGACATGAATCATCTTGATTTGCAAAAAATATTAAAATAGTGTGATATCTATTTATCCTAGATTACAGGAGTATTGTGAAGATTTAATGAGCTCAGCTACATGATTGCATGTGGTAATTTATCAAGCATAATACAGATGCATGACATTAGTATTATTTTTTTTTTCTCATGGAAATCCCATCATAGTTTGGTAGCTAATGTTGATTGAATATCACGTCATCTGTACTTTCAGTTCATGCCTCACACAAGTTAATACAGACCCTTCATCAACAAATGTTTGCATTACACTTACTTCCATTCCTAATATGGTGCATAGAATATATTGAGAAAAAAAAAAAGACTGGCAATGCTTTAAAAATCTGTCAACCTATATACAGAACCATCTTTTGCACCAAACAAGCAAGAATCTTCAGGGATTGGGTATGGAGGTAACGAATGTACTTTGAAAAGAAGTACATTCTCATTTTCACATCCCCTCGTCAGGCTCAGCCCCTTCCCACGGCTAGTCACTCTGGAAAAGACTGCAGAATGATTTGCTTTTGGATCCCTTCTTTCTCATGATATGAACAATTATCAGTCCAAAGCAATTATCAGTCCACTCTCTCTTTCTCTCCCTCTCTCTCCTTTATTTTGTGGTTCTAGGGATCAAACCTAGGGCCTCCCACCTGTGAGGTAAGCACTATACCACTGAGCAACATCCCCAGCCCTCTCATTCTTTATCTAATAGTCCACTTCTCTTTTTGCAGCAAAGGTGATGGAACATCTTTATCTGCACATCTTTATTTTCCACATCAGCAGAGAACACCAAAGTCTTGCAGATTTTAGGAATGGGGTTACTACAGATAATTGCATTGTAAAGGGGGATGCAGATGCACGCATTCCTGTAATCCCAGTGGCTCCTAAGGCAGGAGGATCAGGAGTTCAAAGCCAGCCTCAACAAAAGTGTGGCACTAAGCAACTCAGTGAGACCATGTCTCTAAATAAAATACAAAATACGGTTGGGAATGTGGGCTCAGTGGTTGAGTGCCCCTGAGTTCAATCCCCAGAACCAAAAAAATAAAAAAATAAAGGGGACACAGAAATTTCAGACATTGCTCTAAATACTAATTTCCCAGAACATAAGAGAAAAACACTCCAAAGTTAACTACCCAGATATCCCCATTGCCTGCTGTGGCTGCCCTGTTCTCAATATGTAGCTTTCTAGTACTTCTTCTTTCTGTGCATTCTGAGAAGAGACCTTGTCTATTACTGCAAATGTGTTTTTATCATAAAATGCATCCCTCTCTCTTTTTAATATGTCTGTTAGCCAGTTTAGTCTGACAATAATACCATGACCTAATGGATTCAATAACAGAAATTTATTTTCTCAGCCAGTTTAGTTTGACAATAATACCATAACCTAATGGATTAAATAACAGAAATTTATTGTCTCACAGTGCTGGGGACTGGCATTCTGATCAAAGTCCTAGCAGACCTGGTACCTGGAGAGGGATCTCTTCTTAGCCTCCTCCTTTTGATGGCCTTTCCTCAGTGTGGGGACCAGCGAGGGTGGATCATCTGCTTTTTAGAAGGCCACCAATCCTATCAGACTAATATCTCATCCTACTGACCTCATCTGACCTTTTATGACCTCTGAAAAGTCCTCTCTGCAACATACTCACATTAGGGGTTAGATTTTCAACACATAAATTTAGAGAATAGGAATACAATTTCATAGCAATATATTTTCCTAATGTATCTTATTTCAGTGGATCCCAATCATGCATAGAGTGAGTACCCTATATTTGGGCTACTGCAAGTTTTCCCTATCAGTGTATGCTGCAGCTAATAGTTGAAAAGAATTCTCTGACTTTTTTTTTTTCGGTGTGTGTGTGTGTGTGTGTGTGTGTGTGTGTGTGTGTGTGTGAGTGTCTGCCTTCTGAAGCTGTATTCCTGTCTCTGTCACTCAGTGTCTCTATCTCTGTTTTCTTTTTGTCTATCTCTCTTTCTCTCTCTCTCTCTCAGATACACACAACTTCAAAACACAAATATTAATTTTCAGAGACAACAGAAATATAGAATAAAAGTGATAGCATATACAATTTTATGAAGTGGAGAACTGTATATATGTATGCTTCTCCAAATGCATCAAACTCAATGTCTCATAGAGCACTGTGAACAGTAAGCAAAGTGTCAGTAGACTGAATGTATCACTGCTTTGTGACCTTTGGCCTAGGCACACTAAAAGGAAGAGAAATATATTTCAAAGTAACTAAAAAATTGGTAAATCTTCCATATTCACAGGGTTTGAAGTTAGCATTATAATGGAGAACTACCTGTGCTCTTTCTCTTCCTTTACCCGCCCATCCTATACACTTTTCAATTGTGCCTCTTTTGGTCTTTGGGGAAATAAGTGATCATACCTGTTTTACTGAGTTCACACTGACTCTCTTGGAGTAGAAATGAGAATTCATAAATGTTCTCTAATATTCTCAACCATTGACAATTTCTACCTAGTCTTAGTTTGGATGGTTGATTTTCTTATTCCCACAGGAATCACTATCTGCTTAGAAAAACCCACAAAAAAAATTGACGAAAGTCTTTTTCTTTTTTTCTTTTCTTTTTTTTTTAAAGATTTTTTGTTGTAGATGAATGCAATAACTTTATTTTATTTACTTATTTTTATGTGGTGATGAGGATTGAGCCCAATGTCTCACACATGCTAGACAAAGTGCTCTTCCACTGAGCCCAAACCCCAGCCTCCATAGTCTTTTTCTGCTGACAATTTTTTAAAAGAAAAGGGCTGAGATGACACTGTGAGTCCCTTTGGTCAGCAGCAAACACCCTTAATTGCCTCTGGGTCCAAGCCAGATATCTATTCTTTCTTCCTTTCTAGAGAAGAATCTATAAGAAGCATCCTCTGCAGAGTAGAATAGTTTCTTCTAGACGTTGTGCCCAATATTTTAATCTTTCATCTTTGTGTATCATGTCCTATAAACATGATTTGCAATTCCTTAACCAATGCAACTTCAAGCCTCTAGTCAACCCCTGCCATCTCACTTAGAGACACAGGGCCTGCCCCTGACATTGAAGGGCTGGCATGAAAGGACAAAGGATGGCCACGTGTCACATGTCTAAGGTTTAGACACAAATTTAGTCAACATTGTTAAATAAATGTCCTATCCCCTATACTCATAACAATTCATCAGTTCAGGGTCAAATTTAGAATTCTTGGATATTTCAGAACTGGGGCCCTGTGGGGAACATCACTTCTTCCACACTGAGTGAGCACTATTCTACCTTCTTGCCATCTCCCAACCGTGTCCCAAATATGAGAGGTCTTGTATATATGTGTGTCTCTGATTTGTAAGGTAATAACACATTTGAAACTCTGTTTTTTCAGGACCTATGATACTTATAGGATTGTTCAGAGGCTTAAATTATAGTATAAAGTATTGGGCATTGCATATCAGACAGTATATATATATATATATA
>NW_025999982.1:25301633-25327167 GCF_001458135.2 Marmota marmota marmota
TATATATATATATATATATATTTATAAATATATTTCTATAAACAAAGCTTTCACTATGGTTATATAATTAGCACTTCTAATTCATTATTATTCCATATCATGATTGAAGAGATGGAAATATGGGCATGAGTGGATTTTGGTTCACTTAGGGAGATCTGTTCTTTTGGGGTTATGCTTGCTGAAATGAAAGCCCTGTGTGTCCAAGTATAGAAAGCCTTTGAATATTAACTTAAAACTTACAGTGTAGCTCCTCATGGAAACCTGTAGCTTTCCCCCTTAATTTATCAGACTCGACCATTTCCTGAAAAGTAGAAGAAGAACAATGAGGTCCCAGGGTTAGGGTAGAGAGTTTTTAGGTTGGGCGAGGACAGTTACTTACAGCTTGAGGTGTGGGACTCTTTACTATTCATTTTTTTAGAAAATCCGAGGTTAAGTTTTAACTCTAAAGAGAAGTCATATGTCATGGTGATGGCTGTGAAGATAAATTCCAGCAGCTATTCAGGACCTGCTGATAATCCCAATTGTTGGGTAGGCAGCTACTGAGATGAGTCAAGAGGGAGGGAGGGGAATCCCACAGGTTCATTTCCATGAGGTCTATTCTTCCCAAACAAAACTCCCAGAAGAATTGAGTACTAACCCATATACTGTACAATTCATTTATTTAATGTGTAAAATCCATGGTTTTTTACAGCCACAGATGGGTGCAGCCATAATTGCAGTCAACTTTTGAATATTTTCATCAACTCAAAGAAAATTCTATAACATGTAGCTTTTACTCCCCTTTCCTCCTTTTGTACACTCCAAGCCCTCAACAAGAATTAATCTCTTATGTGTATTTACTTATGCTAGATTTTTACATAAATAAACAACGTTTGACCATGTTTTCAAATTTCTTTCTTATTATAGGATGTATCAATACTTCCTTTCTTTTCATGGCTAAATAGTATTCTATAGTATGGGCATGCTATATCTTATTTCTGCATTTGTTAGTTAATGGGCAATTGGGTTGTTTCTACCTCTTGGATATTATTAATAATGCTGTTTTAAACATTCAAGTATGAGTTTTAGTGTGGACATATGTTTTCATTTATCTTAGTATACACCTAGGAGTAGAATTGGTTTGTCATATGGAGACTATAACAATTGACTATAAATTCAATTGTTTGAGGAAACAACCCGTTTTACAAGCAAGTGAGCCATTTTCCATTCCCACCAGCAGTGCATGATTACTCTGATTTCTTCAAACCTTCACCAATACTTGTTATTATCTGACTTCTTATTTATAGCTATCTTCAGTGGCCTGAATGTTTAGGTTCCCCCAAAATTCATATGCTGAAATCCAAGCTCCCAAGGGGATGGCATTCAAAGGTGGGCCCTTTGGCATGTGATAAGGTCATGAGAGCAGGGTTTCATGAATGGCAGTAGTGCTAATATGCGAAACCCCAGAAAGCTAGCTCACCACTTCCACCTTGTGAGAACACAGAAAGAAGGTATTGTTTAATGAGGAAGCAAGTCCTCTCTAGGCACCAAATCTACTTGCACCTCGATTTTGGACTTTTGTCTGCAGAATGTAAGAAATAAATTTCATTTGTCACTGGTTTAAGGTTTTTGTTCTATCATTCCAAGTAGACTGTTATCATTTCAGTATCTTAGTCTATTGCCTTAGTCTGTAAAGTGGTATCTTTTTGTGGATTTGATTTCCATTTTTTTGATTCTAATGAAGTCAGTCATCATTTATGTGCTTATTTCCCACTTGCATACTGTCTTTGAGAAATGCCTATTCAGAACTTTTGTCCATTTTTGAGTTTTTGTGTTTACATTATTGAGTTGTTAAGACATTTAGTTTGGACAGGAGTCCCTTATCAGGTATATGTTTGCAAATATTTGTTTCCCACACTGTATATTTGCCTTTGGGGTTTTTTTTAATGGTCACCTTGAAAATAAAATAATTTCTTTCTTTTTTTTCAGTCTTGAGAATTGAGAATCAGGGCCTCACATATACTGGGCAAATGTTCTACCACCAAGCCATGTCCCTAGGTGCATAGTTTTTAATTTTGATGCAGTCCAGTTAAACTATTTTTTCCCATGATCTCAACTTGTGATTCTGGTGTTGCCTAAAAATTCATTAGTAATTCCAAGGTCTTGAAAACACATCACTATATTTTCTTTTAAGAGTTTACAGTTAGCCTTTAATTGTTACATCCTCTGCTTGGAATGCTCATTACTGGGCTCTTGGTATGATCAGCAGTTTCAGTCTTCAGTGTTTGTCTCAAAGTCCTGCCTTCAGAAAGTTCTTTGCCTTCCATTCTATCTCATTTTGACTTTCCTCTCAGAATACTTCCTCTGTCACAGTACCATAATTATATCCTTCAAAGTAGCTTCAGTCATCAGAAATTATTACCCCATTTATTCATATACTTTCTTATATATTGTCAAAGTCTACCCACTAGGATATAATCTTGCAAAGGGCTGGGTTACTGTTGGGTACCTAGTGTTAGCACTTCTTAGGTATTCAATAAATATATACTAATGAATGGTGAGAAATAGAAAGAAAAACTCCTACAGAGTTTAGATCAGAGATGGGAGGAAATTCCTAGTGAAACTAATAGTAGTTTAGTTCCTGGCTCGTGTTTATATTTTTGTCTATTAATCAGATATTTAAAAGTTGTATTGCATCCATATTCAGAGGTCAAAGACATTGGGATCAATATTCAAATCAAAGTTCAGGAAGAGAGAGAGAAAGAGGCAGAGAGAGACACACACACAACAGGTCTTCATTTTCTTAATTTCCTAAGAGTTAAAAATTTGATTGGAAAGCTAAAACTTGATATCCAGAAAATGTGGCTAGTATTTAAAGATCACCTTGAAATTATTGATCTAGTCACAAAAGGTCAACTATTTGAATACACAAGAAATTTATACAAATTACCTGCATTTCAAATGCATTATGACCTGAAATAATTTTCACAGTTTAATGCACATGTCCCTAGAATTTTAACTAAAACAAAACCATTATAAAAACTCTATTTTTTTGTGTGGGGGGATGGGGTTGTGACTCAGCAGTAGAGTGCTCTTCTAGCATGTACAAGGCCCTGGTTTCGATCCTCAGCATCACATAGAAATAAATGAAAAAAAGTTATTGTGTCCAACTACAACTAAAAAATAAATATTTTTTAAAACTCTGTTTTTAGTTGGGTAGATAGGTTAGTCTTGAGCATGTGGTTCGGGAGGACAATGAAAAATCAGAGGTATGCCTCAAAGTACCAGGGATAATAGAAAACAAATATCTGGAAAATGGGAACAGGTGTCCTCAACCTCCCCCAGTCAGTTAATTATAACCCCTTAAGGAAACTGTTGTTTCAAGATCATGTCACACCCACCCCTTGTGACTAGCTCATCAGGACCCTCCCAAAGAAAATTTGCTGGGGACTAAACAAAGGTGTAATCAACTGATTAAGGAGGTAAGAAAGAATAGGATAAGAACAAAAGGACCCCACATCCTTAAAAGACCCACACTCTGTAAGGGCCATGCTGTTCTATCCAGAGGTGATCCGAGTAACACTTCTCATCCTTTCCTAATCAATTACATCTATATGCTTGAAATTATTCCTGAGGGATCAAAAGAACAGGTGGCAATGGACCCTCCATGGGCAGGTCTCCCCTGTATCACTGTGTGTGATTTTTTTTTTTCAGTGCTGAGAATTGAACCTGAGCCTCGTGCATACCAGGCAAATACTCTACCACTGAACAGTACCCACAGCCTAAAATTCTGTTCTTTGGATACCAAATCTTTTTTTTTTTCCCTGAGAACTTCAGAAATCCTGTAGTTCTTAGAAATATGACAATAAGAACTTTTCTTTGGTCTCCTTCACAAAATTATACCAAACTATAAGGTGCCGAAGTCCGGCTGCAGCAAAATAACCGGGGGGTGATGAGCAACTTGTGTACATTGATACAGCAGGAGTGGGAGCTGTTTATTGTAGGACAGGAGGGGTATATATACATTACACACAGTTTATCTTAATTAACATAAACTAGATACAGCAGTCAACCAATAAGGAATCTCCACACTTAATGGCTCACTGGTGTTACTTCACAAACCACTCCCTCTGGCAAAATGCCAGGCGACATCTTGACTTGTTTACAGACCCTAACATTTCCCCCTTTTGTTTAATTTAAATAAAGACCATAGTGGTTTTTACACAAACACCATAAATAATCTGCTATAAGCAGAAGGGGAGGATACAAAAATGCCACAATACCAAGCCAATTGATGGCTCCATGCAAGGAGCCCTTGGAAAAATTATACCAGCAATGACACCGTTAGCAAAGATACTGAGTTACAATTTGTTGTAAATTACAGTTTGTTGTCTCAGTCCAGGTAAAGCAGTGTCTCAATAGATTAACTCACAGTCCAGGTAAATCACAGTCCAGGTAAGTTCTGCAGGCAGCTAGCTTAAATCACAGTCCAGGTAAGTTCTGCAGGCAGCTAGCTTGATCCGAAGTCTCGTCTGGTTCTCAGTAACACTGGAAATTCTTCCACCCTCATCCTCACCGGCACTGGGACGAAGGCAGGAACTCTGGCAATGCTGGCTAAAGAAAATCATGTAGTATTCCAGCAGGCACTAAGAAAACAACTTTCTGCTACCTTTATGGGCTAAAAATGGGAGTTCATAACCCACTTGAAGCAAAGTGTGAAAGATGATATATCAAGAACTATGTAATGTTTTGAACAACCAACAATAAAAAAAAATAAAAAAAAAATAAAAACTCAAAAAAAAAAATTAAAAAAAATAAAAAAAAAAAAGAAAACAACTTTCTGAACAATTTAGTACATTATCTCAAGGTTTTTTTTTTACATTTGAAATAAGCCTTAATAGTGGTTATTACTCATTAGCTTCCAGGTGTGGGAGAACCATTGTAGTTACTGGCCTTGGAAATGATCAAACTTTAGGGACACCGGTAGTGTCTTATGCCTGCTGCAGCGTCCCGGGCAGCCCCAGATGGTCCTGGGGAGTGCCCGGGACTCAAACTGCTTCCGTGCACAGGGAGCAAGAGCCCGCGAGACTGTGCCTCCAGGTCAGGTCTAGATTTGGGCTTGAGGCTGTGGAAGACCCGGCTGCCACTGCTTGGAAAGTCCTTGCTGCGCCGTGACCAGCTTGCACACGTGGCAGCTGCCGTGCAGATTCACGCACCCTCCAGTAACAAAAAGTATTTAGTAATAGCCTTTTGCTGCAACTTTTTTCCTGATAATCCTTCCTCCTCTGAACTTTCTTCTTTCTGACTAGAGTTCCTGGGCTTCCATCAACACATGCCCTAACTATTCTTGGTTCCACTGGGGTGCCTCTTTCCCTTATCAATTTACTTAACACCCCTTCCATATTTTCATCACAAAGACAATACAATACACTGAGACAAAACAAGACACAAACATACTGCATCAATCCTCTCCATTTTCTCGAAATGGCCATTTTTCCTCTCGCCCTATCTAGGGACGAGCATATTTGCTCCTGTCCTATCTATGGACAGGCAGCTTTTTCAATCACTTACCCCCAAGTGTCCTGGGGCTCCCCGTATGGGCCACCATCTGCCGCAGTCTGGCTGCAGCAAGATAACCAGGGGGTGATGAGCAACTTATGTACATTGATACAGCAGGAGTGGGAGCCGTTTATTGTAGGACAGGAGGGGTATATATACATTCCACACAGCTTATCTTAGTTAACATAAACTAGATACAGCAGTCAACCAATAAGGAATCTCCACACTTAATGGCTCGCTGGCATTACTTCACAAACCACTCCCTCTGGCAAAATGCCAGGAGCCATCTTGACTTGTTTACAGACCCTAACAATAAGGATTATCAATTTCTTAGTCCATCATCTTTGGAATTTTGGAATTATCATTCAGTGCACCTTGCTTATCCTTATCAATTTAGGTATTATATTTTTCTGGTGGTTTTACAACAAGAATAATCTTTAGCTCAATTTCATCACTTTTCAGACTTAGGCTATGGTATTGGCAGAATTACTGCATATTTCAGGTGGTATTTCTGTCTCTAGATATTATCTACCATGGTCTTCTTATTCTCATCTGATCCCCCTTTCAGAAACATCATTTTATTTCATTGTTCCGTCAATGAATGACAGCATAGCTCTTCCAGGTATACTCATTTAAATCTGTAGCCAGACTAGAATTGTGAATTCTTGGTGAGTTCACCAAGAATTTTTGTCTCTGCTAATTAAGGAACACAACTTTTCTATCCATTGAACTTGCCAGAACCATTCTTCCTTTGCTCATTTACCCCCTTAATCTAGAATATCTCTCTCCTTTCATCTATTTAGCCAAATCTCATTTTTGCTTTTATGGCTTTTGACTGGTTAGGCTTTATTTTCTCAGCTTCAGCTTATCAAATCTGCACATCTGGTACCATAGATACCTTAATAGAAAGGCTCATTCTTTTTTCTAACACCCATCCAGTCTCATGAAAACATTCTTAAAGGAACTTTATTAGTTTCAAAATTGCATGAAAGAAAGAATAAGAAATATGTAAGCATGTCTCATGGGGAAGAGGAGGAATTAAAGAAGAGAGAGCAATTGAGCTTACAGGCAAGAAAGAGAGGATTCAAGACAGTGTACTAGAGTAGAAAGCAATAAAGAAACAGTGGGTAATAGGGGTGTAGATATAGAGGGAAAATGAATTCTTCTCTCATGGTAAAACAAAAAGAAGACTGTGTGCTTAAATTAGGAGAAACCCTGACACTGTGATAAAGTTACAGAAAGTCTTGTCGAAGCTGTATACTTAGATCTGTTATGAGAATTGCAGAGAGGATTAAAGCGAAGATAGTATGGATAAGGCAGAAATTTAAAATATTGTTAGTTTGGGGCCAGATTCTGCTGTATCTCCAAAATTAGGTTTGTCACACTGATTATAAACATGTTCAATCCTATGATTTATTCCTGTAGTTGGCTCTGCAGGCCTTGGTAAGCTAGGTCACTGTAAGGGCTTCAGTGTCCTCATTTCCAGATTGGTTCTTTGTGAGGACTGAATGAAGTAATGTGTGTGAAATTCTTAGCACAGTGTTTGGCTCATGATAGGTATACAATGGTTTGTGCTGTCATTAATAATCAGACACTTATTTCAAAGTCTGACTATTTCAGAAACTGACAATTTGACAGTCATTTGATGAGGCCCAGAGAAATTGAACAAACATAATTAAAAACATATGAAGGCAAAAACTTCCCACTTGACAAGAGATGGGCAAATAAGAGAGGTATCTGCTTCAGTTTAAGCTTTTGTGGCAATGTATAAAACTGAATCATGTTTTTTTTAATTACCATTACATGGTCATGTATGTATAGGATTCTTTCATTTATAGTATTATTTGTCAGAGAAAATCTTAGTTGTTGGAATTTCAAACTTCTTAAATTAAAAAGAAAAAAAAATAAATGCAGGATATATTTGTGATCAATGGCTAAAATGGAAAATATTAAGCCAAGATAGAAGAGTTAATTTTTAAAGAAAATGGTTTTGAAGTATTATCATAAGGAAATACTATGATTCAGTGGACCATGGGAATTACCAACAAGGATGTCAGAAAAATAAAATTAGTAATTTTTGTCAGTGGGAGAGAAATACCACAAGTTGAATAAGTTTTGGAAATTATCCACAGACTGAAAGCAGTGAGTGAAGTCTTGAAATGAATTCTAATGTTACCAAAATCACTGCAGTAGGATGCAACAATTTGTTCAAAAGGAATGGAATAAAAAGATTTATCTGACAGAAGAGTAAGTAGGTATTGGACAGGAGAGACCCTGGAGTCAGGAGCCTCAATCAGGAAGCCATGCACCATGGCAAAATAATGAATCCTCAAATGTCTAGGAGAAAATTAATTCAATTTTTAACATTTGAAAAATTCATTGCTCCATTCATTCTAGCCCTATGAATCTACCAAACCTAATAAGGAAACGGATGTGCTTGCTTGTGAGAAATTAAAGAGATTATTTTTAATGGCATATATTTTCTGACCCTGAATTAGATAGTGAAGATGATTTTATTGGACTTGATCATGCAACCTAAAAGCATGTCTAGACACCCTTTATGCACCTCTTTTCTCCTCATAACCTGTTCATGCGGCATCCACTGCTCCAGCAGCCAACTCCCCCACACCCATGCCCCAGCTTGACCAGCTTCTTGCAAGTGCAGTGTAAGAGCACCTTCCTGAGCCTGCACGGGTTCTCTCCCTTCCTGCCCCTGTCTCCCACAAACCCATCTAGCACTCTTGTAGAGTGTGGGTTTTCACCTAAACGGTATGGTATTCCAGGGTGGCTACCTCATGTCTATTGGAAATGAAAGCAATTTGCAGGTGGATTTTATGATTCCTCAGAAGCAAAGTACCCATTACTCATAGAATTGGCTACCTTCATAGATATATTTTTATTCTAATTTCTTCTTCCCTGTTTATTCACTTGTCCCTCACTCTTGCATTCTTGGCTGGCATTCCCAGGTAAATTCCACACAAGCCTCTGTTGTAAGTTGGGCTTGGGGAAAACCTAAGATGTACTAGTTGTTTCTGCCTTCTGTGTAATAATTTTTCTTTTTTATTTTTCTCTTTTCCATAAAACAGTCAGTTAATTTGCTAAGTTAGTCATATTGTTTCATATATTTTATTTCATTTGTTTATCTGTTTGCATATTTAAAAAGGCACATGGCAGGACATAAAGTTGCTTTGAGTTTACTTTAGGAAAACAAAAACAAAAACTAAAACCAGTATCTTCCTCTGTGTCAACACAAATTTAATCTATAGACCATGTGTAAAGTTCAGTTTTATGTGTTAATTTGGCTAGTCTGTAAGACCCACTGATACAACTAAACACTAATTGAGGTGCTTTTGTGAATGCACTTCAAGACGTAGTTAATATCTATGATCTGCTGGCTTCTAGTAAAGGAGATTACCCTGAATAACGTCAGTGGGCTTCATTGCGTTAATTCAAAGGCTTTAAATGCCAAAACTGAGGTTTCCTGTAGAAAAAAATTGTGCCTTAAAACTGCAGCCTCATCTCCTGACTGAGCGCTTCCACATTCCCTGCTGTTTTGCCCTACTTTAAAAATAAGATTTGTTAGTTTCCATAATCACATGAGCCAGTTCCTTGAAATAAGTCTCTTTTACTTAACATATGTTATACACACACACACACACACACACACACAAACACACTTATAAATATATGTATTCATGTTCTGTTTCTCTGTAAGAACCTGGACTACTCTATTGTATAATACTCTCAAGTGATATTCTGCATCTATCATATTGTATAATATACTACATGGAGAAAATTTGTTTGCCATCAAGAAAATATTTATATTAAATAAGTAAATGAGGAGGAAGATACAAATCTTCTTTACAGCAGAATTTCAAATCTTGTGTACAGATACATCCTTACTTGGAAAGCTAAGCTAGACTTCATGATCCACTTTTCAGAGTAGAGCACAGAAAGGGAAAACAGTAGGTTTATACTGGAGAAAGCTGGCAAACACTCTTAGCCAAGTGATGCACACTGAAGCATATATCCCAATGTGTCATGACAAGGATAGCTCCTCACCTCTGTGTCGTTCATCCTCCAAAGCCCATAATCTCAGAATAAGCATAAGAGGAACATCACATAAACACAGATTGGGGAAAATTCTATGGAATATGTGGACGGTCCTCCTCGAAACTGCCAAAATCATAACAAGACTGTGAAACTGTCACAGCCCAGAGGAGACTGGGAAGACAGGAATAAATACAATGTGGTCTTGAACTGAATCTCAGAAAGGAAAGAGGACATTTCCTGAAAAACTGGTGATATCCATATAAATTCTGGAGTTTATTTAATAGTCATGTACCAATATGGTAATGTAAGATTAAAATGCAGGGTATTGGATGCAAGATATTCAGCAACTTTTTTTATTATCTTTAAAAATTTTCTCAATTATTCCAAAATAAAAATTTACTTTAAAACTTAACTATATATATATATATATTTACCTTTTTGTAGAAATGTTTTTTTTTAATTTTCAGGGTTAAAATATCTTTATTTAATAAAAAGCTAGTAATTTAATAGTTGTGAAAGTTACATTATGCATACAGAGAGTAAAACCTTCATCTAAAAGCTAGATGTGAAATTAGCTTAGTCATAATTTCTCAACTTCAGGAGAAAAATTCTAGACATTAAAATCAAGGAGAATACCATATAATGTATATCATGTCTTTTCCCCTCTCAATTTGTCTCAATTCATTCTAGAAAATAAGACCAAATTGAAATTTTCTTGTTGATAATATAAATTCTTTTGCACTATTTACAATAACACAAAGTGATCTACAAACAGACCTCTGATATTTTTGATGTTTCTTCTAAATCTTAATTATAAAATATTGGGAATAAATCTATCTTGATATCAAAAATAGGCTTTTTGAAGTAAAGTAAGAAAAACATAAAAGATAATAAAATAATAGTCTCTAAATTTGCATCAATGGTATTTCAACATGCAATAGCAAAACATTATGCTCCACAAAGGAATTAAAAACATTATCTGAAGTATTTTTATTTAATTTATTCATAATACAGTAAGAGAAATAGGAAACTTTTGTTTATCAAGCTCAGTTCATTTCACATTGGTCTCACATTATTAATAAAAATGTAGAAATAGTATACAAATAAATTATATCATGAAAAATAATTTTTATAACTGTGTTTTAAACTTCACTGATAAAACTAGATTTTATACGCACTCTGTTTTTCTCATAACAGACCTTACTTGCCTGCTGGTTTTGTTTAGGGCAATGTCACTAATGAAAACACTTCCATCCCTAGATGGCCGTGAAGTAGGGGTGGATATGAGGCCTTGTTTTTTGCAACAAGATGCAGCTACATCCACTGAGGAGGGACTTCAGAGAATACAGTTTCTCTAACAGAGAGAACAGCCTTAGCTAGCCTGTATCTTTTGCTCTTTGCCCTTTATCCTTTCACCTTGCCTGTCCTTGAGGTAGATCAGTCATCTTGTAACCTGTGGGATTGAGTGCATGTCTAGAAAGCAAAACGTGAAGCTTGAGTAAACCATCATCTTTGTTTACTTATTTAAGCAATTTCATCTGCTTTATAATCTGACTTTCACATTTCTCACAATCAATAAATAGAAACCACATGTAGTTAAAACACTGTTATAGTGTTTCTGATTCATCTCATTCATTCCATCACCCCGTATACTATATTCTATGCCAGAAATTGATTCTAGATCAGTTTGCTTATTCTTAGTTTGAAATTATAGACCATTTGGATATTGAATCCTTTTGATCATCTGAAAGGTGAAGGAAATTTTGTAACATCTTTTATTGTGGTTAGTAATTTGGGAACTATAGTGACAGTCCTCACTCCCACCATGATTTTAGTTGAATGTTGGTAAAAGGATAATTTCATTTTACATGGAGAAATTTTTCAAACTTACACCTATATCATAAGAGTTTTTATTTATTGGTGCATATAATTGCGTTTTATTTCTACATTCTATAGCGTTTTGCTTTATATATTTTATTTAGTTGTTTGCTAAGTAGCATTCTTACATTTAAATGGCTATCCTGTAATCATGCCATATGATCATAACAACTGTGCATTTTTTAACAGAGCTTTTAAGTAGAAATTTTCCTATGTTTTTAAATATTTCATATATTGTTAGAAAAAATTATAAGGAGTATATTTTATTTTCCTTGTAAACCTAATGTTACCCATTCCCATTTTGGTTGTTTAGGAGGTTTGATATCACATAGCAAAAATTCAGTCTGCTTCCCCAAAGTGGCATAAATAAGATTAAAATTTGTCATGTTAAGAAAACCTGAATATGAACAGTTGAGCTGTGGCTCCATGGTGTCTGCAAATACTGTACAATAAATAATTTATTCTTACCTAAAAAGAGGTCTAGTCTTTGTCATTGGACTCCTGCATGGTATCTCTAAATCATTAGAATATTCTGCTTGATAAAAATGTCTGTTTACCTGGGTTAGCTAAATATAATAATGGGATTTAGGATGAGAGCTTTGTATAACACCAACAGTGTGATGTATGTTTGGGAGTATGGGCAGGACCAGGTATTGACAAGGTGATTAAAGGCAGGGGATTTGGTTACTTAATATTAGTTGGGTTTCTAAAGAGTTGGAGACTGAGGTCAGCCACATGGAGATTCAACAAAGCCAACATGATAGGCTCTAGATACCAAGGCTCTAGTGAACTTTCTTGCCGGTAGTACTCTGTGCCTACTGTCACCTTCACTGATGGGAAATTAACCTTTTTCACAATTCTATGAATAGAGGACAACTTGAAATCAGAATTCAGACCCTCTGTGTTTGGAATTTTCCTGGGCTGCGCTGTATGTAACTTGTATCTTGACTGTATTTAAACCTTTAACTGCAATATAATATCTCCATGCATAAAACAGCTTTTAGTGAGGTTTGTGAGTTCTTCTAGAAAATTTTCAAATCCCAGGGTGGTCTTAGGAATTCCTGTACTTGAAGCTGGTGCCAGAGTGAAGTGATTTGCAGAACTCTTCTCTCCACATTGGCAGGGACTCAACTTCTGGTTTTTTATTGTGCCCAAGCTATGGATTCTATCTTCTAAATTACTTTGTAGTCCAAGTTGTCTGCCAAAATCCAGATATTGCATCACTGTTGAAGGCAGAAAAATGCCTCAAAGGTATAAGAGCAAGGAATTATACCCTAGGCCTAGTAAATAAGGTTCATGTTTCCTTCCCAGATACTCTGAGCAAAACATCCAGTTACAGCTCTTTGCCTAGGGCTTGGTCACTTGGCTGCACTTCAAGGAATTTGAGGAGTGACAAGGTACTCAGTAAAAGTAAAAATTCCATTACTTGAGGAGAAAGGGAGCATAAAGGTTGGGCTGGATAACTAGTGATCTCCAGCATATAGTCAATAAATGGTATCCTTTATGTAACATAGGCAATGCCTGCAAATAAACTCTTCTGAGGAATAAAAATTATGTTTTTATTGAAATAAAATATTTGAATAGTGAACAGTTTATTCTAAAAAAAGCAATTATATGGAGCTAGGGATGTGACTCAATGGTAGAGTGCTTGCCTAGCATGTGCAAAACCCTGGGTTCAACCCTCAGTACCACAAAAGGAACAAATAGGCCCCCCAACCCAATTACATGAAGCTATTCAAGAAAAATAAAAGTATAGTGTCAACATAAAGGCATATATATACTGCAGCAGTATTCATAATAACCCCAAATTTGGCAGATGGATATTTTTAAAATGTTATAAATCCATCAATGATATACAATTCATCAATGAAAAGGAATGAATCACTGATACACACTATAGTGTGTGGTTGGATCTTAAATCCATATGGTAAGTGGAAAAAGTCCAGCCAAGAAAAACTACAGTGAATCATTTTACTTATAGGAAATATTCACAAAACAAAAGAGAATATATACAAAGAGGTCATTCCAGCACACTGACCGGCAGAAGTGCCTGCTTGAACTACAGCTGATGCTAGGAAGTTTAGGTCCAGGGCTCCTATCTCCAGCTGGTACGCAGGCAGCATTGGAGCAGAGTCTAGCTGGTCAGAATGATTACAGACATGCAGCTGGTCATCTTCCCCAACATGCTGGAAGTGTCTCTCTTCTTGCTTGTGGTGCTCTATCACTACATGGCCACCAACAATACCAAGACGCAGGAAGGAAAGTGTCGGTTACCCCCCACCCCCACCAGGGTTCCTGGACATATTCTGAGGCAAGATGGAGGGCATGAGGGGCCTTCACACTTCACTTCATCCCTTCTACCTGTCGCAACGTACAAAGCAACTACAACTGGATATTTCCAAACAACTTTTTTTTCCTCAACTTTTATTTCTTCTTTAACCCTATAGAACAAGAAGCTGCCACAGAATAGGGCCCAATAGGGCTTTTTTACTCCCTCCTCTCCCCCAATCCAATATATATATATATGATACATAAATACATATACATCTAAATATATATTATATACTTATATATACTATTTAAATATAGAGAGGCAGAAAGTCAAATGCATACTAAGGGGGCATAAGGAAAATTTTTCAGAAAGTGAACTTATCAAAGTTGGATTGTGATAATGGTTACATGATTTAATAAATTTATGAAACGTCCTGGAATTATGCTCTTACAATTAGTGTACTTTACCATATGTGGATTCTGCCTTGATAATATTATTTAAAAAGAAACAATCTACACTGAGCTTCTAGGGAAGATGTGTCAAGGAACTGCACTAGCAAAAGAACAGCTATGTAAAAGTGAATGTTTTACAGCAGTTATTTGCAGTGATTCTTAGGTCTGCCTGAGGACCCCACTACATTAAATAACAAAGCTTATTCAGATTCATGTTCTCACATTGCATCCAGTCATCCTGGATTGTAACTAGATAATTATCAGCTTAATGAATTATTCAAGTAATTATTTATACCCTAGTATCTGAGAATCCTTAGTCAAAGAGATTATGTAATTCAGGTTAACAATACAGCATATTGAGAATCTGGGTTAGAATGAAGAGGTGGCTACTTCTGAGCTCAACTAGAATTTCATTTTCCAGCATAATGTCATGATTTATCTCAAACATTTCAAGAAATTAACAAATTTATTCAAGTTAATAGAAATAAATTACTTTCAAATTTCAAAACCACAATAACTCATGAAATAACTCAGCTATTTGGGACTTAATCACATGGTCATGCTTCACTTCAATGAAATTTGAGATTTTTATGATTGAGGTGACAATATACTCTGTAAAAATCAAAATTTCATTACTTAAAGAAGGGGGAGCATAAAGGTTGAGCTAAACAACTAGCAATCTCTATAAATGGTATCCTTCATGCAAGATAAATACATGCAAATAAACTGAAGAATAAAAATTATTTTATGCTACCATTTTTATTATGGAAAGAAAATATTTGAGTATTGGAGAGTTTATATTATAAATTATTTTATATAAGGTAAAGCCTTAGCACATAATAAATATTTTTATTTAATGAAAGCAATAATAAAACAAGAAAGGAAGGAATATTGAGTGGGATTGAGTGGGACTTAATCATACCATATTAAATAAAAGTTGTTTAAGTTGTTGACATTAATTACTTTTTTAAGTGTTAGGAATATAATTCAAATACTCTAAAGCTAAGGACAAAACAAATGAAACTAATTTTAAACTGAATTTGAAGGAGAGATATAATATTAGGTAGCTTCAAAATAGAGAATTTAATGAGGGCTAAGAAGTCACATTATTGATACTGTTTTAATAATAGATGCATCATCTGCTGTGAAAAGCAAAAAAGAAAGAAAAGAAAAGAAATATGTACATTTTTTAGAGAGAAACTTTCTAGCTCAAAGAAGAAAGAACAGATTTTAGAATATAACAAACATGGTCTAATACTGAATAACTGAATGGATAATGGTAATTTAAAAAGTGATTTTTAAACAATTAGATAGGGAGTTAAAGAATTGGGGCAAGCAAAAATAATTATTTCTACAAGAAAATCAGTGACAAATTGAGTTGCTATTACTTTACATGACAAATTCTACATCATTCTGGGGACAGAACAAATAATATACAATTCCTTAAACCTGAAAAGTTGTAACTTTAAAAAACGTCTTTTCTTGAATAGAAATCAGTAAAGGATTAATTAGTACCTAAAATGATAGAAAGAACACATTTCAGAGAAGGCACTTGGAATTATCTGGATAGTGATACTTGGTAACAGTAAGAACCTGGACAAGTAAATTTATTTATTTTTTACTTCCTTATTCTATAAAATAGAGGGGGGTGGTAATAAGACCTTCTTCAAATGACTGTGAGTGTGAAGTTGAATGACAGGCTGGGTTAGTTAGCATTTCATTACTATAACAAAGTAGCTAAGATAATCAACCTAAAAAAAGGAAAAGATTATTTTGGTTCATAATTTTGGTGGCTCCAGCGAATGTTTGGCGACATTGCTTCTGGACTTGTGAGGCAGCACATCATGGTGAGGAATTGAGGTGGAGTAAAGCCACTCACCTAATGAGGATAGGAAGTGAAGAGAGAGAGGGAGACCAATATTCCACAATTCCCTTCAAGGGCACATCTCCAATGACCTGAGCACCCCCACTAGGCCCACCTCTTAAAGGTTCCATTGCTTTGCAATAGTCCAAGGGCTGGGGAACAAGACCTCAACATGTGGGCCTCTGTGGGACATTGCAGATCCAAACTATAGAACAGATGCAAAGTATTTAGTGCAATGTCTTGAATATAGGTCTTTGAAAAAAAGTCAGTCTTATTGTTATATCTGCTACAACTGTCATAAAAATATAGATTAAAAACGACATCTAATTCCAAAGAAAAAGCAAGTAAGTATGGCTTTTTTTCACTGAGATCTAATAAATTAGGAATACTGCAATACACTTTAAGATCATTTTGAGAGATGTTCATCTTTCAGAAATCATGATCTGTTTGTAGTTTTAGATTTGATGGTTTATGCTTCTCTTTGCTTTTAATCACACAATCTTCTCTGCTTGGAATTTCTATTTCTTTATCTATTCTCCCACATTCTTTCCTTTTATTTGTTCTTCTTAGATATACATGACAATAGAGTGTATTTTGACACATTATACATAAATGGACTATAAGTTATTCTAATTAGAATCCTATTATTGTGGTTGTACATGATGTGGAGTTACACTGGTCATGTAATCATACATGAACATAGGAAAGTAATGTCTGATTTATTCTACTGTCTATCCTATTCCCATCCATCCTTTCTTCCCTTCATTTCCCTTACTCTTATCTATTAAACTTCTATTCTTCCTCTCTCCACCTTGTTGTGTGTTAGCATTCACATACCAGAGAAAACTTCCAGCTATTGGTTTTCTGGGATTGGCTTATTTCACTTAGCATGATAGTTTTCTGGGATTGGCTTATTTCACTTAGCATGAAACATAATTTCATTGTTCTTTGAAGATGAATAATAGTCCATTGCATATATACACCCACCACATTTTCTTCATCCACTCTTCTGTTGAAGGGCACTTAGGTTGGTTCCATAAATTAGCTATTGTGAATTGAGCTGCTATAAATATTGATGTGGCCATGTCACTATACTATGCTGATTTTAAGTCCTTTGGGACTTATATACAGAGGAGTGAGATAATTGGGTCAAATGATGGTTCCATTTTATGTTTTCTGAAGACTCTCCATACTGCTTTCCAGAGTGGTTGTGCTACTTTGCATCCCCACCAGCAATTTATGAGTGAACCTCTTTCACCACATCCATGCAAACATTCATTGTTACTCCTAGTCTTGATAATTGCCATTCTGACTAGAGTGAGATGAAATCTCAGTGTAGTTTTAATTTGTATTTCTCTAATTGCTAGTGATGTTGAAGATTTTTTCACATATTTGTTGACTGTATTTCTTCTTTTGTGAAGTGTCTCTTGAGTTCCTTAACCCATTTATTAATTGGGTTATTTGTTTTTTGGTGTGAAGCTTTTTGCATTCTTTATATATCATGGAGATTAATGCTCTGAGCTGCAGGTGGAGAAAATTTTCTCCCATTTGGAGGCTCTCTCTTCACATTATCCATTGTTTCCTTTGATGTGAAGAAGTTTTTAGTTTGATACCATCTCATTTATTGATTTTTAACATTTTACTTCTTGTGCTTTAGGAGTCTTGTTGAGGAATTCAGTTCAAAAGTCAACATGATTGAGAGTTGGGCCTACTTTTTCTTCTAGTAGGTGTGATGTTTCATGTAATACCTGGATCTTTGATCCACCTTGAGTTGAGTTTTGTTCAGGGTGAGAGATAAGGGTTAAATTTCATTTTGCTACATATGGAGTTGCATTTTTTTCTAGCACCATTGGTTGAAGAAGCCATCTTTTCTCCTATGAATGTTTATGGTGTCTTTGTCTGGTATGAGATAACTGTATTTATGTGAGTTTGTTCTCTGTGTCTTCCATTCTATTTCATTTGTCTTCATGTCTGTTTTTGTGCCAATACCATGCCATTTTTGTTATAGCTCTGTAGTATAATTTAAGGTCTGGTAGTGTGATGCCTCCTAAGTCAGTTTTCTTGATGTAGATTGCTTTGGCAATTCTAGGCCTCTTATTTTTCCAAATGAATTTCATAATTGCCATTTCTATTTCTATGAAGAACACTCTTAGAATTTTAATAAGAACTGCATTAAATCTGTATAGTGCATTTGGTAGTGTGGCCATTTTGATGATATTTATTCTGCCTATCCAAGAATATGGGAGAGCTTTACATCTTCTAATGTCTTCTTCAATGTCTTTCTATAGTGTTCTGTAGTTTTCATGGTAGAGGTGTTTCATCACTTTTGTTAGATTCATTCCCAAATATTTTTTTCTGAGGCTTTTGTGATTGGGATAGTTTTCCTAATTTCTCTCAGTTGTTTTACCACTGATGTATACAAACACAATTGATTTATGGGTGTTAATTTTATATTCTACTACTTTACTGAATTCATTTATGAGTTCTAGATGTTTTCTAGTAGAGTTTTTTTTTTGGGGGGGGTCTTTTAAATATAAAATCATGATGTTGGTAAATAGGGATAGTTTGAATTCTTTTTCTATTCATATTCATTTAATTTCTTTCCTCTGTCTAATTGCTCTGGCGAGATTTTCCAGGACTATGTTGAATAGAAGTGGCGAAAGAGTATTTCTTTGTCTTGTTCCAGTTTTTAGAAGGAATGCTTTCAATTTTTCTCCATTTAGAATGATGTTGACTGTGGGTTTAGCAAAGATAGCTTTTGTAATGTTGAGGTATGCTCCTACTATCCCTAGTTTTTCTCTAATGTTTTGCACATGAAGGTGTAATATATTTTGTCAAATGCTTTTTCTGCATCTATTGAAATAATCATGTGATTCTTGTCTTTAAAGCTACTGGGGTGATGATTTATACTTATTGATTTTCATATGTTGAACCATCCTTGCATTCCTAGAATGAACACTACTTGATCATGGTTCATTATCTTTTTAATGTTTTTGTATGAAATTTGCCAGTATTTTATTAAGAATTTTTGCGCCTATGTTCATCAGGGATATTGGTCTGAAGTTTTCTTCCTTTGATTAGTCTTTGTCTGTTTTGGTATCAGGATAATACTAGCTTCATAGAAAGAGTTTGGAAGTATTCCTTCCTTTTCTAGTTCATGAAATAATTTGAGGAGTTTTGGTGTAGTTATTCTTTGAAGGTCTGGTAAAACTTGGTTGAGAATCTGTCTGGACATGGGCTTTTCTTTGTTAGTAGGCTTTTTATAATATCTTCAATTTTAATACTTGAAATTGATCTGTTTAAATATTCTGTATTCCGGATTCAATCTGAGTAGGTTATGTCCCTAGAAATTGTCAATATCTTCAAGATTTTCTATTTTATCAGCATATAAATTTTCAAAATAGTTTGATTATCACCTATATTTCATAGTGTCCTTTTTGATATTTCCTTTTTCATCACAAATTTTAGTAAGTTCATTTTTCTCTCTCTCTCTTTGTTAGCTTGGCTAATGGTTTATAATTTTTTTTATTTGTATTTTTAAAGAACGAACTTTTTGTTTCATCAATTTTTAGGATTTTTGTTTCAATTTTGTTGATTTCAGCTTTGATTTTAATTATTTTCTGTCTTTTACTGCTTTTGGTATCGATTTGTTCTTCTTTTTCTATGGTTTTGATAATAATGTTAGGTTATTTACTTGATGACTATCTGTTTGTTCTTTTAATGAATGAGCTCAGTGCAATGAACTTTTCTCTTAAAACCCCATTCATTCATAGTTTCCCAGAGATTTTGATATGTTGTATTGCTATTCTCATTTACCTCTAAGTATTTTTTAAAATTTCATCCTGGTATCTTCTAGAATCCATTGACCATTTAATAGCATATTGTTTAGTCTCCAGGTGTTAGAGTAGCTTTTATTTTTTATTTTATCATTGATTTCTAATTTTGTATTTAGTTAGAATTGCTTTTGTGGCCTAAAATATGACCTATTTTAGAGAAGGATCCATGTGCTGCTGAGGACAAAGTGTATTCAGTCATTGATGGATGAATTATTCTTTTTTTTGGTGGTGAAGTGGTACTGGGGACTGAACTCAGGGGCACTCTAAAACTGAGCCACATCCCCAGCCCTGTTTTCTATTTTATTTAGAGACAGGGTCTCACTGAGTTGCTTAGTGCCTTGCCTTTGCTAAGGCTGGCTTTGAACTTGCTATCCTCCTGCTTCAGCCTCCCAAGCTGATGGGATTACAGGCATGTGTTATCACATCTAGCTTGAAATATTCTTTATATGTTTTTTAGGTCTAAATTATTCATTGTATTTTTTAGTTCTGTAACTTCTTTATCTAGTTTTGTTTGGAAGATATATCCAGTGGTGAGGGAGGTGTGTCAAAGTCACCTGGCATTATTGTGTTGTGATCTATTTGGTTCTAGAAATTGAGAAGAGTTTTCTTGATATACATAGATATTCCATTGTTTGGGGCATAAATATTTATGATTGTTATATCTGGTTGATGTACAATTCCCTTAAGCAGTATGAAATATTCTTCTTTGTCCCTTCTGATTAATTTTGGCTTGAAGTCCACTTTATCTTATATGAAGATAGATACCTCTGCTTGTTTACAAGGTCCATGTAAATGATATGATTTTTCCCAGCCTTTTATCTTCAGCCCATGGATGCCTTTGCCTATGAAGTGAATCTCATGGAGACAGCCTATTTTATAGGCATATATATATATATATATATATATAAATAAAGTAAAAATTTAAAAAGTAATATAAAAATGGAAATATATTAATCAAATATCCTGGTCCTCAAAATTCTGATCTATGGAAAATAGCTGGCTTCAAAAATGCTAAAAATGAGAAAAAAATCCAAATATGAATATATGTAAATGTCTATGACCCATTAAGGCCACAATTAAACAGAAAAAAAATCAATGTGTTCTCTCTCAGCTTCCCTTCTCAGCAGCTTCTCAGGTGGGGTCATCTGGAGTGTGATGCTTGCTCCATCAGTGTTAGGTTGCTGGAGTGAGAGAGGCAATCTGGTAGGCAAAACTCCTGAAGGTGGGGTTTAGGCTTAGGTGTGCTCCATGTTCTTCACTGAATATCAATTAGTCTGGAGATTTTAAATAAGTGCACTTCTAGGGCCCAGCAACTGTTGGTCCACACTGGAAGACTGTACTTTAGGAATCTCTTCTAGGTTTCTTTCATGTGGTGGAGGAGCCAATACTTAGACCCCATATTTCCTGGTCTTGGATTGCATCTCCAAAGTTAATCTCTCCCACCCCTGCCCTTTCAAATTCCAGGCCAGTTGCATGTCTCCTAGCTGGCCCTGCTATCCCCTGGATCAGAGAGGAAGAGGAAGAGTCTGGTGGGTTTACATGACCAGTAGTCCCCTGTGTAAACTTCTCACAGTGTCTGATTCTATACTGGTAACTTAGGCACACTATGTCATTCAATGTGGGATTTCCAGGCCTGTATTTGGTGCAAACTTGAGTTTTCCAAGAATTGGCTTCCCCAGCTGCTGGCCCATGTCATGGCTGCAAAATGTTTTTTTCTTGCCCTCCACACAGATGTGGCTTCTTTTCTGCACAAGGATATTGTGCAGCATGCATTTTACATTAAGTGGGCATTGTCTTTGATCTCTAAACTATGCATATGAAGACACATCACAGGACTCCTAAAAATGTGGGTTCCTTTAATTCCTATCCTTCCACTTTGGCTAAGGAGGGACTGTTCTGGCTCTTGCCTCTGGTTGGGGCAGCAGCTGTAGAGCTGAGGATTTCTTTCTTATTTTATTATACCCAACCTCCTGATGGTTTGAATGCCCAGTAAAGTCCCACCCCAATTTTTTTGTTTTTTTTAACCCACCTTGCTGAGAAGATGCCTATCTGCTTTCTTGATTTCATGCCATAGGGCAGCCAGGAAAGTGACTTTCTCTATTCTGCCATTTTGAGACCTCCTATCTTTCCCCAATTCTAATCACTTAGATTTACCTAAGTTTTCTGACAGGCACCTATAATACTTAACATGTAATATTACCATTAAGATTAACATGTAATCTTACTACACTTTTTTATAAAAGTGATTATGTTGGTCAACCTTCTTAAGAACATAAGTGGTTGCTAGGTATTTGCATTTTATTGCTCAAAATAGAGTCCATCTTACCACAGGCATGCGGTAAATATTATGATTTGGATTTAAGTAGTTGAATAGGTTCTTTACAAATCTGTTAAAGTTGTGATAAAATTTAAAACTATTAATATGTTCAAGAAGTATTGAAAAATACTTAGATAAGGTGGATAAAATATATGGTGTGTTTGCACAACATGGTGACTCTAGATAATGATAATCCTCTGTATATCAAAAAGCTAAAAGGACAGACTTTGAATATTTTCACCTTAAAGAAATGATAAGTGTTTAAAGAGACAGATATATTTAAACTGATTTAGACTTTATTCATTATATACATGTATCAAACATTACATAGTTCTCTATTGTTTGATTTTTGTGTTTTTATGTATCAGTTCAAAAATAAATTTAATTTTTTTTTAAATAAGCAGATCAAGTTACCTAAATACATTTAAAGATTATTTTCATGGAGAACATTGCCCTCCAGACAAATATCCTTGCCACCAAGTGAATTTGGGACATTTAATTAGATGAACCATGATCATTCTAGCACTTATTTCATTCTGGTGTATACTTGTGCTTCTTTTTTTTCTTTCCACTAATTTCTCATTCATTAGCCAGAACCATAATATCTAAATAAAAGTACAATTAAATAATCTTTTGATTCTTTATAAGATTAAACATTTGCTTTGAAAATATTTTATTGTATCAGAAATTGTTTCTGTTGTTACAACTTTCAGTTCTTCAATAATTTGAAATATATATTATGTCCAATGAAACATGAAACTTACAAAGTGTCTTTTTACTCAAATGATTTTTATTACTAGTATTAATTTGAATAGTAAGTTTCAGGTACCTTTATTTCTTTATAATTTTTTTGAAAAGGCATTTATTCAGCATCATATCACACTATTTATTACAGTTTAGCAATCAACAGCATGGGTGCAAATAAAAAAGAAAGTCTACATCAAAATCCTTTGTTGGAATCCATTACAGTTTCCACAGAACAGAAACTAAAATAAACTGTTATACAATTAGTCACAAATACACTCCTTGAGTTTTTTTGCCCATACACATGAATATTGTCTAAAGCATGTCTTCTTTTCCCCTATCACTTCATTGGCTCTCCTCTCATGCTAAGCATTGTTTCCTAGCAGTATTAAAACCTAGCGCCACTGCCATAGCTACTGCTGCTGCTAGAACTGCCATAGCCATCTTAGTTTCATGGTTTGGCAAAGTACTGGCCTCTACCACCATAAAGTCTAGAGATTCTGCTTCCAAAGTTTCTACCCTTCATGGGTCCAAAATCTGATGACTGATAGTAGTAATTGCCAAAATCATTGTAACTCCCACCACCTTCAAAATTGCTTCCACTACCACCTCCAAAGCCGCCTCTGCCTCCTCCATTGTTATAGCTGTCATAGCTACCCCTCCTGCCATAGCCACTGCCCTAGTTTCCATAAACCTATCCACCACTTCCATAGCCTCTTTTTCCTCCAGAGTAACCAGGGCCACCTCCTCCATAACCACCATCGTTATCAAATCCATTGTAGCCATCCTGCTGCCACCATATCCACCACCATGGTTGGCCCTTAAGCCACCATGGCCACTGAAGTTTCCTCCACTACCAAAATTGTCCTTTCCACCAAAACCAGCTCCACAACCACCACCAGTTTCCAAAACCACCTTGACCTCTTTGGCCAGATGAAGCACTAGACATCTCTTGCTTTGACAAGGCTTTCCTCACTTCGCAGTTGTGGCCATTCACAATATGGTATTTCTGAATAACAATCTTATCCACAGAGTCATGGTCATCAAAAGTAACAAAAGCAAAGCCCCTTTTCTTTCCACTGCCTTGGTTAATCATGATTTCAATAGCTTAAATTTTCCCATACTGTTCAAAATAATTCCATAGGTGATGTTCTTCAGTGTCTTCTTTAATGCCGCCAACACAGATATTTTTCACAGTTAAGTGGGTCCTTGGTCTTTGAGAATCTTCTCTTGAGACAACTCTCTTTGATCCTATAACTGTTCCATTCACCTTGTGTGGTCTTTCATTCATAGCTGCATCCACTCCCTCCACAGTGGCATAAGTGACAAACCCAAAGCCCCTGGAGTGCTTGGTGTTTTGGTCTCTCATTACCATACAATCCTTGAGCATTCCCCATTGCTCAAAATGGCATCTCAGACTCTCATCAGTTGTTCCAAAGCTCAGCCCTAAGATGAATAACTTCTGTGGCTGTTCAGGTACTTTACATGACTCTGATTTAGGTAGTAGGAAGAGAGACTTTAACTATTCTTTCTCATCAGCATCCCCGGGCAGAAAGGGCTTTATAAATTGTTTTTTGGGGGGTGGGTTTACTGGGGATTGAACTCAGGGGTACTTAACCACTGAGTCACACCCCCAGCCCAATTTTGTGTTTTATTTAGAGGCAGGGTCTCACTGAGTTGCTTAGCACATCACTTTTTACTGAGGCTGGCTTTGAACTTGAAATCTTCCTGCCTCAGCCTCCAGAGCCACTGGGATTACATGCATGCACCACCATGCCCAGCATTTATAAATTTTTTAATAAACTATTTTCCATGTACTTGGCACTCAAAGCAATTCAATTTATATTATCTTTCAATTCAATCATTATATATGTATTGATAAAGACAAAGGTAACTATAAACATGATCCCTGACTTTATTATATAGTGTCCAGCCTAGAGGGATGACATTTATTCATTGACATTTTATTTTTATTTATAAAAAGCATTTAAAAAATGCCCTTTATGAAAGACTTCTATCCTGAAAAAAATTAAGACTAACAATGTAAAAAAGATTCAAATCAAGAGGGAAAGAAACGAAAAATTAACTATGACGTAAGGGGAGAGTGAAATAAAACTCTAGTAGAAAAGCTGTTGTTGGAGCACAGGAAATATTTTGTATAAGGTAGGAAAAGATCAGAGAATACTTTTTTTTGAGAAGTTGGCATTGAAGGTGATAGACAAGAACACTGATAAATGGAGAAAAACCTCCAGATCAAGAAGATATTTACAAAATCATCAAGTTATTCTGTAACAAGTGTTTCGATGGTACATGTTGTAGAGCACCTGGGAGGAAAGATGGTACAGCACAGTATACATGGTATGACAGAAACATCTTCAAACAGTGACAGGATGGCTAGAATCACCAGTGGGAACAGTATGGAAAACATGCTAAGCAGTTCAGAGAAATGGAGAATTACAGGAAATTTTAAACAGATGTCATGAGAACTCAGGTGGTTTTAAAGGGGAAAGAGTCAGATTAAAAAAACACAATTATTTAATTTAACAAAGTAAATATATATTTTATATATATATATATATA
>NW_025999982.1:25327179-25375594 GCF_001458135.2 Marmota marmota marmota
ATATATATATATATATATATAAAAATTTAAACCAGGTAAGTGGAATTATTCTTGAAGAGGAGCTCCATTTTACGGTATTTTGTAGCACCTAGCAAATTGCCTTGCATAAACCCAGTGCTTTAAGATTATTTGTTAATGAGTTAAATGATATAATTTTAAGAATTTTTTTCCTATTTCAGGTCTTTATCTTCTTTCCAGTGTATAATAGGTCTCACTGATGATACTACAAATTCACTTTTAATCTATTCTCATTTTTAGGAATAAGAATAGGTTCCTAGAAAGTCTATGAATTCATGAACATTATAAAAAACAACGTGAATTGCCAGTATAAATTTGAATAAAAAGTCTAGATTATAGACTCAAGTAGCTGAAAGTATTATAGAGAAGTAATTTATTCCAGTTGCTAGATTTTTAGAAAGTCAAACTACCCAAGAAAATAAAAGCAATTATACCTAATATATTTCAAAATGTGAAGAATATTAGGTCCATTTTTGCTAATTTTAAGAAATATAGAAAGGGAGAGAGAAGGGAAATTGCATGGAAATGGAAGGAGACCCTCAGGGTTATACAAAATTACATACAAGAGGAAGTGAGGGGAAAGGGAAAAATAATACAAGGGGGAGAAATGAATGACAGTAGAGGGGGTAGAGTGAGAAGAGGGGAGGGGAGGCGAAGGGAGGGGGGATAGTAGAGGATAGGAAAGGCAGTAGAATACAACAGACACTAGTATGGCAATATGTAAATCAATGGATGTGTAACTGATGTGATTCTGCAATCTGTATACGGGGTAAAAATGGGAGTTCATAACCCACTTGAATCAAAGTGTGAAATATGATATATCAAGAACTATGTAATGTTTTGAACAACCAACAATAAAAATTAAAAAGAAAAAAAGAAATATAGAAATAATACTGAAGAATAATTGATTGTAAGATTTTTTTCTGGTTACTATCCCCTTCTTTTTTTCTATATTATGTTTTCCCTATTTTTAAAAAAATAATCTTTGTAGTATACAAAACAAGTTCATTTTTAGCTTCATTTTCAAAGCTGAGTTAATGTCTTTCTTAAATGTTAAGAGTCGAAAGAATATTCTCTGTAATTCTAAAAAACATAGTGGGACAGATATTTGTATCTCACCTTGTGGTTTGGATGACTTCCTTTATCTGTCTCCTTGCTGCCAATATCTCCCACTTGTCTACTGTAGATAAGAGCAATCAGGATTTTAGTTTGGATATTGGTGAATAGGTGCTGTCAGAAAGAATGTGAGCAGTTCAGCACTGCTGAAATGCAGCATTCCTCTCTCTTTCTAGTCCTCATTATCTGTGCTTCCCATATCTACCCATTGGCACCTGTGCACCAGTTCTGAAGCAGGCTGTCTTGGCTCCCTGTAAAGTTTATAGCTTCAGGAATATCACCTACCAATTCTGCTAGTTCTCCCTGTACAATCTCGTCAACCAAGAACAGCTAAGTGCTCATTTTTTTAAGGGAAGTATATAACCCTCTTATTTATTTCAGCCTTTTTTCTTCTAATTTTATTTCTTCCTGTTTTTTGCCAAAATTGTGACTGTACATCATTAAGCTTCTACTACTAGAAGCTCTTTAAAACAAAAATCAAGGGCTAAATGAAAAAGCCCAAGAGTGCCCTGCCTCTTCAGGAGGAATACAAACTGTTGTCATTATAAATATCATATTCATGGAAATAATTACATTTAAAAATGAAAATTGGAAAATTCCTTTATCAATGAAAACTGAAACACATATTTTATGTTACTAGAAGGCCCACTGAGCTTTTTAATCAGAACAATGTATTTTCAACACTTCTTTAAAAACAAAACAAAACATGAAAGGAACTTTATTAAGCTGAAACATTTCTCTAAAAAGTGACTCATTTTCTTTGCCATCATAACTGAAGGTGATGAATATCTAAATTTGCTTTGTACAAAAGATGAATGCTACTTTATTTTGGAAATATATTTCCTCAGTTGAAAGATTCCTAGTAACTCTAAAAGTTAAGGCTGATTCTGGTCAATGTGCAAACACACCTGCTCTGGCCTCATGAAATCTGTAACCTCAAGAGTGAAAAGGGGAGGTATGTCCTATTAGATTTTAAAACCCCAATAAAACAACTAACATCATAAAACAACTAAAAAGTTATAAAACAACTAAAGCACAGATATTTTTTTACTCCAGAACTTGATATGATGACATTCATGAATACATACAGTATATGTTATTTTAAAGCATAAAAGTATACAAGGAAAAAAGGTTCATGTTGCTTACTTCTTTATTGTCTTCTTCATATAGATTCATAAACTACAACAAGGCCAACCGGTCTCCAAAAATAAATAATTATTTTTTTATTAAACAAAATAATTTTTGAATTGGTAAATAAAATTCTATATATTTGTAGTGTACATTGTGGATCTACACACACACACACACATGCACACACACACAAAACTACTACTAATATTTATATTCAGGAAAAGGTTTAACTTAATGGCAAATATTGTCACCTGTAAAGAATAATACTATCAAAGTCCTCATTGACATGTTTCATTTTTATTTATTTAATTCAATGCCAATCATAATTTGGGAAAAATATTTCTTAAAATACTGTAATACTTTGACTTGCTAACTTTCTCTTTTAAATAAAAATTCCTTTTTGTATTTAAGTGACAATAAAATTATTTAATTTAAAAATACATTCGAACATTTAAACTTTTAAAATTATTTAGAAGCCATGCACAGTGGTGTATGCCTATAATCCAAAACTGAGGCTGAGGTAGGAGTATCTCAAGTTCCAGGACAGCCTCAGAAATGTAGTGATGCCCTGCGCAAGTTAGTGAGACCTATCTCAAAATATGATAAAAATAAAAACAGCAGTGGATATGGCTCAGTAGTAAAGCATCTCTAGGATCAATCCCCAGTACTTCTCCCACTCTACCCCAAACTGCTAAAGTACTTTGAAATGTTCAGAAAATAGAGCAATAAATTCCATTTTCAATTACATCAAATTAAAGATGATCCAACACAAAATACAGAGAAATTAAAATTATTTAAAGACTGGAAAAAAAGAGAGAAACATATATAGAATTGCTTTGCCATATAGAACTGAAAGCCACCACTCATATTTAAGTTTACTCTGTCTATAAAAAGAATGCTATGTACTTTGGAAAACACTTTGACCATAAGATATTTTTTGAACGTATTCATAATGGATTTTCTATTTTCTTATATCCACATATATACAAACATATTAGGAAGGAGAAAACTCCATATGGACATTCCATTGTGCCCATAAAGAATATAAAATTATTCTTATAGATGCAGGTATTTGGATATATTTACTCATAAAGAGAATTTTTTCAAAATCTATGATTTATTGGCCTGAGAAATACATGGCAGATACATAACAGATCAACCAGATGTTGTTAATCTTTTTGATTTTGTATTTGAAATGTATTTTTAAGGAAGTATTTTAGGACTCAATATGGCAGCGGGCGGGGAGGCAGCGCTTTCAGTACCTCCTCAGCCACAGGGACAGAGAGACACATCAGAACATTCAGATTCTGCCTGCTGAGAAACTCCCAGCAAAATTTCACTGAAATGAGACCTAGGCGGGGTGTTTGGGATTATTGGAGGTGACAGCTTGCCCCAGTCAGGTGAATCTCAGCCACCCTGCGTGCGGCGGTTCGGGCGCAGCTGTCTGGCGACCAGCGCAGAAGGAGGCGTTTCAGCACTGCCGGAGACCGTGTGTGGCATAGAGACCCTTTGAAGAGGTTGCTAAACAAGCCTTCATGAAACAGTGGACCAGAACTGAAACCTTGACCGGGACAGACCAGAGACAGGCCAGACCCATTCCTCCCATCGGACACTCCGGCAAGGAGTCTGGGGCCCGCCATAGCAGAGAGCTGACGTCACCAGAGTTCCGTGGATGGGATCCCTTCCCAGCGAAATTGGCTTCAGCAGGTGTGTGACTCCCATCCCCACCAGATACATACAGCTGGGAAACCTCAAAAATCTCTCCCCAGAGCTCCGTGGGCGTGACTGTAGGGGCCGAGGGAAGCAGAGGGGACTCCCGATCCCCAACTCCCCCTACCACCAGCAGCAACACCCAAGGCTTTAGCCACCAGCTCCCGGGGCGTGGCCACCAAAGGAGTCCAGGCAAATTAAGCTGACTGTTCCCAGATCACCCGCTCCACAACCTTGGGGTCTGGGTGAACCGCAAACAGAGAGAGTGCTCAGTCGTTCGGGAAATAGGGCACTCAGGGGGGCTGCAAGTGTAACTAGATCTGTGGAGATCACCACCGGTGAGTGGGGCCTGGCTGGCGGGCAGGAGGAAGGCGGGGAGGGGCCGGAGAAGAGAAAGGGCTCTGGACTAACAGGATTGGAGAGACGCCCAGTAGGGGAAGAGGAGCCACCTTACAGGGATTGTTGCCTGCATATAGAGGGCAGAAGCTCGGCTCAGAGGGCACAGCTCCACCTACTGGAAGAGAAGAAAATAGAACTCTAAGACTTCATTTATCATTTATTTTTTTTTCTTTTTTTCCCTTTTCAATTTTTATTGTTCTCTCCATTCTCCTTTATTCTACCTATTTTTTCTCTCCCTCTTTCTCTTTAAGGACTTCTTCCTTCCCCTTCCCCCTAACGTTCACCCCAAGCATTACGAATTTCAATACGGGTAATTTTCTAAATGCAAAGAGGTGAATGTTCCGAGGCTGTCTATAGGGCTCCTAAGTACCTAGCTACTAGCAAATACCCTGATCCATTCACCTGTTAATAACCCCCTTCAGTAGAGCAATCCTCCAATTAGCCAAGACATATTAACCTTCATACCATCATAGCACCCAACCTAAATATAAAGTCCTAAGACCAAACAACAGATCACTATATGCCTACAGAGTCCATAAGCCTTTTATGAAATGAATGAATCAGCTTTAAATTACAATAAAGCCCAACAGTTCTAGACATAGTCTCCCACCACAAAGGAGAGACCACAGAGATATACAAAACCAAAACAAATTTATAGGAGAAAACAGAAGCACAGCAGTTAAACAGAGTTGGAAAGTAATGTGAACACCATGAAAAATAAGGGAAAAAAGGATTAAAAATAATGCAGGACAACTTAAATTTACAGGAGAACCTAGAGGCATCAGAAAAATGGACAGAGAAAGAACTCAAGGCATACCTGACTGAAATGGAATGGAATTTTAGAGAAGTCATTAGACAGCAAGTACAATGAAAGAATACTTTGAAAATGAATTACATAAGCAGATTCAAAAAGCAAAAAATCAACTCTACCAGGAGATAGAGTTTTTTTTAAAAAATCAAACAGTAATCCTAGAAATGCAGGAAACCATAAACCAAATCAAAAACTCAAATGAGAATATTACAAGTAGACTAGATCAAATAGAAGTGACAACATCAGATAATGAAGACAAAGTTTATCAACTCGAAAAGAGTATAGTCAACGCAGAAAGGCTGGTAAGAAACCACGAGCAAAACATCCAAGAGATATGGGATGTCATAAAAAAACCAAACTTAAGAGTCATTGGGATAGAGGAAGGTATAGAGGTCCAAACCAAAGGAATGAGCACCTGTTGAATGAAATAATTTTAGAAAACTTTTCAGACATGAAAGATGGAATGGATTGCCAAATCCTGGAAGTCTACAGGACCCCAAACATACAAAACCGTAATAGACCAACTCCAAGACACATTATTATGAAGATATCCAACATACAGAACAAAGAAAGAATATTAAAAGCTACAAGAGAAAGGAGGCAGATTACATTCAGGGGTAAACCAATTAGGTTAATGGCTGATTTTTCATCACAGACATTGAAAGCGAGAAGATCCTGGAACAACAAATTTCAAATGCTGAAAAATAAGGGATTCCAACCAAGAATATTATATCCAGAAATATTAAGCTTCAGGTTTAACAATGCAATTGAAATATTTCACGGTAAACAAAAGTTAAAAGAATTCGCAGCCAGAAAACCAGCACTGCAAAGTATTTTGAGTAAAACACTACAAGAAGAGGAAATGAAAAACAGCACCCAAAACCAACAGTGGGAGGTAACTCAGTAAAAGGGGGGAAAAATAAACAAAGAGGGAAAACAAGCCAAATTAAAATAAATAAATAAATAAACAAACAAACAAACAAACATGACTGGACGTACAAACCATATATCAATAGTAACCCTAAATGTTAATGGCTTAAACTCACCAATCAAGTGACATAGGCTAGTAACTTGGATTAAAAAAACAGATCCAACAATATGCTGCCTTCAGGAGACTCATATGATAGGAAAAGACATACACAGGCTGAAGGTGAAAGGTTGAGAAAAATCATACCACTCACATGGTCCTTGGAAGCAAGCAGAAGTGGCCATACTCATATAGAATAAAATCAACTTCAAACCTAAGTTAATCAAAAAGGATAAAGAAGGACACTATATACTGTTAAAAGGAACCATTCACCAACAAGACATAACAATTATCAATATGTATGTACCAAATAATGGTGCTGCAACGTTCATAAAGCAAACTCTCCTCAAGTTAAAGAATCAAATAGACCACAACACAATAATTATGGGTGATTTCAACACACCTCTCACCATTGGACAGATCCTCCAAACAAAAGTTGAATAAAGAAACTATAGAACTCAATAACACAATCAATAACCTAGACTTAACCAACATATATAGAATATATCAACCATCATCAAGTGGATATACATTTTTCTCAGCAGCACATGGATCCTTCTCAAAGATAGACCATATATTATGCCATAGGAAAACCCTTAGTAAATATAAAGGTGTGGAGATAATACCATGCATCTTATCTGATCATAATGGAATGAAACTGGAAATCAGTGATAAAAGAAGGAAGGAAAAATCCTGCATCACCTGGAAAATGAACAATATATTACTGAATAACCAATGGGTTACAGAAGACATAAAGGAGGAAATCAAAAAATTCTTAGAGACAAATGAAAATACAGACAAAACATATCAGAATCTATGGGACACAATGAAAGCAGTTTTAAGAGGGAAATTCATTGCCTGGAGTTCATTCCTGAAAAAAAGAAAACAACAACAACAAATAAATGAGTTCACACTTAATCTCAAAACCCTAGAAAAGGAAGAGCAAAACAACAGCAAATGTAGCAGAAGGCAAGAAGTAATTAAAATCAAAGCGAAAATCAACGAAATTGAAATGAAAGAAAAATTGGAAAAAATTGGAAAAATTGACAAAACTAAAAGTTGGTTCTTCGAAAAAATACATAAGATCGACAGACCCTTACACATGCTAACGAAGAGAAGAAGAGAGAGAACTCAAATTACTAACATACGGGATGAAAAAGGCAATATCACAACAGACACTACAGAAAAACAGAAGATAATTATAAATTGTTTTGAAAACCTATATTCCAATAAAATATAAGAAAGTGAAGATATTGATAAATTTCTTAAGTCATATGATTTGCCCAGATTAAGTCAGGAAGATACACACAATTTAAACAGTCCAATAACAATGGAGGAAATAGAAGAAGCCATCAAAAGACTACCAACCAAGAAAAGCCCTGGACTGGATGGGTATACAGCAGAGTTTTACAAAACCTTTAAAGAAGAATTAATAACAAATACTTTTCAAGTTATTTCAGAAAATAGAAAAAGAAGGAGCTCTTCCAAATTTATTCTATGAGGCCAACATCACCCTGATCCTGAAACCAGACAAAGACACTTCAAAGAAAGAAAACTACAGACCAATATCTCTAATGAACCTAGATGCAAAAATCCTCAATAAAATTCTGGTGAATCGGATACAAAAACATATCAAAAAAATTGTGCACCATGATCAAGTAGGATTCATCCCTGGGATGCAAGGCTGGTTCAATATATGGAAATCAATAAATGTTATTCACCACATCAACAGACTTAAAGATAAAAACCATAAGATCATCTCCATAGATGCAGAGGAAGCATTCAACATAGTACAGCATCCCTTTATGTTCAAAACACTAGAAAAACTAGGGATAACAGGAACTTACCTCAACATTGTAAAACTATCTATGCTAAGCCTCAGACAAACATCAATATAAATGGAGAAAAACTGAAGGCATTCCCTCTAAAATCTGGAACAAGACAGGGATGCCCTCTCTCACCACTTCTATTCAATATAGTTCTCAAAATACTGGCCAGAGCAATTAGATAGACGAAAGAAATTAAAGGCATAAAAATAGGAAAAGAAAAACTTAAATTATCACTATTTGTAGAAGACATGATTCTATACCTAGCAGACCCAAAAGGGTCTACAAAGAAACTACTAGAGTAATAAATGAATTCAGCAAAGTGGCAGGATATAAAATCAACACGCATAAATTAAAGGCATTCCTGTATATCAGTGACAAATCTTCTGAAATGGAAATGAGGACAACCACCCCATTCACAATATCCTCAAAAAAATAAAATACTTGGGAATCAACCTAACAAAAGAGGTGAAATATTTATACAATGAAAACTACAGAACCCTAAAGAGAGAAATAGAAGAAGATCTTAGAAGATGGAAAAATATATCCTGTTCATGGATAGGCAGAACTAACATCATCAAAATGGTGATATTACCAAAAGTTCTCTATAGGTTTAATGCAATGCCAATCAAAATCCCAACGGCATTTCTTGTAGGAATAGATAAATCAATCATGAAATTCATATGGAAAAATAAAAGACCCAGAATAGCAAAAGCAATTCTAAGCAGGAAGTGTGAATCAGGCAGTATAGCGTTACCAGTATTCAAACTATACTACAGAGCAATAGTAACAAAAACAGCATGGTACTGGTACCAAAACTGGTGGGTGGACCAGTGGTACAGAATAGAGGACACTGAGACTAATCCACAAAATTACAACTATCTTATTTTTGACAAAGGGGCTAAAAGCATGCAATGGATGAAGGATATCATCTTCAACAAATGGTGCTGGGAAAACTGGAAATCCATATGCAACAAAATGAATCTGAATCCCTTTCTCTCGCCATGCACAAAAGTTAACTCAAAATGGATCAAGGAGCTTGATATCAAAACAGAGACTCTGCGTCTGATAGAAGGAAAAGTTGGCTCCAATCTACATACTGTGGGCTCGGGCTCCAAATTCCTTAATAGGACACCCATAGCACAAGAGTTAAAAACAAGAATCAACAAATGGGATTCACTCAAACTAAAAAGTTTTTTTCTCAGCAGAGGAAACAATAAGAGAGGTAAAAGGGAGCCTACATCCTGGGAACAAATTTTTACTCCTCACACTTCAGATAGAGCCCTAATATCCAGAGTATACAAAGAACTCAAAAAATTAAACAATAAGGAAACAAATCACCCAATTAATAAATGGGCCAAGGACCTGAACAAACACTTCTCAGAGGAGGACATACAAACAATCAACAAGTACATGAAAAAATGCTCACCATCTCTAGCAGTCAGAGAAATGCAAATCAAAACTACCCTAAGATACCATCTCACTCCAGTAAGATTGGCAGCCATTATGAAGTCAAATAACAAGTGCTGGCGAGGATGTGGGAAAAGGGTACACTTGTACATTGCTGGTGGGACTACAAATTGGTGCGGCCAATCTGAAAAGCAGTATGGAGATTTCTTGGAAAGCTGGGAATGGAACCACCATTTGACCCAGCTACTCCCCTTCTTGGACTATTCCCTGAAGACCTTAAAAGAGCATACTATAGGGATACTGCTACATCGATGTTCATAGCAGCACAATTCACAATAGCTAGTCTGTGGAACCAACCTAGATGCCCTTCAATAGATGAATGGATTAAAAAACATGTGGCATTTATACACAATGGAGTATTACTCACATTAAAAAATGACAAAATCATGGCATTTGCAGGAAAATGGATGGCATTAGAGCAGATTATGCTAGCCAATCCCTAAAGAACAAATGCCAAATGTCTTCTTTGTTATAAGGAGAGCAACTAAGAACAGAGTAGGGAGGAAGAGCATGAGAAGAAGATTAACATTAAACAGGGATGAGAGGTGGGAGGGAAAGGGAGAGAGAAGGGAAATTGCATGGAAATGGAAGGAGACCCTCATTGTTATACAAAATTACATATAAGAGGAAGTGAGGGGAAAGGGAAAAAAAAAAACAAGGGAGAGAAATGAAGTACAGTAGATGGGGTAGAGAGAGAAAATGGGATGGGAGGGGAGGGGAGTGGGGAGAGTAGAGGATAGGAAAGGCAGCAGAATACAACAGACACTAGTATGGTAATATGTAAAAACGTGGATGTGTAACCAATGTGATTCTGCAATCTGTATATGGGGTAAAAATGGGAGTTCATAACCCACTTGAATCAAATGTATGAAATATGATATGTCAAGAGCTATGTAATGTTTTGAACAACTAATAATAAAAAAGGAAGTATTTTATATATACTTTCCCTTGTGTTACTACAATGCATATTTGTATTTTGTCCTTAATTTTATTTAAATAATGATTTGGAACACTACAAATGTTTTTTAACTTCCTTATTATTTTTCATGAGTATTATTGAGAGAATATTTATTTAAATTCCTACTCAACCCAGCTTCAATGTCATTCAGCTAATTTTCACATTAGCTGTTTCAAAGCCTCCTAAATATGTAGCTTTGCTCTGTGGAATAAGAAAGCATGTTCTTGGTTGGCATCCTGTCCTTACCACACCCATATTTTTTTCTCTAAATTATGGTGACAGCACAATATTTGTCCTTGACTTGAAAGTATTATTCCACCCTACTTTCCTTTCTCTCCACTTTTCTTACTCATTGACTTCTGCTTCTTCTTTTTGTTTTTATCGTTCTCTGCCTTCTCTTTTTTCCCTTAAAATTGAGCAGGTCTAACTGGAGACTCACAGCAGTTTGCATGGTTTTGCCTCTTATCTTTTCATCTCAAACTTCTAGAAAACATCCCGCATAAACTCAGATGTCACTTGCTCGCCCTGTTTCCTGTTCAATCTTCTCCAGTGTTGACTTTGTGCATGTAATTGAATCAGAATTGCTTTTCTCGCCAGTTTTAGTGAACTGGTCTCAATTTTCACTTTCTCAAATTCTCTTGACTTATGTAATAATATACTCTCAGAGCTCTCCCACCACAATTAGAGCAATGTCTAATTTAATTATTTTTCCTGCCTTCCTTCATATTAGCTGTACAATGATATTTTGTATTTGTCAAAAAAAAAATCTCTAGGCTTACACATTTATAAATTTTTTTCTCTCCTGTGGAATCCAAACATTATCATGGAATAAATAAAATTACTATAATTTATGGAGGATACACTTGTATTCTTGGAAAACCCAAGAGTACAAGTTGATAAAAAAAAATCTATGTAAATTGAGACAATTTTGTAAGGTGTATGTAAAGAAAAATGGTGGATTATTTATAATTGTGCCAATAGGCTAAGTTTGGGGAAGGAAAAATAAAGCTAAATACCAACTTCATTATAGATTCTAGATGGATCAAAGATTCAAATGTAAAAATGAACCTAACATTTTTAAAAGCAATTTTGGATTGTTTTGGTGACTTTGGAATGGTGGAAAACAAACTCAGAAAAGTTGTAAGATATATGAGACATAAAGCACCAATTGTTTTAATTTACAAAACCTCCTACACTTCAACAAGTTAGATAAATCAATAAGAAAATAAGAAGGAACAAGGTAAAAAGGCAATATATTGAAGGACAAATATAAACATAAATGATAGATAAATACATGTGAGAAAAATGTTCAACTTCACTTAAAGAAAACATGGTACTAATTTATATCAGTCATAAATAATGTGCTTTGAAGAGTATTTTATGGGGTGCACATGTTATATCTATATAGAGATATAAATTAATACAACAATTTTCAGTATCTATAGAATGTATCCATAAAAATTTAATATATGTACCATTAATTTAATACAGAAATTATGTACCATTAATATAATAATTTCTGTATTATAAGAACTCTAAATATAGATTTATAGATATATCTACAAAGTTTGCAAAGCACATTGAAACATAAATTTTTATCAACAGCTTTAGTAAAATTCAATCCATTATGTCTGTATAATAGTTTGAATATAGTGTTGTAGTCACTGATAAAGAAAGACTTATAAAATACATGATTAAATTAAAAAATGGTTCAAAATTATATGTGTTAGTTTGAATAATAGAAAATTGCTGGTCCACAATTAGCAATGTTATATAATTCAAATTATATACTCCTATGTATTGTACAATGTACATAAGAAATTCTTAAAGTAAGTATAGCTGAAAGAGAAAATGGGTATAATTTTGGGATAGGAAGGGTTTACTTGTCATTTTTTAAATATATATCCTTCTTATCTTTATTTTAACCAGTCAATACAGATAACTGGATAATAAGGTTTTGAATGATTTTGTTGTTTTCCTTTATGCACTTCATGCATAAACATATTTGCAATTTACATAGTAAGTATAAATTTTGCTGCCAGAAAACTCCCACACCTACTAGAATTGCCTCAGATATTGAACCTGACTTTCCAAACAACAAAAAAAGATTTACTTGTACATTTAAATGCCATTTTACTGTCATTAAAGTATTTAAAAGAAGTGCATGTGGGCTTTTTTAAAAAACATTTTGTTTTTGTTTTTGCTTTTGAGGCAGGGTGTTGCTATACTGCCCAAGTGGTCTTTAACTTAGGACCTTCCTGCCTGTCTCTGGAGTTGGAATTATAGGCATGTGCCACTCTGCTGGGCTAGCAAGTACACAAGCAAATAAAATGACTTTTAAAATAAATATTTTCTAGTTTATTTATTTTAAGCCCTTTAATTATCTGGCTGAGTGGGCAATAAACAGATTTATATACACGTAAATGTTAAAATATCTATTAGTGAGTACAGACAAATTTGAATTAACATGTTAATATAGAGAAGATTTCCTATGGGGAACAGAAGAATTTCCTAAAAGGAAACCACCATACAAATCCTCAATATGGGAGAACACATTAATCACTTCAAGGAAGAATGACTCCACACTGTTTTACTTTTCTTGTTTGATTGTATAGCTAGAGACCCAGAATAGCCAAAGCAATGCTTAGCAAGAAAAATGAAGCAGGAGGCATTACAATACCAGACCTTAAACTATAATACAAAGCCATAGTAACAAAAATGGCATGGTATTGGCACCAAAACAGACATGTGTAGACCAATGGTACAGAATAGTGGACACAGAGACTAACACACATAATTATAGTTATCTTATATTAGACAAAGACACCAAAAACATACATTGGAGAAAAGGTAGCCTATTTAACAAATGGTACTGGGAAAATTGGAAATCCACATGTAACAAAATGAAATTAAATCCCTATCTCTCACCCTGTAAACTTAAATTGGATCAAAGACTTAGGCACTAGAACAGAGACCATGTGCCTAACAGAAGAAAAAGTAGGCCCAAATCAAATCTTCATCACGTCGGCTTAGAATCTGACTTCTTTAAAAAGACTCCTAAACACAAGAAGTAAAATTAAAATTCAGTAAATGGGATAGATTCAAACTAAAGAGCTTCTTCCCACCAAAGGAAACAATAACATGAAGAGAGAGCTTACAGAATAGGAGAAAATCTTTACCACATGCACCTCAGATAGAGCATTTATCTCTAGGGTATATATAAAGAAATCTGAGAACTTAACACCCCCAAACAAATAACCCAATCAATAAATGGGCTAAGGAACTGAGCAGACATTTCACATAAGAAATACATTCACTCAATATATATATATATATATATATATATATGGAAAAATGTTCAACATCTCTAGCAATTAGAGAAATGCAAATCAAAACTTTACTGAGATTCCATCTCACTTCAGTCAGAATGGCAATTATCAAGAATATAAGCTACAGTAAATATTAGTGAGGATGTGAGGAAAAAGGTACATTCATACTTTGCTTTTTTTTGTGGTAGGTTTGCAAATTGGTGCAACCACTCTGGCAATCGGTATGGAGATTCTGCAGAAAACTTGGAATGGAACCACAATTTGACCCAGTTATCCCATTACTTGGTTTATACCCAAAGGTCTTAAAATCAGCATACTACAGTGACACAGCCACATCAATGTGTAAAGCACTCCACATTCACAATAGTTAAACTATGGAACAAACTTAGATACCTTAAACAGGTGAATGGATAAAGAAAATGTGGTATATGTACACAATGAAATATTACTCAGTCTTAAAGAAGAATGGAATTATGGCATTTCCAAGTAAATGGATGGAGCTGTAGAATGTAATGCTAAGTGAAATGAGTCAATCCCAAATCAAAGGCTGAATATTTTCTCTTATATGTGGATTCGAATTCACAATGAGGTGGGGCCATGGGAGGTAGGGAAGAATATAGTTACTTTAGATTAGGTAGAGGGGAGTGAAGGGAGGGAGGCAGTATGGAGGTAGGAATGATGGTAGAGTCAATAAGGCATTATTATCCTATGTACATATATGATTACATGACCTTTGTGACTCTACATTATGTACAACCAGAAGAATGAGAAATTATGATGTGTCAAAATGCATTCTACTGTCATGTATAACTAATTAGGACATTATGACCCCAGGCATAATGGTGGGTCCCTAAACCCATAGAAAAATGTCCCTATAAGAAAAGGAAAAGACACCAGGGAGAACATCTCTCTCTCTCTCTCTCTTGCATAGAGATACACACACACACACACACACAAACACACACACACACACACACACACCAGAAGCATAGAGAAAAGGTCATAAGAGAACAACATAAAATGTTGCTACCTGCAAGCCAGGGATACAAGTTTCACTGGAAACCAACCCTGCAGGCATCTCGTTCTTGGGCTTCTAATCTCCAGAGCTCTGAGGAAAAAAATGTATGTTATTTAAGATAGTCTGAATACTTTTATTAATGTCAGACCAAGCAGAGCAATATAAATCTACAGTTTTGTGGTTCATGGTCAATTAGCAAGTTAACCATACTTTTTACAAACTTATCTTTAATTTTAGGATTTTGTAAGTTTTTAGTGAAGAAGTTGGACCTATCAAAGCAAGTTATTTTTCACAAACTAGTAAATCTCATCTCAGAACTGGATCCAAAGCTATAGACTCAATTGTTTCTTTAGACATAATCTAAAGTGGTAATCAGGCCTGAAATTGGGCTATCTGATCCATATCATCTTTGTTCCAGAAGGGGTGACATTGACTACAGATGATATGAGAGTTCTGGCTGGTTCAGTGCTAATAACGTAACAGTGGACCTTTGTTCCCCAGTTTCTCAAGATTACACTGATTCTACATGGAGGACCCCAGGACAACTTTTCCAGCCATATGTTCTTTAAAGTCCAGTGCTTAGTCAGCTGCGTTTTCTTAAAGCACTGCCCCTTCACTCTTCTTTATACCTAAGGCACTACCATTTTCACTATATACTCTGAAATATCAGAAAATTTTCTAAACTTCAATTACTTTTTGAATTTTAATTATGATTAGCTATTTTGGCAAACACCGAAATATACAAAGGAGTATATCAATTATGTTCTTGTGGATATACTGCACATAAAATGAGCTATGTATATATACTTAAGTTCCTAGATAAATCGGACAATATCTAGTAGCATTTTTTACAGTACTATCATTTGGGCATCTTTTTTTTTTATCTATCAGCATGTCTCTGCTTATCTTTAGGGTTACTTTTTTTCTTTCCAATTATTTGTCCTAACTTTATTGCCTTCCACTCTTGTTTGTCAAATCTATTTTCTGGTCCTCACATTTATTGGCATCTTTGCACCTAGGAATTCTTTTATCTCTTCAAAGTCAATTAGGGCAAATTGGCACATTTCTTCCCTCCCAAATTTTCCAATTCTCTTTCTTTTTACTGTTTTAAGAGCATCATCAAGTGAGAAATACACTTAGACACAATCACAAACATTCAGAATGAATCCTCCTTTCCACAATTTCCCAGGATAAATCTTCCACAAAAACTGTTGGACTTACTCTTAATTTTCATATAAATCCCTATTCCTCCATTATCAAAATTTTATGGCCTTTTAAATATCACTTGAAACATTGTTAGTATCTTAACCAGCTTCTTCACCTCTATACTCTTTCCACATTAGTTTGGTATTTTGGGGGCGGTGGGTACCAGGGATTGAATTTGGTGGCACTTGGCCACTGAGCCATATCCCCAGCCCAATTTTGTATTTTATTTAGAGACAGGTCTCACTGTGTTGTTTAGCACCTCAATTTTTCTGAGGCTGGCTTTGAAGTCACACTCCTCCTGCCTCAGTCTCCCATGTCACTGGGTCCTCATTAGATTTTTATTATATTCAATTATCTTGATAAAAATATAGAGATGTGGAGTAAGAAGATGGCTGAATAAAATCCATTTACACACATATATATGTATATGCAAACACTGGGAACAACAAAACTCCATTAGTGCCCATAAAGAATATAAAAGTGTTCTCACAAGTGTAGGTAGTGATCATCACCCTACAGGTATTCATGCACCGAACTCCCATCACAAGGACTAAGGAAGCCAGGTGAAAGACCCCAGTGCCTGACATTTGTATAAAAAATAGAAATAACATGACTATGAGACTCAGGTACCACCTGTTAAGTGTCAACCTTGCTGGCCAAGAGACTATTTTCACCAACACCACCCCAACCGTGGGCAGCTTAACATGATGCAATACTGCCTTCCCTGATTGTAGGACAGGGTAAGCATAAGACTTTGCCTTGGAACTCAGTGCTGGGCTAGAGAAACCTAAGACTGGATAGATCCTAGTGGACACCAATATCAGGCCACTTCTCATGAATACAATTTCTTGAATAACTTTAATGCCACTGGGGTAGCCTTAGTGCCAGGCATACTAGACACATAGCCCCAGTCTATCAGACTTTTATTTGGGCCAGGGTTTTGGCTGGATGTAGCAGTCTCAGAAACAAGCCTACTCAGAAGTAAGCAGCCCATAACAGTGTTGATCTTGGTTCTACCCCAATGTTTTGCTGGTTTGGGCAAACTCTAGGCTCAGAGTGTGACACTGCTTTCTGTCATTGGTGGTCACAGCATGGCATAGGAGATTGGGTTTGTCCATCCATAGATTCAGCCCAAAGTTGGGAAGAAACTGGCAGTGCCTACCTATAGGTTGGTGGAGGGTGGATGAACATCTCAGAAACCCCAGAGAGGGTTTCAAATGGGATAGACTATGCTTTTTAATTATTCTGCTGGTTGATGCTGTATAATACTCAAACTGTGGACCACCCTCCAGGACTGAAAGAGTGACAAAACACCAACAGCAGACCCATGGCAAATTGGATTTTGGGCTTCATCTAGTGCCGAAATAGTGAAAATGACCACAAACTAGGAGAAAATAAATAGCTTGCTTAGAATTTCTAGAAAGTTAGGCACAACCAAAGCCAGTTAAGGAAGACTGGAATTAATACCTAATCCTTCAATACCCAAATGACATCATATGCTGACAAGCATCAAAAGTTTCCAGGAAAAAATGACCTCACTTAATGGTCAAAATAAGGTGCCAGAAACTGACACCTCACTCTTTGGCATCTTTGCACATAGGAATTCTTTTCTCTCTTCAAAGTCAATTAGGGCAAATTGGCACATAGTAACTACTTTGAGAGAACATGACAAAAATTTTAAAGAGCTCTTTTAAGAACATTCAACAAACTTCAAGAAAACACATGAAAATGATCGACTATTCTAACAGATAAACTAAATAGGAAGATGAAAGCAGTACATTAAAAAAAAACCAAATCCGTGGGCTCAAAATATATATATTTTAAATAAATTTAAAATGTGATAGGAGAAATCAGGAGCAGCATAGATCAAACAAAAGAAAGTATTAGTGATATCAAAGACAGCCAGTTGAAAATGCTTAGTTAGAGGAGAAAAAGAATTTAGTAGGATGGAGAAAGGTTACAGGAACTTTAGGTCATTGTCACAATCACAAATATTCAGGTTATTTGGGTTTAAGAGAGACTTAATAATGATAAAGGAGTGGAAAGATTATTCGAAGAAATAACAAAAAATCCCTACACCCAGAGAAGGACACAAATATCCAGGTACAGGAAGTTCAAAGAAAGCCAGTCAGAATAACTCAACTAAGGCATCGCTGAGACACCTTCTCTACAAGCTCTCAAAGGTGAAAAATAAAGAGAAGATTCTCAGGATAGTAAGAGAAAAGAAAGAAACAATAAAAGCAGTGTCCAAACTGCCCATCAGTATATTTCTTCCAGGGCAGAAGGCAATGGCATAAGATTTTCACAGTAATAACAAAAAACCTATTAAGTGAGAATACTGTACTTAGCAAATCTATTCTTTAGAAGGAGAGATAAAGACATTCTCCAACAAAAGCCAAGTAAATATATCTCCATAAATCCTGTCCTATAAGAATTCTAAAACAGAAAGAATGATTTATTGATAAGTAAAAAAAAATTAACAGGTATAAATACACTGGTTTGTGTAACTGGACAATTCAGAATGCTCTAATATTGTAAATATGTTGTGTACATCAATGATATCTTTAGCATAAAGACAAAACCCACATAATAACAGTATGTTATGAGTAAGGCAGTATAGAAAGATGCAAAATGGGATATTAAAAATTTTAAATGTGGAGAAGAATAGAGTGCAAGTGTAAATTTTAATTAGGATATTTTCTGTTTCTTATTTTAATGATCATGTGAAGTTGTTATCATTTCAAAATACCTTATTATCATCAGTAATAGACAAGCCAAAATAATCATCAAGGAATAAAGAAACACTACTAGAGTAAATTTCTTAGCCACAAAGGAATATTGTAAGAGACAGAAATGAAGGAGGCACAACAAATTAGAAAACATGTCTCACAGTTGCTGTAGTGAAGACCTTACCTGCCCAAAATTATCTTAAATGAAATGGATTAAATTACTCAATTAAAAGACATAAATTGACTGAAAAGATTAAAAAAAAACAAGAAAGAACTAAATGTTGCTTTCAAGAAATTCACTTCACACATAGACGGAAAGTGAAGAAAGAGAATCAGATATCCCATGCATATGGAATCGGAAATAAAGTAGGATTAACTATACTTAGATGAAATAGATTTTAAATCTAGAGCAGTAGAGAGACAAAGAATGTCATTACCTAATAATAAAAGGGCCAATTCAGCAAGAGATATAACTAATTTTATAAAGCAAATATTAATAAACCTAAAGGCAAAGAGATCACAACACAATAATACTAGGGTACTTTAACACCATGCTTTCAGCAATGGATGTATCATACAAACAAAACAACAACAAAAAAAAAAAAGAAAAAAGAAACAGTTAGAGAGTGCTGTAAGTCACACAAACTTAAAACATCTACAGAACATTCTGTCCCACAGCTACAAAATACATATTCTTCTTATCAGCACATTGAACATTCTCCAAGACATGTCATATGATAGGCCACAAAACAAGTCTCAACTAATTTAAAACAATCACCATCAGTGTGAGTATATTTTTTGACTATCATGCACTAAACTTGGAAATCAATAACAAAAAAAAATTTGGATATGATAAAAATTCATAGAAAATAATCACTGAATAACCAATGGGTCAAGGAAGAAATCAATAAGGAAATTAAACATTTTCTTGTAATAAGTAGAAATGAGTATATAATATGCCAAAATCTAGGTGATCCAGCAAAAGTTTTACAAAGGGGAAAGTTTATCGCAATCAGGGCCTACATTAAAAAGCAGAAAGATCTCAAATAAGCAGTCTATTGCGGCATCTCAAAGAAATACTTAAAAAGCAAGATGTTATGGTATGGATGTGAGGTGTCCCCTAAAAGCTCATATGTGACATAATGCAAGAAGGTTCAGAAGTGAAAGTATTGGATTATGAGAGCCTTAACTCAGTCAGTGAACTAATCACTCGATGGGATTAATTGATTGGTAATTGAAGGCAGGTAGGTGTATCTGGTGGTAGTGGGGAATTGGGAACATGGCTTTGGGGTATGTATTTGTATTTGGTAAGTGGATCTCGATCTCTCTCTCTCTCTCTCTCTCTCTCTCTCTCTGTCTGTCTCTCTCTCTCTCTCTCTCTCTGCTGCCTGATCATCATGTGATCCCACACTCTTTGGCCATGATGTTCAGCCTCACCTTAAGCCCTGAGGAATGGAGCTAACTACATATAGACTGAGACCTCTGAAACTGTGAGTCCTTAAATAAACTTTTCCTTCTCTAAAATAGTTCTTGTCGAGTCTTTTAGTTACAGCAGTGAAAAAGCTGACTAAAATACAAACAAAATTCAAAATTAGTAGGAAAAAAATAAGGATCATAAGAGAAACAAATGAAATAATGAAATAGAGATTAAAATAAAACAAAATTAGCAAAATGAAGAGTTGGATCTTCAAAAAGAAAAACAAAATAGACACTTAGCTAAGAAAAAGAGAAGTTTCAATAAATAAAAGCAGAGATAAAAAGGGACTCATTAATACCACAGACCCACAAATGATTATTTGATATTATCATAAACAACTATACACTAACAAATTATATAATCTATGATAAATGGAAAATTTTCTAAACACAGTTTTTCAGTATTAAATGATGAATAAATAGAAAAACTAAACAGATCCATAACAAATAATAAGATTAAGTTATAAAAAGTCTCTCATGAGAGAAAAGCCTGGGACCTGTTGATTTTCCATTGCATTCTACTAAATACTCGAAGAACTAATACCATTTCTTCTTAAATTATGTCCCCCGCTCCCCCACCACACACACACAAAAGAAAAGATTGAAGAGGAGGAAGTTCTTCCAAACACAATGCATCAGCAAATGTTAACCTAATACCAAAACAAAAAATGCCATAACAAAAAATAACAAAATAACAACAACAACAACAACAAAAAATCAGAAGGCCAATATCCCTGATGAACTTAGATGTAAAAATCATCAACAGAATACTAGCAATCTGACTCCAACATCACACTGAAGAGATTATTCATCGTGGTCATTTGGTAGTCATCATATGAATGCAAGTGTAGTTCAACACATACAAATCAGTCAATGCAATATGCCAGATTAAGAGAATGAAGGACAAAAACCATATTATCCTCTCAATGGACAGAGAAAAGTCATTTGATAAAATTCAGAATCTCTTCATGATAAAAACTCTGAACAATTTATGTACAGAAGGAAAGTACCTATATATATAATTCAGGATAAATTTAACAGGGCAACAGATAACATTATAATAAATGAGGATAGCTGAAAGTTTCCAAGATTGGGAAAAAAATAAATATGCCCACTTTTACTTCTTTTATGCAACAAATGTATTTTATATGTCCACTTTTCATTCACTGTAGTTCTGGAAGTCCTACTCTGAGCAATTAGGCAAGAGAAAGAAATAAATGGCATTCCAATTGAAAGATAACACAAATTATCACTTTTGAAGATGACATGATTGTATATCTAGAAAACTCCAAAGACTCCATTAAAAACTGTTAAGAATAAATGAATTCAACAAAATTATGAGATACAAAATCAACATATAAAAATTAGTATCATTTATGTATTCCAATGGCAAAGTATCTGAAATAGAAATTTAAAAAGCAATCCAATTTAAATATCTACAAAAAAAAAAACCACACCAAACACCAAAACACTCAGAATAAATTTACTCAAAGATAAAAAAAAAACTCTATAATGAAAACCATAACCCAATAATGAAAGAATTTGAAAGGACACACAAAAATGAAATATACTCCATGTTCAGTTCATTGATTGGAAGATAAATATTGTTAACATGTCCATATTACACCAGATTATCTATATATTCAAGGCAATCAATATCAAAATGCCAAAAAATTCTTTGAAGAATAAGAAAAACTAGTCCTAAAATGTAAAAGGAACCACAAAATCCCTAAGTATCCAAAGCAATCTCAAGCAAAAAAACAATGAAGGAAGTATTATCCTACCTTACCTCAAAAATATAGTATGAAGCAGTAGTAATCAAAACAACACAGTATGGGCATTAACATAGACTCATAGATCAAAAAAAAATGGAGATCCTAGAAGAATATCAACACATCTACACTCAACTGATTTTTGACCAAAGTGCTAAAAGCATACATTGGAAAAAGGACAGTCTTTTCAATAACTGCTTCTGGGATAACTGAGTATTCATACACAAAAGAACAGTGCCTCTGTCTCTTACCAACTACAAAAATCAGTTCAAAATGCATAGAAAACTTACACGTATAGCCTGAAAGTATAAAAAATCCAGAAGAAAACACAGGGTAAATGCTTTAGGGCACCAGAATGGACAATATACTTAGAACAAAACACAGAAAACAAGAGCCAAAGTAGAAAAATGGGAGTAGTTAAGACAAAAATAACAAAACAAAACAAAACTGCACAGCAATAAAAAATAAGCACCAAAGAGACAACTCAAGAGAATGGTAGAAAACATTTGCAACCTATATATCTAACAAAGAGTTAATATTCAGACTACATAAGGTATTCTAAAATCTCAACAGCAAAAACAAACTGATTTAAAAAATTGGGGAACAAAACTAATTAGTTATTTCTGAAAAGAAGACATACACATGGCTGGGGATGTGGCTCAAGCGGTAGCGCACTTGCCTCGCATGTGTGCGGCCCAGGTTCGATCCTCAGCACCACATACAAACAAAGATGTTGTGTCCGCCGAAAACTAAAAAATAAATATTAAAAAAATTCTCTCTCTCTCTCTTAAAAAAAAAAGAAGACATACACATGGCTTACAAGTATATGAAAACATGCTCAACATCACTATAATTAGGAAATTGCAAATGAAAACATAATAAGATACAATCTCACTCTAGTAAGAATGACTATTATCAAATAGAAAGCAGACAAATTATTTTTTTTTTTGAGGATATGGAGAAAAGGGAGCCCTACTATTGATTTGAATGTACATTAGTGGAGCTATTTTGGAAAACAGTCTGAAGGTTCCTCAAAAATTAAAAATAGAACTACCATATCACCCAGCAACTTTACTACTGACTATATTTCTAAAGGAAATAAAATCAGTATATCAAAGAGACATCTACACTCCCATATGCATTGTAGCACTATTAAAAATGAACAAGAAAATGGAAATAACTGAAAGTTGACCACTTGATGAATGAATAAAGAAAATGTGATAAATATACACAATGGAATACTATTCAGTCAGAAAAAAATAAAAATCCTGTCATTTGAAGCAATATGGATTGCACAGAATGACAATTATTGCATGATCACACTCATGTGGAATTTTCAAATGTTGATCTCAGAGAGTAAAATAATGGTTCTCAGGGGTTCAGGAGAAGATGGGAAGGAAGAATAGGTACTAAGAAACCCACTGGATAGCTGGAGCAATAGGTAGTAAGAACTACCAATTTGGATCGGAGTTAGCAGCCCTGGCATGCCAAGGAACATTAGGTGATCATAGATAAAAATTATGTTCTGTACATTTTGTAACCCTAGAAGAAAGTATTCTCAATGTTTTTGTCATAAAGAAATGATAAGAGCTTGAGGGGTTAGATTTGTTTAATCTGACAAAACATTTTGCAGTGTGTGCATAGATTGGAACATCAAATAGTACCCCATTAATAGGCACAGATGTTGTTTTTATATGCAAGTTAAAATATAATTTAAATGAAAATTTAGTAAATCCAGACTGATTTATTTCTTAGGGAAAATTTTGGATTACATATACTGGTAAATTGTTTTCTATATCTTCAATACTTGGCATTCTCTCTGTGGTGGAAAATACACATTCAGACATCCTAGGCAATTAGAAATATGTCAGCAGTTTTATATAGACAGAAATAGAAGAATGATTGACATGAAGACTGTCTTTAAATATCTGTCTGTCATCCAGTACTTACTTAGTGTCATCCAGCTCGTCAGAGTAGGGGCCATTTTATTTCTATGGCCATCTCATTTATCCATAAAGTAAACCTCAGCTTGAAGAAGTGAATGACTTTCCTGTAGTATTAATTCTACTCACCTGTGAAACAAGCTGTTATGGTTTTGATATGGAATATCCCCACAAAGTTCATGTATTGAAAGCATGATCCCTAATGTAGCAAGGTTCAGAGGTCTGGCTTTTTGTTGATGACTGGATCATGAGGACTTTGACCTCATTAGTGGATTAATCTACTGATAGTTGAATGGATGACTGGGAAGTGGAGACCTAGTTGTAGGAAGTAGGTCACTGGGGGGCATACCATGGAAGAGTTTCTATTTCCCTAATCTACCTAGCCCCCTACTTCCTGGTGGCCATGAGCTGAGTAGCTTTCCTCTGCCATGCCCTTCTGCCATGTTTTCCCCCTAGAACCTGCTGACCGTGGATGAAATCTCTGAAATGGTGAATAAAAATAAATCTTACACTAAGTTTTTCTTGTCACATATTTTGACTAGTTGACTAATACAAATAGTGTAATCAAATCACACTGTTTTCAGAACCCTGGCCTATTTCTAATACTCTATGTTATTCAATACATTCCCATGAAGGAATTCCTACATTGAAGAAGATTGTAGAAGAAGCAGGCTTGTCAGGAAAGATCTAAAGCTCAAATTAATTTTCACAAAGTTTATAAATAAATTTACAATATAGTCATTAGGAAAACTCTATAAAAGAAAAATAGACACCATGATATTTTTTCCATTAACACTATTAGCATTATACTTAATTTACCACAGAATAACACCCTCTAAATATTTAAAAAATCTTAAACAATTAAATATGTTCTGTGAAAAACTCCAAAATGATAGAGTTCTCAATATGAACAATGAAAAAATAAAGTAAAGCATGCCATAGGATATAAAAGTGAAAAAAGAAGTCAAACACAGAAGTAGTCAATATGTATACCTAGTGGAACTGCCTAGAATTATAAAAATTTTGGATCATGAAAAGTACATCAAAAATCTAGTGGGTCCTCTAAATATAGGATCATGTCATTGGCAAATAGGGATGAGGTATTTGAGGTATTCTTTTCCTATTCATATCCCCATAATTTTTTCTTTCACCTAGTTTCTTGACTAGGGTTTCAAGGACTATTTGAATAGAAGTCATGAAAGAGGGCATACCTGTCTTGTTACAGTTTTTTTTCCTCTTTGTTTTATTCATTTTCTTTATTTATACATGACAATATATTTTTTACAAATATGGAGTATGACTTATTCTAATTAGGATCCAAGTCTTGTGGTTGTATAGGAGATTCATTGTGATGTATGCATAGGAAAGTTAAATCAGATTCATTCCTCTGTCTTCCATATTCCTGCCCCCTCCCTTTCCTTCATTTCCCTTTGTCCACTGTTTTCAGAGAAAATGATTTTAGTTAAAATTCCACCATAGAACTTGTAGAACTCATAAATGAATTCAGCAAAGTAGCAGAATATAAAATTAACACTCCAAAATCAGTGATTTTCATATACACCAGTGATAAATCAGCTGAAAGAGTAATTAGGAAAATTATCCATTTACAATAGGCTAAAAACAAACAAACAAATAAAAATCTTGGAATCAATCTAACAAAAGAGGTAAAAGACCTCTACAATGAAAACTACAAAAGCTAATGAAAGATTGAAGAAGACCCCCTTAGAAAATAAAAAGATATCTCATGATCTTGGATAGGTAGAATTAATATTGTCAAAGTGAAAATGGTATCAAAATAGCACCACAATACCAGATTAAATTATAAATAGAGCTATGTAACAAAAACAGCGTGGTATTTGCACCAAACCAGGCATGGAGATCAATGGTACAGAACAGAAGAAGCAGAGTAAATCCACATGAATATAATTAGTTCATACTAGACAAAGGTGGCAAAAACATACACTGGAGGAAAGATAAACTCTTCAACAAATGGTGCTGTAAATCCATATGTAGCAGAACGAACTTTAACTTCTATCTCTTACCCTGCTCCTAGGACTTAGATGAGACAGTGCATTACTAGAAAAAAAGTAGACCCAACTCTCCATCATGCTGGCTTTTGAATTCCTGAACAAGTTTCCTAAAGCACAAGAAGTAAAATTTAAAAATCAATAAATGAGATGGTATCAAACTAAAAAGCTTCTTCTCAGCAAAGGAAACAATAATGTAAAGAGAGAGCCTACAGAATGGGAGAAAAATCTTTGCCACCTGCACCTCAGATAAGGCATTAATTTCCAGAACATACAAAGAATTAAAAAAGTTTGATACAAAAAAAAACCCTGCAATTATACTTCTGGGGTATAAACTTAAACAAATCAAAAACAAGATTGCAAATAAATGGAGAAAAGAACCAAACAGACACCTCTCAAAAGAATAAATACAAATGCTCCATACAGTTTTCCAGAGTAGTTACACCAGTTTCCAGTCACACCAGAAAAAAATGTTCAACATCTCTAGCAATTAGAAAAATGTAAATTTAAAATACATTGAGATTTCACCTTACTCCACCAAGAATGGCAATTATAAGAATACAAGTAAAAATTAATGTGGGGGAAAGGGCACACTCATACTTGCTGGTGTGACTGGAAACTGGTGTAACTACTCTGGAAAACTGTATGGAGCACAGTACAGTGATGCAGCCACATTAATATTTATAGCAGCACAGTTCACAATAGTTAAGCTATGGAACCAAGCTAGCTGCTCATCAACAAGATGAATGGTTAAAGAAATATTTTATATATAATGTTTTATATATAATATGATATATATATATATATATATATATATATATATATATATATATATATATTTATATATAATATTTTATTACTCAACAATAAAGAAGAATGACTTTAAGACATTTCTAAATGGACAGAGCTGGAGACTATCATGCTAAGTGAAATAAGCCAATCCCACAAACCAATGTCAAATGTTCTCTCTGATATGTGGATGCTGACATACAACAAGAGGTGGTGGGGTGGGGGAGAATAGAAGTTCAGTGGATTAGACAAAAGGAATGAAGGGAAGAAAGGAGGAATTGGAATAGGAAAGACAATAGAATGATTCTGACATGACTTTCCTATGTTCATATATGAATAACCACAGTGAATTGCCACATCATGTATATCCACAAGACGGGGATCCTAATTAGAATAAGTTATACCCCATGTTTGTATAAATACATCAACTCTACTGTCATTTATAACTAAAAAGAACAAATAAAAAAATCTAATGGGTCCTCATGAAAATGTGCTTAAGGTCACTAATCATTAGGGAAATACAAATAAAAACACAGAGAGATACCATCCAGTAAGTTGACAACTATCAATCAAATAGTATATAACAAATATTGGCAAATATGTGGAGAAATTGAAACTCTGTGTGCTATAGAAATGTAAAATAACACAACAATTGTGGAAAATAGTATAGTAATTTCTCAAAAAATTAAATATAGATCTACCATTTGATCTGCATTTATACTTCTAGGGTATACACTCAAACAAATCAAAACAAGATTGCAAAGACATATTTGCCTGCCTATGTTTATTGCAGCATTATTCACAATAACTAAAATGTGGAAGCAACTCACTATCTACTGATGGATGGATATATAAACAAATGTAGTACATACATAAAACAGACTATTATTGAGGCTTAAAAAAGGAAAAAAATTCTGACACTGAAACATAGTTGGACCTTGAAGACATTATGCCAAGTGAAATAAGCCAGCTCCCCTTCCACAAATATCAAGTACTGTATGGTTCAATTTATATGAGGTTTGTCGATTACCTCAATTTTATAGATACAGAAAACCCAATAATGTCTGCCAGAGGATAATAAGAGGGAAGGATGGGAGGGTTGACGAGTGGATACAGAGTCACAGGTTTGTGTTATGAAAGGAGCTCTGGAGACAGAGGTGGTAATGGTTGCCCAACAGTAGGAACATATTTAATACCACTGTGCTGTGAACTTAAAATGATAAAACAGTAGATTTTGTTTATTTTACTAAAGTATGTTTATTTTATCAAAATAAAAAAGTCACAAAAATTTTCTTGCCATATCAAATTCATTCCTTATGAGACAATTTTTCATTTCATATTTGGCAAAAAACTAAAGCAGCTTGTGTATATATTCTCAGACTTCACTTGCCAATAAAAACTAGATTATAATTTTCCTCCAAAATAAAAAAGATGATCACACTAAAAGATGATTTTTTATCTTGATGGATTTTTTTTCATTTTTAAGTGAATCAAATGGACAATTTAAAATTGAAGCAGACATTATACAGTTCAAAACAAATGACCTTCTGTAACCCATTTATCACCAATTATAATTATCCTTATAAAAATTAACATAAAATTTTTATAAACAATAACCATAGCAACCCTCATATAAATGTGATCTTCCTGAGCTCCTCTGAAATGTAGTTATGTAGAAATGTTAAGACACACTTGCATGTACTTTTGAAATACAATGGCTTTTATTTGCAAAGACAGAAAACTGGAGATCCTGTATCTTCCCAGTCCTCTCCAGGAACACTCTGATGGCTCATCACCTCCAAAGACCTAGGGGTAAAATCACTAGATAACTTAAACGAGCTGTGATATATTCTCCAGACACCAAGAGGATTTATTACATGCAAATTTCCATTAGTGCTAAGGGGAGTTATTCTTCATGATTTATACTTTAAACGTAATGACTAAAAATGTTTTATATAATGTCCATTTTGAATGAATCTCTTTTAGTCTACAAAATTCATAGTAAATGATGAGAAATAAATATCAATACTTCAGATATTTAAAACATAATTAAATGATCCTTATGATAAATCAATTTCAAATATTAATTCTGATTTCATAACAATATGCCCCTGGCACTCCTTTCTCACTTCCCTTAGTGTGTAGTTAAGCAGTGCTGATGAATTTTAATAATATGTTGATATGCTACTATTACTAGTCATATAATATATGATAAAGCCAAATAAAAAGAAAAGGTTTAACTATTGTGTTTTGCCACTTGAATTTTGAGTACAACTGAAAGCAGATTGCTATCTAGCAATCATACCTATTATTTACTGGGAAATTTCAAGTGCTGATCTGGATAGATTATAATGAAAGTTTTTACCTCTCCTTCAATTCATATGATTTGGTAGAAAAACTATGTTGGTTGAAACAGGCATGCAGATTTTCTTGCCCCCTTCCCTTACATTGCCTTAAATCTTATGGCCCCCCTCCTTTGAATCAGATAAGGACACTCTGTGTCATCATTTCCAGGAAAGAATGAGCAACAGAATACTTTTAAGTTTCAAATCCTGGATCTCAAAGGGAAGACAAGATGCTCATGAGCAGCAAGGGTAGCTATGGAGAAGGGATGGATATTTCAGAGTATAAATTTTCACTCCTGAGATTAGATCAGGTTACCCAGGGGAAGGGGACTTGGGGGAAAGTGAAGAGGGTTAAATAATTTCCTGTCACCAGCCACATTTTTTTTTTTTTACCATATTAGGTTTCTATTGAGGGTTGCTTCAAAAGAAAGAATCCTCACTTACAGTTTAGGAATTGGAGAGTGGAAGAAATCTGTGTCCACCTTCCCTAAAACACCTGGAAGCATGCAGTCCCCAGAGAAGAAATAATAGCAGGTGGGCACAGAAAGATAAGGATCCTCCCATAGGATTTTTCCCTTGCTCAGTATGACATTGAATTCTCACACGGAATGTTCCTTGAGTTGCTGAAGGGGTGTCCAGAAATATTCAAGAGAAGGCCTTACTTTATAGAATGAAAGCTGAAAGCAACAGATTGGATTGACTTAAGGTAAAGATCTAATAGAAAAGAAGACTTCTCTCGAAGGACATCAAAAAATGCATAAGTGATGGAAGTTTAAAAGGAGAGGCATACTATTCTACCCTAAATCGTGACACTCTCCCCAACAAAGCCCTGCAGAACTTTTGCTGCAAGACCAAGATAAGGGGAGGAAAATTTAAATGAATCTAAATTCAGTTTCCTCTCAATGTCAAATGGGAGACCATAAATTGGTAGTAAACTGTGTTATAGTTGAATGAGGAAAGTTATGGGGACTGAAACCTGGTTATTCTGCAGCAGAAGTGAAAATTAGACCTTATGGAAATTTGAAACCATTATACACGGAGGACGTAGAAAAAGGGTTGTGTTTTCACTTCAACTACTCATGTCCTTGTTATGATAAAGCAAATCAAAACAAAGCAAATAAAAAACACAAAAAGGGGTCGGGGGTTGTGGCTCAGTGGTAGAGTCCTTGCCTAGCATGTGTGAGGCACCGGGTTTGATTCTCAGAACCACATAAAAATAAATAAATAAAATGAAAGCCAATCAACAACAACAAAAAATATTTTTAAAAAAACACAAAAATTCTATAAATGCTTTAAATGTACCAGAAAATGTGGTATGCATTACAGCCAATGTATGAGTAAAATACAGTTTTTGTTCTCAAAGAGCCAAAACCTAGCAAGAGAGAAAGATAATATATTATTAACTTTAATAACTGTAAATTCATCTTTTCTAATGGATTGCCACTGGTAGAATAAAATATCCCTTATTGGATATCTCTTTACAGAATCTGAATTATCACTAGCTGGAAATCTTATGGTCATTCCTGAATGTGGAAGTAATTTGGCTTAATGGTCACTCTGGTTCATCTTATGTTGTTATTTTTTTTATAATTTTATGAGAATAGAATCATAAAAAAATGAGGTTAAAATATTAGAATATTTATAGCATGGATATTTACAATTAAGGCTAGTTTAAGCACATGTCTTTGCGATTATGTTTACTAATTTTGAAAACACATTCCTATTCTATTTTTTTCTTAAAAATTTTTCACACACACTATATTCTTCTATTAGTTTATTAAGTTGGCTTACAAAGCTCATTCCTATTTACATTATTTCAGTGAATATTTCAATATCGGGAAAAATGTCTAGGAATTTTGTTTGTTTAATTGCATAATACCAAATTTATAGCTTTGTGGAGGAACTTACACGTGGCCTTTGTCTTTGTGCAAAAGAGCAAAGAAGCTTTTCAGAAAAACAATCATTCTCACAGACTGCAACTTCCAGCCTTTCATAACAAAATGTTAAGTAATGGTTCAAAATGCATGCTGATCTTGATGACATATGCAAAGATGAATAAAATAAATTTTAGCACTACAGGTGCAGTTTGCTGTTTCTGATCAGGAGCTGGTGTAGCAAGCAGACGTTGCTTTCTGTAAATTTTCTGCTCTTGAGCTCTGCATTTGTGATTTAACTATATGGTTTCAAGAAATGTTCATAAAAAATCAAATAGTAAACTTTAGAATTAAAAAAGAGAAATAATACCTATTCATCCTCCTTCAAATAAAACAACAAAAATCAATGTGTACTTTTCAGGTACAGATATTAAAAAGCTCAAACAGAACTGAAATATACTCCTGGTTTTGGCTTGGGGAACCAAGTTGCATTTACATTTTTCACTATTTATATGTGCATATTAATAGTGACTAAGATGAAGATCTTATTAAAAATAACCTGATGCAAATCAACCAATATTTCTGACTACATTTTATTTTGCTGATATTGGAATGGTTATATAAAGATGAATGACAGAGTGCCTTCCTTTAAAGAGTTTACAGTGAAAAATGATATAAAATACAGATATAATTATACATACACTGACTAGGTAATTTTGTATGAATTCATTAGACAAAGTACAGAAAATATGAATAATAAACTGGAAGATCTTATACAAGTGGGGAGGGATTCAAGTGGAACAGCCTAGATAAAACTCTGCTATTTTATAGGATATACATGACCATCTTCCCTTTTCTGAAAAAGTTTCACATTAACTTTAAAGCAGCAGAACAACTCACTGGCTCTACTTTTTAGGTTCCTTTCCGAGCTTTATTACTTCTACATACAATGCAAATGTAGGAGAACCTTAAGGTTGAAATGTAGTATCTCTGTTTTCACTTCTCCTTCTTGGGCAATCCATAATCTGATTCATATTGAATTTTTACAACCATACTCAGATCCTTGCTGGTATATCCTATTGGCTACTTGGAGTCTTCATGTGATTATTTTATTAGCATTCCAAATACATAAATGACAATTTATAAATAGTTCTTCCACTATAGTTCATCCCATATATTACTATATCAGTTAATGGTGCTAGCACTGACCATGTCTTCAAATCTTAGAGTTAGAAGTAATTGTTGACCTCTTTTTGCCTCCTGTCCTCCACATGCAATCCAACATCAAATCTTGTCATCTCTCCCACCAAAATGTCACATCTACTCATTTTTTTCTCTATCTCTGCTATAAAACAATTGGCAAATGCAGGCCAATGTATTTATATTAATTTGTAAGATAAAATTTATAGCTAGCATACTAAAATGAATTTAATTAGTATTCTTTTAAAATCAAATAGATATCACCAAAATAAATGTGTCTAGTAATCAATTCATTGATTGCCCAGTTTACTGAATTTGCCAAATGATTAATTTACCAAAATGTTATTTTTTGAATAATGAATTAGTTAAAATAAAAATTTAAAAGACAACTGATTAAAATCCAATTACAAAAAAAATGCAAATGGATTCAAACACATTTATATGCAGTAATTGTATAGTTTCCAGAATATCATTTTTCATAGATGGTTTCAAGAAGCTGTGAAAAATTTTAAAATAGTAAGATGAGTTGATTCATAATAGTTTCAATTCTGCTAAATCTTATTTCATGTGTTTTGCAGTGAATCTGTCGGAATTAATTGAAATGTCTGTGAATCACATTTAAGAACTTAAGAAATCTGAAATGTTAACTCAATTGAACTTATTCATGAATATATGATTAAAAATTTATAGGAAGGTAGAAATTTACTCTTTTGAAGTCCCAATATTGAACACTTGCCCAAGACTTGTCATTTGTAGTCTCAAACCAGTGAATATTTGAGCAATTAGGAGTATAGTAAACTTTGACTTGCTAGAGTAAAATTTATCAACATAAATATAAAATAAACCATATATGAAAGTAGACCAATTTTTAAAAGTTGTTTGACTAAAACATCTCAGGAATCTTCAAAGTGATTTTATTAAAATCACTAATTTTTATCAAAATATCTCTGACCTTTATGAATAAATAGCATTTTACAGATAATTCATAAATTTATCAAATTGACCATTCAACATATGGATCATACATCATATTTATGAGTTATTTTTTAAGATTTAGTCATTTTCATTATACACAGACACAGAGATAAATCCTTATGCTTATGAACATTATATTTGATAAAGGTGCCATAAACATATGTTGGAGAAAAGATAGCCTTTTAAATGAATGGTGTTAGGAAACTGCATATCCATATGTATAAGAATGAAACTAAACCTCTATATCTGACTTATCATCAAAGTCCAATCAAAATGAATAAAAAACTGAGGAATTAGACCAGAAACTTTACAATTGCTAAAAGAAAACATCAGGTCAACACTCCATATATTGTTAATGGTGTTGACTTCCTTACCAAGACCCCTAAAGCACAAGAAATAAAACCAAGAATCAATAATCATGATGTCATCAAATTACAAAGCTTCTGCAAAGCAAAAGAAGCTATGAACAGAGACTCTACAGAATGGTAGAAAATATTTGCCAACTACTTCTCTGGAAGGGGATTAATATCCAGAGCACATAAAGAAATCAAACAAATACCAAAACAAACAACAACAACAAACAAACAAATAACCCAATCAACAAATGGTCAATAGAATTAACCAGTCACTTCTCACAAGAAGAAACACAAATGGCCAACAAATATAAGAAAAAAATGTTCAACATCCCTAGCAATCAGGGAAATACAAATAAAAACTACACTAAAAGTTCATTTCATTTCTGTCAGAATGGCAATGATCAAGAATATAAATAATAACAAATACTGGCATGGATGTGAGGGAAAAGGTATACTTATATATTGATCATGAGAATGCAAATTAGTAAAACTACTCTGGAAAGCAATATATAGATTCTTGAAAACACTAGGAATGGAGCCACCATATGACTTAGTTATCCCACTCCTTGATGTTTATCCCAAGGAACTAAAATCAGCACACTATAGCAAAACAGCTACATCAATGTTTATAGCAGCACAATTCACAATAGCCAAGTTATGGAATTAGCTCAGATGTCTTTAAATAGATGAATGGATTAAGAAAACATGCCATATATAAGCACTAAAGTTTTACTCAGCCGTAAAGAAGAATGAAATTATGTCTTTTGCCTGCAAATGGATGGAAATCAGGACTTCATGCTAACTGAAATAAGCCAGCCTGAAAAAATCATGCATCAAATACCTTCTCTCATATGTGGAAGCTAGAGCAAAATACAGGAAAGGAGAGGGGATTGGATATAATAAAGATACAGGGAAGATCAATAGAGTAGGAGATTGAGAGGGAGGAAGAAGAAACAGGAGAGGGGAGGGAAGGCAGAATGAATTCTTAAGAAATCATATTACGAGCATATATAAATATAGCACAGGAAATTTTACCATTATGTATATTTGTGAAGCACCAATGAAGGATGGATAAAGGGATGAGTAAGGAGAGGATTACTGAAGTGGAGAGGGATGTCAAGAGAGGGAGGGGAAAAGGGAGCAACGCTACTGTTTATAACTATAATGAACAAAAAAAAGAAGAAGGAGGAGGAGGAGGAGGGAGGAGGAGGGGNTATTTTCATCACAAAGACAATACAACATTTCAAGACAAAACAAGACACAAACATACTGTATCAATCTTCTCCATTTTCTCGAAATGGTCATTTTTTCCTCTCACCCTATCTGCCTAGGGACGAGCAGATTTGCTCCCGTCCTATCTATTGGACGAGCAGCTTTTTTTCGTCACTTACCCCCGAATGTCCCGGGGCTCCCCGTAACGGGCCACCATCTGCCGCAGCCCGGCTGGCTGGGCAAAATAAGCGGAGGGGTGACGAATAACTTGTGTACGTTGATACAGCAGGAGTAGGAGCCGTTTATTGCAGGACAGGAGCAGTATTTATACATTCCACAGAGCTTATCTAATTAGCATAAACTAGATACATCAGTCAACCAATAAGGAATCTCCACACTTAATGGCTCGCTTTTGTTACTTCTCAAACCACTCCCTCTGGCATTTGCCAGGCACCATCCAGACTTGTTTACGAACTCTAACATTCCCCTGGCAAAATGCCAGGTGTTATTTTGACTTATTTACAGACTCTAACACTTACAGTTTACAGCTAGCAGCTATGAGTAACTCATAGTGCTTGAAGAATCTACACTTGTTCAGGCCTGATAGGAATGCCTGCAGGATGGGATGCTCTTCTCTAGTTATTGAAATCACATCCTTAGCACTTGTGGTTAGCATTACCAAGCTTCCAGGCATGGAAACTGATAGCCAGGAGCTTCAGGAACGGAACTTCTAACTTAGAAACCCCGTCCCCTAGGGACAAAGACCCTTCCTGATGATAGCAATATTTAGAGCACCCTCATAGTGTGGTTACATTAGGCATAAGATGATTGGCTTATGGATACTATCTTGCTTGTGTATGATTGATGGGCACGCCCCACTCGAACCCTATAACAATTGTATGCATTCCAAAACTAAATGGAGCTACTGGAGGACAATCTGAGGTGGATCTCCAGCCAGTTCTCTCACCAGCTCCTGGAGTCTGTGTGTGTTGATTCCGCTTCTCTACTCCCCGGCCCCCCACCCCCCGCGCTACAAGGTAGCGGAGCAACTGATTAACCAGAACCACAGTAGAGAAACATATATGGAGGCTGGGCCTGGTGTCACTTGCCTATAATCCCAGTGATTTAGGTGGCTGAGGCAGAAGGATCAAAAGTTCATGGGCAGGCCCAGTGACTTAAACTTGCCCCACCCCCGCAAAAAAAAAAAAAGAAAAGAAAATCAGTCATTTTATATATGTTTTCTTTTGAACAAATAACACTAAAATAATTCAGTCACTATATTGTCTTTGGAATGTTGCAATTCTTCCTTCTGAGTTTTTCTTCTCCTTTCATTCTTGAGGATTCTACCAATCCTCTCTACCCAGCAGTCAGAAAGTTCGCCTTGAAATGCTCTGGGGATTACGCTGCTGCTCCCTTAGAGTCCATTACACAGAAAGGTCTGAACTCCTCAGTTGAAACCTGCAGGTCTTTCGGTCTTTGTATCATCCTGACTTTATCTTCAGCTTCCTCTCATGCTATTCTCTTCCTTTGTATCACACTTCGGTTGTCTTGCTTTCTATCCCCCTCCAGAAAAGATTAAATATTTTCTGTCAAGGGTCTTTGCATTGTTCTTTCTACTGAAATGTTACTTTTCTGGTTCTTCAATTAATCTGCCCTTTTTAATTTAAAATCTTACCCCATTAAAAAATTGTTGCCATTTGTCTATTTAAAACTTCTTCTATTGTCCCTTATTTTCGTAACCTATTTTTTCCTTCTTACTTCTACTTTCTTCTACATTCCTTTATTTATGTATTGTGATATATTTATTATTTATCTAGCTCCCCATAACATAAATGTAATGAGGAAAGGAAACTTGTCTATCTCATTCAACATTGCAGTATTGCTGGGCTTAGCATATCAGAGGTGATTATATATATATATAATATTTTAGGGAAAGGAAAAAAAAACTTAATTAAATGAAAATAATGGACATGAGCTTTTCAATTAAAAAATGGATTCTAGAGTCTAGCATATCAAACCAACATGTTTGATAGCAACATAAAAAGTCCACAGTTGATTATTAAATTTGCTAAGCTCTACACAAGTCGTATCTCTAATTACTTGTCAAAAGACATCATGTAAAATTAAGAAGCCTTTTTATATCCTGATTACATCTTTATACCAATGGATAAAGTGACTTCTGTATAAATAGCCTATTTTTATTTTGGTCTGTATTCAGCAAAATATAAGAGCAAAATGAATAAGGAGAAGAGAGAGACAATTAGATTACAGGCATATGAATTCAAGGCTATTTGAGCAATTCTCTCAAAAAAATGAGTATTGATTGATGAAATGTTGTCAACTTAAAGATATTACTCTAGGGGTATGTTGTAAGATATTTTGGTTTTATTCTATTTAACTTTTAAACATCAACAAGAGTTGAAAGATATGTAAAGCAGTTTTATCAATGTTACAAAACAGAGAGGCTTGTTAAAATACTAGATGACAGGTACAGAATAAAAATATGTGAAAATAGGGTTGGAATAATGAGCTAAGAAAGGAGATGAAGTTTAAGAATACATTTAAAACATATTATTTATGGGTGCAGTTTAAAAACAGATATTAGATGAGAAGAAACAATTTAGTGGCTCTTTGAGGGGTGGCAGATAGTATGTGTCAGTGGAATTCAAGCTTAACCTAATGCCATCTTCTTGTGATTGTAAGAGTGAAAATGAAAATTGGAGAAGAGTTTCTATTAATACAAACATACTGTTCAAAGAGACAAAAGAGTCTCATTGTAATACTTACTAACAACAATATTTTTGATTCTAGGTTTTGAATATGAGTTTAGAAAGCAAACACTTATCTAGAAGGTCAAAATGCCTGAGAAGTATTCCATATTATCAGTGCATATTAATTATACATAATAGTGGGTTTCATTGTGGCAAATTTACCCATGCATAAAGCATAATTTGATCAATTTTATTCCTAAACACCTTCTCTTACCCTCCCATAGTCTTTCTCCTGATCCTCTTCCTTTACCCTAATGGTCTCTGTGAACTGTTATTTAAACTCATATGTAAACCAGAGGATTGAGGTAAGCATCCACATCCAAAGAGATCCAAAGATATTTGGATTGATAACCCTTAATTTTTTTAAAAAAAAGAAATTACATTTTATGATTTTATTTTAGGTAAAAAGTCATTTTAGAATGCTAAACAAAGAACTAAGAATATTAATGACAGTTCCACAGGGAATGATAGTTGCCGCAGTCCGGCTGCAGCAAAATAACCGGGGGGTGACGAGCAACTTCTGTAGACTGATACAGCAGGAGTGGAAGCCGTTTATTGCAGGACAGGAGCAGTATTTATACATTCCACACAGCTTATCTAATTAGCATAAACTAGATACATCAGTCAACCAATCAGGAATCTCTACACTTAATGGCTCGCTTTTGTTACTTCTCAAACCACTCCCTCTGACATTTTGCCAGGCACCATCCAGACTTGTTTATGAACTCTAACATTCCCCTGACAAAATGCCAGGTGTTATTTTGACTTGTTTACAGACTCTAACAGATAGTCTTTTAATGAAAAAGATCACCATTAATAAGCATTTCTGAAATGTAGGCATCACGAAAGGCGCTTTACACGTGCATTACCTCACACTGCTCACACAGAGTATCTTGGAAAAACAGATATCATTGTCCATGTCATTTACTCAGCAAATTGAGACACAAACTCATTAAATAATTTGTTTAATCATTTGTTTCTGAAAGTTCAGAGTAAGAAACAAGTAGTATTGGAGTTTGAGCCAAAATCCATTACGCGGTTTAGTTTGTTTTCATTTCAACATAATAGACCTTTTTTATAGTTTATTTAAGTTTATTTATATTCTATGTTTTTATAATGACTATGGACTATCTTTATGAAGAGAAATATATTAAAGCTAAAATAATACAAATTCAAAAGTGTTGAGTTATGTTGCAAATCTCAAAGTTTTTAAAAGCAAAAAGAAACTTGCAAATGAGGAGAGGAAAATTGAAGAAAATGTATTTACTTCTGAAAGAGGCAGAATTTACTAATCTCAATTTCATATACTCCCTGTAGTGACCAAGAGAGTTTAGATCTAGAGTAAAAAAAAAAATTGATCTTTTTTCTGTGGAAACAATTCCAACTTTAAAGTACATACCACCCTCAGAAATCATGAGATAGTGCTCAAAAACTAGCTAGTTAAGGGATGGGGTTGTGGCTCAGTGGTAGAGTGCTTTTCTAGCATGTGTGAGGCACTGGGTTCAATCCTTAGCATCACACAAAAATAAATAAATAAAATAAAGGTTAAAAAATGTTTTATTAAAAACTAGCTAGTTAGTTGCTATTAAACTAGCAACTAACACTTGCATTATTAGTTTCATTTTTTGGTTAAATTTTCTTCATTTCATTCTCATAAAATATCTCTTCATTTTACAGATAAGAAACAGGAAAATAAGAAAGTTGAAATGACATATTTGAGGCCACAGAGGAAACAAGTAGTAGAATTAAGATTACAATCTAGTACTTCTGACGCCAAATTTTATGTTATGTATCACATAAACTCAAAAGGGAAAAGGCAAAAAGTTCATATAAAATAGTATAAAATGCTTCTCCTTATAAAAGCAGCTTTATGAACAATTAAACATTAACAGCATTAATGCTGATATGTTGAGTCTGAGACAATTCTCCATTAGTGACCTTCTCCAGTTGAACATTCTAAAAACCCTATGTGAAGACTAATTGAAAATATGTATCATATTCAAGCCCAACTTTTTTTTCAAATCTTTAAAAAATTTTACTAGTAAATTATATTCTGTAAGGAGAAATAGTTGTTAATCATATTCCTACTTGGAAGAAAGTAAGTACTGTACTTTTGTACAGATTGAGTTGGTTAGAGTTAATTGAGCTAATTCATCACCAAAGTTGTGGTGCAAAATTTAACCTTTTAAAAACATGGTTTAAAACTCTAAGAGAGTTAATATGGTTTTACACAAAAATATCCTAATAAATATGGTTTCTTATAACCTAAATCCTTTAGAGATTACAATCTGAAAGTTTTAAGTCAATTCTCTTGAAAGTATTATTACCAAATTTTTTGACATTCCATGAAAACTCTTTGCCAAAATTAACAAAATGGCTTAGTATAATCTCAAATATATGGTGCTAACATATAGGACACTTTTAGATTTAACTTAAATTTTAAGGTAACAAGTAAATATTTGCAAATATTTTTCTTAACTATTCTATAGGTTGATATAGTTAGCTCGTAGGTCATTATACTCTTAAACTACATGTGTTAAATATATACTGTTCTTTTCAGTTTTTTTGTAATTAATCAATGGTGAAATTATTTATACATTCTAATGATGGAAAAAAATGAATAGTATAGGAATTGTAGTTTTATCTTTCCACATCTAAACCAGTATCGTAATTTGAATTATACTTCTGGGCAGTGACTAAACATGAATTGGAGACAGAAGAATTTGAGAAAAAAAGAGAAATGAGTTAGCATATTTTTTTCTTTCTTCTCCTTTATTGACAAGAGTATTATGTGAAAAATAATTTTAGATGGAAAAAGTTATCATACAAAATCAATTAAAGTATTTGATTCAAAAGTCTAAAAAGTCAAGATTTCTTTTCTTTTTATTTTATGCTTACATTTCAAAAATCTTGCTTTAATGAATATTTAATGATTATTATTCACTGATGTTGGTAAAAAATAGTGAGTCTAAAGCCTGGAGAAGTAGAAGACTACATCATAGCAGAAAAACATAACATCTTTTTTGGAGATGGAAAAATAAAAAAAAAATTGATTATTGAATTTTACTACTTTGGCAAAATATCATTAAACAGCATGTTGTCAGGGAAATAGAGAACAAAATAAAGAAAGTCAGCATGTTTTCAGAAAGACTAGCTAACAAAATATGATACCAACAGAGCAAAATGCTTCTAGCCAAGCTAATAGCCCATAGAATAGTAGCAGTATGCAATTTCTAATTTGACTGTGAGGTGGAGATACTCACGGATGCCACTTTAAATGTCAGGCCTTCTACCATGTCACAGTGAACAAAAGGTAAAACCTTAGATGAAACCAACAACTGTGTTACCACTGAAACTCAGATGAATACTACATTGCAAACTCATGATGGCATTAAAAGAAATTTATGGATCCTACCATTTGTTCAACTCTATGAACAATAGGGATATTACAAGTCTAATGGCTACCAATAAAAAGAAGCCTCCTTGTACCCTGAGCCAACCAAATCTTTGGGTCATGTTCAATTCTGTTGCAGTCAAATAAACTCAGTATAAAAATGGATTTTAAAAGGTTGCTGAATAAATGCCTTATGCAAAACTGGGAACAACCAAAATCAGAGTAGGAAAATGAAATCCTATAAGGACATGCTGAAGCATAATTTTAAGCATCAAGGCATAGCCAATGACTGCTGGGAAACCATAGCAACAGGCAGACCAAGTTGGCACGCTGGTAATCTGAGATGGAATGGTTTCTGTAAAGGGAGGAAGCTGAGCTATAAGGAGGATCAAGCCTGTAAACATAAAACAAGCATTCTTCCTCACTTACAAAAAGGAATGTGGCTTTATTAGTTACAAAGTTAGATTTTAGCAACAATTGCATCATCATTAAACAAGTATCACACTGGAGCCTTCCATAACTTCAGAATCCATGTATTGGCATGACCTTATAATGAAATAAATTTTGTAATTCAGTGACTTAGCCCTTTTGGAAGTCACTTAAGGAAAATATTAGATTTATATAAAACACAACAATAAGGTATACTAGAACCAAGCTCTAACATATCTTATCCAATTTAAATTCCAGATCATATTATTTGGTAATCTAAACTTAGAAACGAATGATGTATAATAATTGCTAAGTGATAGCTTTGTCAGGTGTCTAGAACATGGATATTCAAAGTACAATAATGTATCACTTAACAATAGAAATGTTTGAGGTAGGTGTTCTTAGATTTGAACATTGAGTGAGCATCATTATATATATACTTATACAAACCTACATGATGCATGTCAATCAGGACTTTTGAAGCAATTATGAGATAGGTAAACACGAGATGTAGAAGGCTGCTGCCCCACAACATAGCACACTGTAAACATTTTTATAAAGTAGAAGGAGTATACTTTAATGATTAAAAGCATAATATAGTAAATACATAAATTGTTAATATAGTCATTTATTATTGCTATCAAGTATTATGATCTGTGCCTAATTGCATGTGCTATACTTTTATTTGACTGATAGCATAGTGGTTTGTTTATATCAGCATTACCACAAACACAGGAGTAATGAGCTATAACATTACAATAGGTACAACATTGCTAGGCAGTGGGAATTTTTCAGCTCCATTATATTGTAAGGGACCACCATTGCATATCAGTCTGTTGTTGACTAAAATGCCATTATGTAGCACATGACTATATTTATAGAAGCTCTGCTTGTCAAAAATAGAACATATCATTTTTTCAATATAAATTCTGAGAACATGAAGCTCATATAAATATGTATAAACAGCAGCCCTAGGATTCATTTTATATTTCTACAAAGGAAAGTAATTTCATCTTTTCCACATTTACTACAAAGTATTTAATCTATAGTATAATGTAAAAAGAACCGCTGACCACTAATAAGATGTAAGGTATTCTCTATATTTCTTCCCATTATTACTGTCTTGAATATTTATAAAGCTGGACTACACATTTTCCTGCATGAATTAGCTATAAATCACAAGTTATATTTTAGCCAAGTAAATACATCTTCAAGGAAAGACCTTTAAAGAAAGGAAAAATGGGATTTTAAAGCCAAATTTTAAGTACAACTCCCTAGACTGTATTTTATTTGAGACACTTTTCTGTGTTATTAGTGAAGATAGAAAATCACACTGAAGATGAGTATTTTTATGAATTAAGATTGAAAAAAATTAGGTCTATAATTGTTTCAAGGAGGATAAAAGAATTTTTACAAAAGTCTAAATATTACGTGTAGTCAGAATCAGATTAGTTTAAGAAAATCAGTGTACAAAATTGTTTCTTAGTAACTGGTACTAGCAAATATTTATAAAAGGAGGACTAAACTTGGAAATGTGAATTCATCATAATTTTATTCCCATTTAATCCTATAAAATATCATAGAGGAAACAAAAAATTAGATGAAGATCCCCTTCTTTAATGAAACAAAAAAATTAAAACCTCAACACATACATTATATTGAAAATTTACCAAATACTCTGAAATCGAAACAAAACTTGAAGAGACATTGAGAGTTTTCATGTATCTCTTGAGGAAATGAGAGAGATTTAGAGATATATATCAGTTTCCTCATGGGTGTGTCTACTGGTGTTTTTTTTTAAGAGAGAGAGAGAGAGAGGATTTTAATATTTATTTTATTTTATTTTTTTAGTTTTCGGCGGACACAACATCTTTGTTTGTATGTGGTGCTGAGTATTGAACCCAGGCCGCACACATGCCAGGTGAGCGCGCTACCGCTTGAACACATCCCCAGCCCATCCACTGGTTCTTTTAAATAAAGAAATGGGTAGTCATAGAATAAATATAGGTGTTGCCTCAGTTTGGTGCACTATAAAAGCAGAGGAAAGAACTGCAGGAGCAAGTATAATAATTATCTCTTATTACCATTTGAGATAGGCATTTGGTAAAGGAGATATACCAAATGAATTTCAACAAAGGATGGAGGAAGAACAGCCAGCACATCATAAAGTCCCCAGGAAGGAAGAGGCTGTATTGTAATGCAAATCTTATCAACTCACTGAAGGTAAACAATGGAGAGAGGCCATGTTCTGGAGAATAATGGACAAAAGAAACTTAGTAATTTAGGTGACAATACTAAATTAAAACTGTATGTCCTCCCTCCACACATCCCCACATTATTTTTTATCAAGTGTTTAAGTTGGGTAATAATAAGGAAGGAACCATCAAAGTATTCCTGAATGAATAAGATGAAAATTGAAGAAATGGAGCTTGGAGAATTAATTAGATCAAGGTGAAGATTATAGTAAATCTGAAGATAAAGAGTAAAGATTTAGATTATATTTATCTTTGGTGATTATGTAATAACACCTAATAAGTTTGCATAAGGAATGGATCCAACAATAACAACACAAAAAAACTTTAAAAAGAAAAAAAAATAGTTTCAAGTAAGGAATTATAGTTTAGGTAAGGCAAGAGCTGATGATGCCTTTCGCTATTCTATTAATGGTATACAGAATGGGAAGAAGTACTCAGTTTCAAGATGAATATTGGAGGAGAAATGGGTGAAACTTTAATTGATCCAAAATGGAGACAAAAAGAGGAAGGAGACCACCCATCCATTTCACCAATTCTCCTCCAGTTGTAATGCTGCTCTAACTTACATATTTATTTCTTCCCCAACTAGTCCATTCATCTTTCTTAAATTGAACTCCATTTTTATTTATGGGACTGATACTAATGACACTTAATGAATTATATTAACACCATACTACTTGCTAGATTCAAGATTATAATCAGTATTTACCTTTGTTCATTAATGGTTTGTTCTACAGATAGACACATGACAAAATCTGACCGAATTTTACTTAGGCATACTACTTTCTCCAGATGAATTGAAAGCGTTATTTTTACAATGTGTGAATATCTTGGATATGCTGATTAGACAATTGAATAAATTAAAATCTAACAACAAGGATAAGTAGACTAAATTGAAAATTAAATGCTTATAAATAAGTAGTATGCTAAGTAAGAACCCATGGTATTTATTTTCAAATAAATATTTGAAAATTATTTTTAAAATAACTTTATTTTTTATTAATTAAATTAACCTATTCATAAAAACAAAAATTGCACATCTTAATGGGGTACATTTGATGATTAGCTACATGTATATACTGTGCAATGTTCAAATCTGATTAAACATATCTTCTCAAATATTTGCCGTGTCCTTACGGCAAAAACATTCAAAATCCTTTTTTCTAGCTTTTTGAATATATGTAACTTTACTATATGTAACTTTACTCTGTCATTACCTCATTGTACAATCACACACCAGAACATTTTGTTTCTATTTCCTGATTGTGACTTAGTTCCTAAGAAGGAATCTTCCTATCCCACCTTCTCCCTGCTCTCCTCAGTCTATTTTTTTTTCTCAAGTTCATTTTACTTGACTAGTTTGACTTTTCTAAACAATTTGTTAGGCAATAGTTAAACCTGCACAGATGTTCCTCAACTGACAATAGGGTTACATCTTGACAAACACATCATAAGCTGAAAATATTATAGGTCAAAAATATTTAATTATCTAACAAATTAATCATACAGTCGAATAATCCTGTCAATACATTGTAAATCTATAGTTATTTAAGCTCCAACATAGTTCAAATCAGTAACTAAAAATGTGAAGTTCTCAATGATAATAACTCTGAACTTGATTTTAGGCTACCTTTCTTTCTTTCTTTTTTTTTTTTCCTTTTCACTCCCTGGACATCTGGTGACTTGATGTGAGACACAGGGTATGACCTTATATTTTTCTTTCTCTCTTAGCAAGCCACCTGTGGTTCAAACTAGGTCCATACAGAAATAAAGAGTTGAGTGGGTAAGACTATTCCTATAGGGATTGATAAATTTTTAAGATACTTTTATGTTCTCTGGGTCTGATATATATATTTAAAGGTAATTTTCCCCCCTTCTTGTACACTTTCAAAGGATCTTCAGGAATCCCCACTGGTGATATTTGACTCTACACTTAATAAAGCATAGGGATGTGCATTTTCCTTGGATCCTCTTTTTTAATAATTTCACTCTATTTCTTCCTAGGTTCCTATTTCTCCTTAGATAATCTTCTTTGACTATTTAAACTGGCCTTAGGTTATCTTTCCCTGATGCATCCCTTAGGTATTTTTGCCTGGACAATTTTCAGATGTCAGGCCAATTTCAATATAGTAATAACATTCCTTGCTCCCTTACTCAGCTCCCTTACTCAAGTTTTTAAACAGACAATCTTTTTTTTTTTTTAAGAGAGAGAGAGAGAATTTTAATATTTATTTTTTAGTTATCGGGGGACACAGTATCTTTGTTTGTATGTGGTGCTGAGGATTGAACCTGGGCTGCACGCATGCCAGGCGAGCGTGCTACTGCTTGAGCCACAACCCCAGCCCATCAAACAGACAATCTTATCCATAAAACTCAGTCCCTGAATGGGAATTAAGCTCCAATTCACTCAGCTGGGTGTACTTCACCAAATACTTACACTCCTAAACAGAATTACAAAAAGTACCACTTCTCAGATTCACAAAACCTAAAAAATAAAATCAGTAAAAATAAAAATGTAACGAGATACTATATGTTGAAACTGTTGTGTTTTTTTTTAATACATCTGTCCACTTGTCTCAATATCCTACATTCCATACAATATCCTCAGGTGTAACATCTGAATAGCTAATTGATGTTCAATGATCTTTAATGAAAATAGTAGTATAGTAGAATGTTTCCTTTTTACTTTAATGAAAACAGTAGAATATTCCTCTGAGCAGAATGCCTGAGTTTAAAACTAAATCTTATTTATTAATAATAAGCATTGGGCAAATGCTTAACTTTTCTGGTTTTACCCATTGCCATTGTTTTGGATTTTATGGACGTTTTCTCCCTTCTTTCCCCTTTACCTCTCTCTCTCTCTCTCTCTCTCTCTCTCTCTCTCTCTCTCTTTCTTTCTTTCTTTCTTTCTGCCAGTTCAACTTTGTGTAGATGATAGACACATAATAGATAGATAGACAATAAAATTGGAGACTTATATGTAAACCTAAGACAGTGAGAAACAAAGATACAGAAGTAAATTAACAATATGATTAGAGTTAATCCACAGGCCATGTGCTGGTAGCATGATTGACAATATAGCTTATATTTTCCAATTCCTAGAGCCTATATCTAGGAATATTTGCAAATCCAGACAAGAGGCAATAGGAACTTTTTCTAGAGTAGAAAATTAGGAATTGGAAATGGGATGACTCATTCAAAGGGGAATAAGGGGTCAAATATTAAAATATGAGACACAGAAACCTAAGAAAGAAAATGTGTTTAGTTTGGACACATTATATTAGAAATGCCAAGAGGACACTAGGTCAGAGTATCAAGGATGCCATTATTTATGTAGATCGATAGCTCAGAATCAGATAAGATACACAGTGAAATAATAGCTAATGGTGTGAGGTGAGGAAGAGTAATGGAATAAGATACACATTCTAAGAATTTAATAAAACTCAAACTCCTCATGCCCTCATTTTCATGAACACTTTCCAAGGCTCTGGGAGGGTCCTCAGAAATGTGTTCACGTGTTCATGTTTTTGAAAAATTTTTACAGCTAAGATTTTTGTTTTATTCCTTTAAGAAAGCTCTGATTTATGTGTAGGTTTGGTTGACCCTCCAGTAGTAAAAATGGAGTATCAAAGTCGTCTAGTATTTTGCCAGACTATATAAACACCAAGTCTCCCGTCACTTGTATCTCCTTTTCTTAGTTTGCATGTCCTCATTCTCAAAAGCAAAGCCTGAGACAAAGACTAATGCAAGTCTTTTAATTGGAAGGTTGATTTCAGGAAGCAGGAGAGAGGAATTGGGAAGTTACAGGAAAAGGAGAAGTCAATATAAGGGTGTATTATCAAGGTAGTTCTTATAAACAATGGGACATGGTTTTTACCAGGAATTATACACATAAAAATATCTATCAGAGTTGTCTACCCAAAAGACATAGCCCATAGTATTAAACCATTGTCCATTAGTAAAGGATTGGCCCCAAGAAGTTAATTCTTGCTGAAATTCTCAGCTGAGGAAACTTGCTAAGTAAACTATGAGTTCAGAAAATTCTCTGAGGCATAATGCTAAAAGACACTCCATGCTACAGGTGGGACACTGACAGTCACTCTATCAGGATATACAATTGAGTCAGGTAGGCAAAGGACTAAAGAAATTCATGAGAGACACCTGGTTCAATCATGTGGGTTAAAACCTAAATTTTAAAAGAACATACACATTTAGGAAGCAAAAGGAGAATACTAAGAAAATGAGAAGAGTTTAAACAGTATGAAGATAAGAAAAGAACTAAATCAAAGCCAATAAATCAATATTAATGAAGCAAAGAAAGAATGTCAGAATGAGTCTGGTCAAACCTTTAATTTTATAAGGTGTGCAGGAATGGCATGTTTAAAAAATTCTATTGAATTAGGTTAATGAGAAAAGATAATTGACTTTGTAAAGGACATTTCATTGCAGAAGGGGATCAGAAAGTCACACTAAAAGCCATAAATACTTTTCTTTCTGCATTTGTAAGCTATTTTTTTCCCTTGGGAATCCTCTTGCCCAAATACCTTTATATTTCCATAAGAATTAAATGAGTTAGTATAAATAAAGTTCTTAGAACTATTTTTGGAACATTGAAGGCACTATGGAATTATTGTCTTTCATAATAATAATTATTAAGAAGATTCTAAAGACATCATGGACAATACAATAGGAAGTTAGGTACAGGTTAACTTAAAGATTGTTAGGAAAATACCAGGCTCTCCTAAAGTCAGACAAGATTATGTCAGTAATCTCAAGAGAGTAGGTTGCTCCTAATCTCCAGGATATGTAAAGAACTCAAAACACTAACACCAAAAAAAAAAAAAAAAAA
>NW_025999982.1:25375599-25382265 GCF_001458135.2 Marmota marmota marmota
ATCCTCAGCACCACATACAAACAAAGATACTGTGTCCCCCGATAACTAAAACATAAAATATTTTTAAAAAACCAAACAACCCAATCAATAAATGGGATAAGAAGTTGAACGGATACTTCTCAGAAGAAGATACACATTCAATCAACAAATACATGAAAAAATGTTCAACATCTCTAGTAATTAGACAAATGCAAATCAAAACTACTTTAAGATTTATCCCATGCCAGTCAGAACAGCAATTATCAAGAAAACAGACAACAATAAATGTTGGTGAGGATGTGGGGGAAAAGGCAGAGTCATACATTGCTGGTGGGATGCAAATTGGTCCAACCAATCTGGAAAGCCGTATGGAGATTACTTTAAAAACTTGGAATGGAATGAACCATCATTTGACCCAGCTGTCCCATTCACCAATCTATACACAAATGACTTAAAATCAGCATACTATAATAATGCAGTCACATCAATGTTTATAGCGGGTCAAGTCACAATAGCTAAACTGTGAAAGCTACCTAGATGTTGTTCAATAGATGAATCGATAAAGAAACTGTTGTATGTGTACACAATGGAATAATACTCAGCATTGAAAGAGAATAAAATTATGGTATTTGCAGGTAAATGGATGGAGTTGGAGAATATCATGTTAAGCAAAATAAGCCAATCCCAAAAAAACAAAGTCCGAATATTCTCTCTGATAAGTGGATGCTGATCCACAATGGGGGTGGGGGTAAAGGAAAAATGGAGGAAATTTGATTGGGCAAAGGGGAGGGAAGGATGGAGAGGGGGGGTGTCTGGGGGCAGAAAGATGGTGGAGTGAGATGGACATCATTCCCTAGGTACATGTATGACTGCACATATGGTGTGACGCTACATCATGTACAACCAGAGAAATGAAAAGTGCTGCAATTGTGTACAATGAATCAAAATGCATTGTGCTGTCATATATACCAAATTAAAATAAATAATTAATTAAAAATAGAAAAAAACAAAACCACAAAAACTTTATGTTAATGTAAATAGCATACTTTTATAAAAATAATCAATTTTCAAAATTAAAAATTGGAAAAAGTGAAAAAAATGAATATAAGGTACTTAAGATCAAAGAAAAAAAAAACATGCTGGTGGGGCTCATCCAGATTCTAGGGACAGAAATCAAGGAAGTTCAAAAAGAGGGTCATGAATTTGAACAGGATCAGTAAGGACTGCTTGTAGCTGATAAAGGTGCAGTTAGACCTGAGCTATCTAAAGTGGAGTGAACATTTCAAAATCAATGTAACAATAACATAAAATTATATTGCAGAACTTACAGAACCTCAGCTTCTCAAAGTAATTTATACACACACACACACACACACACATACAATACACTTATGCACATACCAAATTCACTACGTACTTGAGGATATTTATTACCCTAATTTATCAGGAAGCTAAAATTCTGGAAAGATAATAAGGGTACTAGTTTATAATTCTATCGCAGTTACACTAATGGTTGCTCCTTCAGTACTTTATTCTGACTAATATGACAGTGATTTACAGATATCATTTTCCTATTAAAATAATTTTAATGAAATGCTTTTCATATTCTCTTATAAAACAGATACAAAGCATCTCAATGTTCATGTCTAATTAACTCTAACCAACACATTTTTTTAAAAAAATTAGCTTGTTAATTTTCTCCTAATTCAATCCATATGTATTGATGATTTTTTTATAGTTTTAAATTCTTCAAAGAGACTGCTCTCAAGTTTCTCTTTTATGTACACATATTTGCTTTCTGCTTTCAAATAATGAAGTCTCATCTGTCTCACCTTACTCCCATTTAGATCTTTAGAATAATCATTTCCAGGTTCTCAGCATCTGCTTAAGAAATAGATGCTACACTTTTCCCCCAGGAATAGGCAAATATCAGAATATTGAAGATATCTCTAATTTTACTACCGAGAATATTTTTTTCAGACTATAACCATTGGTCACTTACTTTTTTTCATTTGCACAGAACATTGCACTCAAAGATACATTCACCTCAATGCCTTCCAGTTTTCTCAAAAGATTATTTCAAAGTGTAATTGCTTTCTACGAAAGAGTGAACACTCATATGTTACCATGGTATTGACTGTTGCAAATCAGTATGAATATGCTCTTACCACCCAAGCAGGAATATAGAGAAAAGGAACATTATGCTTCCACATGGGTAACAACTCCAAGATAAATCTTTACTGTGGAAGATTAATTTCATGTGATGAGCAGCCTTCTTTGAATTAGTATATGAATCAATTAGTTACTATCACCCACTAATGCATAATATTTTATGGAAACATCTCTTCCATGAACTCTGAGCATAAATTATCGAAATGGAAATCAGAAAGATATCCATTTCATATTACTAGGAAAAAACAGAAAATGAATATGAATCTTTTTTTTAATCATTTAGGGAAATTTTTAGTTAAATGTTTTAAAGACCTTTCTTGAAATTTATTAAATTTACTCTATTTGCCTTATGAAATTAGTAGCAAAATCAGAAGCTATACTGATTAAAAAATACATCACAATTTCGATATACTATGACATGATTGTTCTTTAATGCCTTGTACAAAAGGAATTCAACTATTAATTTCTAAAAGGGTTGTAATTTGAATTCAGTGAAATTACTATCAGTAAAAGGTTCTCATCTAATTAAACACAAACAAGTGTTTCTTAATTCACATCCCCAACAGAAGTAACCCCTCTATAGCATAGCCAAGTTCAATGTTTCCAAAATATTTAAATAAGAGCAAAAGGTGCTTAATCAAAACAGCTAGTTATTCCAATTAACTTTCTGTTAAACATGAATGATGCTTCATTCCCAATGTTCTGTGTATAATGGTGACCATTACTTTATTCATTCATTTGTTGATCAGCCAATAAATATTGTATATCCACTACATTTCTCACAGAAGTGCTCAAAACTTTGGAGTTAAAAATTTTAAAGACAAATTGAACAAAGAGTATAAAATCAAATAGGAAATAAAAGGTGTACAAATAATAATAAAATACAATAATGTTAATTTGATAATTATATCTCAAAATATAAGACATCATCTCTATTTCATGTCTTTCTTCTCTCCAAAATCAAAATCATCAGTATAATATACTTTAATATGCCTTTAATATTATAACTTTACTTGACCTTTTTTTCTTTTGTTTTCCAGTATTCTAGTCTTAGTGGTGACAGGGTGGTGGTGATGAGGGTGCTGTTGCTGACAGTTCTAGCTAATGGTACTAGACTTTATGAATCAGTCACTGTTCCAGATAGCTAATGTGTATTAATGCCATAAATCCTCATCTCCATAAATCAAATGCTGCTATATCTAGTTTCAAGACAGAGAACCTGAAAGATTCAGAAGTTAAGTAATCTCTCCAAGTTCACACATAGGTAGATCCAGAAAGCAAAACTCAGTTAATCTGGGTGCAGAGGTTACATTGTCCACCCACCACACAATCTTGTCTTTTAAATCATACATATGTATGTCATAAAATACCACTAAATATGATCATATAGAAGTATTCCTCTGTAGTAGGGTTTAACTAAGTGTTCCTGTTAAGCTGCTATATGATGAATATTTTAGGTTTTGTAGATTATATAATTTCTGTGGCAAATATTGACTCCACTGTGGTAAGGCATTATTTACAAATAAAATAAACACCCTGTAAATGAATGGTATGACTCTATTCCAAAAACTTTACTTACAAAACAGGCAAGAGTCTGGATTTTGTTCATGAGCTGTATGTTGTTTGCTCACAAAAATTAAGTATTATAATACTATAGTGTCAATTTACTTATTTTATTTCAAAGTTGAATTCTGTTGAAATACTTTCTTAAATGAAGGTGATTATTAAGACTTTAATATAATAATACATTAATTGAACCAAATATCCCAAGATTATGCAAAATTATAAAAAAATTATTTTTTACATTCTCACATCTTCAATTGTCTCCTTATAATTCTCCCAGTAAATTCTAAGGTTTTGATTGTCTACTACTGCCATACCTGTTGTGTGATCTTGGAGAAACCAAGGTTCAAAGAATCTTTTTAACTTTTCCAATCTGTAATATAGGCCCCAGACTAAAATTGTACTACCTAATTTTAAATTTCCATGAGATTCCCAGGTTTTCACAACCTCCTTTATGAGGGCAACATTGTCCCTTACACTGAATTACTTCTAAACTGGCATTCTTTTCTTCAAGTCAATTTCATGAAATATAATTTATATATAATGTACCATATATTTGATGAGTTTTGACAAACTATACACCAGTATAAATAGTATCAGTCGAGGTGTAGAACATTTTCATGCCACCATAAAGTTATTTTGTGCTTTCAATGACTACCCTCACCTCCAGCACAAGGCAACAATTCATCTGCTTTTTTTTTTTTCACTGTGTATTAGATTTTTAGTTCCTATAATTTAACACATGGTACATAGAGTGTGAATTTTTGTGTTTTGGTTTTGTTCTGCATAATTTTGATGTTTATTTTGTTGCTAAGAGCAATAGTTACTCTTTTCATTTTAAGTAAAATTCGATTGTATAAACACACTAGAATTTGTGTAATAATTCATTTATTGGCAAAAATTATGTTACACCCAGTTTTGGATTTTTACAAATAAAATAGATATAAATATTAATACATAAATCTTTTCATGAGTATGTATTTCATTTCCCTAGATTAAAATTTGGAGTTATATAAAATGAATGATTTTAACTTAAAAAAGTTAGGTCTAGAATGTTTTAAAATGTAAAACGTTCCCTTAGCTATATATGAGTTCAAATACATTCTCACCAACACTTTATATTGTCAAACTTTTTATTTTTAACCTTATTATAGCATGTAGTAATTGTGGCTTCAATTACCCTCCTGGCTAATGAATCTTGAGCATCTTTTTATATACTCATTTGCTCTTCACATTTTATATACTCATTTGCTTTTCTATTTTAAAAATTAGGTTGTCTCATTATTGAGTTTTTAGAGGTCATTATACATTTTAGACCACCTGCACAGATGTTCATTTGTGTAGATTTAATTTTATGTCTCTTATCATGTTTCTTTTGCCTACAGAATTTCCTTTAACAGGCAAGTGTGCTAATAATGAATTTATTGAGTGTTTTATCTTTGAAAGAATTTTTCCCTTTGATTTTGAAAGACATTGTCCCTATATATGCTATTATATGTTGAATTTTTATCTATATTTCAAACATTCAGCTAAGCATGGTTGTGCCTGCTTGTAATCCCAGCAACTGAGGCCGAAGCAGAAGGATCACAAATTCAAGGTCAGTCTCAGCACTGTGTCAAAATAAAAAATAAATAAATAAAAAGAGAGTAGGCTACAGCTCAGTGGTAAAGTGCTCAAACATAAACTTTTGATGCTTATAAATGTAGATTTTTGATACTCAGTTAGCCACTTTAGTATTTTTCTGCTTCTATAGCATCCTACCCAATGTTTATTGTATTTCTTACTTTTATTTCTCTGCATGTAATGTTTTCCCCCTTTTAGGTGCATTCAAGTCTATCTTCATCTTTCACTTTTAGCTCTTTGAATATATTTTAGAGGTATGTGTGTGTGGGGGCATGGGTGGGTGTATTTGTATTCATTCTGTTTAGGACACTCTGAGGTTTGTTCAGAAGTCTAGTGTCTTTAAATTCTTAGACATTACCACTTCAAATATTTCTCCTCCTCCCTTTCTCTATCTTCCTCCTGAGAATTCTAATTATACATATAATAGACTACTTGGTATTATCGTATAGCTTTTATATACCCCTATCTCTCTTTTCTCTCTCTCCATTTCAATTTGGATAATTGATAAAGACTTTCCTGAAGTTCACTTTTCTGCCCAAATCTGGGTCATATCTACTAAGGAGTCTATTCAGGGTATTTTTCATCTATGTGAACATATTTTTTTCTTAGAATTACAAGTGGACTCTTTCTTATATTTTTCCTCTCTCATTGAACATTATCCATCAGCCCTTACATGTTCTAGACCTTCTTTATCACAGCCTTCAACATATTAATCTTTGTTATTTATTTTAGTTCTAACATTTGAGAGATTTTTGAACATGACATTGTTTATTGCTCTGTATTTTTACTATGGCTTATATTTTTTTTCCATTTTGTGTCTTGTATTTTTTATTGAACTTTAGACATTGTGTGATGACAATAATAAAAGTGGTAAATTATTTTTTGACTTGGAAACAGGAATACTGCTTTCAGGTATAAGGGGTAGAGTCAATCTGGTCACTTGTTGAGATTAACCTGGATTTTTATTGTTACTGTAGTTACTCTTGGTGAGATTCCAACTTCAAATTTCTCTACATTTGCCTTGTAGTTAGACTGAGAACTTGGTTGGCTAGGTGTTTTGTTCCCATTCTACTCTCAGTGTCTCTCCCCAACTTTTGCTCTTCCCCAGCAGGACAGGATGATACTAGTTTCCTGCTGTCTAGCCTGATGGTGCATAAAGGTGAGGTGCTCAGTTGTCCTGATCCCCTCTCATTCCTAGGCAGACCCTGTGTCTCTGTGTCTCGGTGGTGGGATGTGTTGGTCAACTGTTCATTGCTGGCACAAAATTAGGAGAGTAAAGATTTATTTTGGCTCCAGGCTTCAGTGGCTGATTCCATTTTTTGGGGGGGC
>NW_025999982.1:25382290-25406270 GCF_001458135.2 Marmota marmota marmota
GTGGGTGGGTAGGGGGTGCAGAGGTAAGGTAGAGCATCATGGTGGAAGGATATGGTAGAGCAAAGCTGCTCACATCAGGGTAGGTGGGAATCAGAGAGAGAGGGAAAGAGCCAGGGACAAGAAATACTCTTCCAGGAAACACCCCTGAGCAAAAGAAGCCAAGCACACACAAGAGTGCACTTTATAATCATATTTACATAATGCTTGTGAATAAGAAAACTAAGCTATATTAACATAAATGAGAACATCAGTAGCCTCTGACAGGGAGTGTAGGTAAAGATGGTTTGAAAATAGATGTAAAGGAACTTTATTCAATAATAAAATGTTCTTGTATATTAATTTTGATGTTAATTAAATATTATACATTATCAAAAATAGTACTGTAATCTTAAAAATTACATATTTTATTACATGTAAATTAAACCAGTAAATTTAAGCTATAAACAAATAAAAGGAGAAATAAAGTAAAATTCAAGAATTTTGACCTAATAAATATTTTGAGGTTTATGGGGACCCTTATTTCTATATTTATAAGTGATAATTATAGTTTAAAGATACAATAGCATGCATTATTTTATTTACTATTTACTCTATGGGAGGTATGTGCTATTATCTCCACTTTGCATATGTGGTCATCTGACATCAAGTTTGGTTCTGTTGAAAGAGTTGGCTATGAGTCAGAAATGGTACCCAATATAAATTAAATGCTATAATATCTTAAAGTGATCCACAGAGGCACATTTGAGGTGTGTAAATGTACATGGTAAAAAGAAAGGGAACATATCTATTCCTATGTTACAAAGGTGACTGTGGGGTTCCCTATCTTCATTATGGAACCCTGTATGCTCTAAGTAGATCCAGAAATTTTATTCTTAAGTAAGTGTCTGCAAAATCATAATGCATTATTATCATTTCCCTCTTCCAGTTAATTTACAGGAGCATTCTAGGCCAATTCAATTCATCAGTATTTCCAGAATACTATGGAATAATGATCCCATCCTGTTATGGGCTAATTAAAAACATTTGTTTGATTATTGCTTTGTTCCTTTGCAAACCACCTATTTCTATAGTGTTTGGAATATTTTAATAGGACTATTTTCTCACAGATCATAAAAAGAAGAACTAAACCTATAATTATCAAAATCAAACATAGCATCAACAAAATAGAGAACATTATCAAATAAATGTGGTAATAACATTGTTCAGACAATGATTCACACACACACATGCAAATGGAATGTTTAATATATGCTATAGTTACAGTGTATAGTATGGAGTCTTAATCCTGGGTCCTCCAATAAGACAAGGTATTATTGCATACTTGTGTTCCATTTGATTCAATGTTTATATAAATTACTTTGTTGATAGATAGCTATTTGTAATAGTAAAGATATGGGATTACATTCAAATAGCCACTTATTTAGTGGAACACACATTTACGAATCCTAAATCATCAGTGACTCTAAGGTTTCCACAGAACTCACAATCTTTCCTGTCTACTCAGAGGTACACCTGTGCTATCAAGGTGCTCCGAATAATGGAAATGACTCACATGATTACACAATGGTTCAGATTTCAGAGATCAACTTGAAATATGCCTCATGGGTGACCAGATAATTTAGCTCAAATTGAGCTTTCTAGTCTCCAATTGCTACAAACACTAGGGCTGGCTCCCCACTATTGTTATTTCCTAGTTATCATTTGCTCAAAATGTACTTCCTTTTGCCATTCGCTCTTGTCTGTGCCTGCTGAGTTTGTGATTGACTTGAGTGAAGCAAAGCCAAGTGGATGCAAGCATTTGTTTAGGGTCAGAATATTGACTACCTCCCAGGACATCATTACTGCAGGATTTCCCTTGTGTTTGGTGTTGATTGTAGTACCAGAGACACTCACAAATGATTTTCAGAATGATATGGCTTTATTGTTGCCATCAGCCTTTATACCCTAATTGGAAGATACCCTTAAAAATTTGAATGACTGAAAGGAAAGGCTAAACATGTGTCAATTCCCTCTCTGACACTATTGTTACTATTTTATTGACTTTACAAAATTTGTCCTCTATTTTGTTTACACCATATCAGATAGAGAAAATTAAGGAGTTGTGAATTGTGAGGTCACAAAATTGGTCAGATAGCAGATAGTCAATGTCCATTTAAATACCAAAGCCACTCTCCTGTTTCTGACCTGAGGTGGCAGCACTCTAAATCAGAATCATCTTTCTCTGTATTAGGTTTCTTGATTCCTATTGCCTCCTGTTGCCTTTTCACTAATCAGTTCAGGGCTGACTGAGCGCACCACGAAGAGAGTAAATCAAATGATAACGTCCCTTTCTGATTTGTCAGCTTAGATTGTTTGTTAACCTCCAAAAGCCTGGCTTTTGATGTTCTATATATCACATGAATTACTTATTAAATCAAAGAAAAGAATCTTAAGACTCTGCAAGCTGCATGTATTTCCTCTTGATATTTTTTTTTCTAAGACGTATTAATCATAAACTCTAGGTTCTAAGTAGCAATGGTGGGACAAAAACAGAGTTGTCCTAGAAAACCACACATCTGAAAATTGACTTTATACCATGTTTCAATCAAACATGTCATTGTTTTGGGCAATGAGGAATAAATAAATGTCTAGCATCTGTTTATCTACCTTTATTTGTGATGGCAAGTAGTTCATATGAGTGCCTCCATCATTAAGGTAACATATGATTTTCAATGTTCTCAAAACATCTGTTCAAAAGCCAACACATTACTCCACATCATGTACAACCGCAGAAATAGGATCTTAATTAGAATAAATTAAACTCCATGTATGTGTAATATGTCAAAATATACTCTACTGTCATGTATATCTAAAAAGAACAAATTGAAAAAAATTTTTTAAAAAGCCAATGCACCAAGTGTGGTAAATGTGGTGGTGCACACCTGTAATCCCAGCTACTTGGGATACTGAGGCATTAGGATCTGGAGTTCAAAGCCAGCCTCAGCAAAAGTGAGGTGCTAAGCAATTCAGTGAGACCCTGTCTCTAAATAAAGTTCAAAATGCCCCTGAGTTCAATTCCTGGTACCCCATTAAAAAAGAAAAAAAAAGCTAATGCATCACAAGCTTTTCAAAGTTCAAGTTTTGTACCTGAGTTTGATTGAAATCTCAAAAGGTATATGTCCTCCTACAATATCTCCCCAACCCCTTCTATGCTGTGAAGGCAATTGGAATACTACAAAGGCATTGATCTAGAATTGAACTTTGTTTTAGGTTCCATTCCAACAAGTCAATAACTATGCAGTCTAAAATGAGGTGAATAACATTTGTGAGTTCCAATTTTTTCTCAGATGAATGGAAAGCCTAAATTTACTTTACTAGGTTACTTGGGGGATGGAATGTGTGGGACAATGTGCTCTCTGATTAGTTATGCTTGCAGAAATATAAGGTCTATCATAATTTTATTTTATTTACAAATAAAGTCCTTATAACAGAGTTTTAGCTAAAACTATAGGGATTTGACTGATAATAATATAGTGTTCATTATCTAGTGATTATAAATTTTTACTTAAAAGAAAAGAAATATAAACTTTCCTTAATATTGAGATAGCCTTATCTTATTGTCTTCCTGCCTTTTCTCTCTTTTCCTCTTTCTTTCTATCTTTCTTTTTTCTACATAGTGATAATCTGGGTTTTGTTGAAAACTACCAGCATTTCCAGTGTTGACAAAGAATCATGCAGCCATCTGGAGAGAATTCATCTCCAGGTTTGCCTCTCTCAATGGTAAGCCATCAGCTTAGGAAATACTGCTGACAGTAATTTAAGATGGTATCACATCTCTGGTGCCACTTTTTGGAAAATTATAAGATGTTGTGTTCCATTTGTGTCAAATTTGGTGTTAAGGGATGGCAGAAATGCTAGTATTACTACCAGAAAACCAATTTTCTGCTCTGTGACAATGAGAAAATCAACCATGTTCCTTTGAGGCATAGGTGTGGTAATGACAATCTGTCAATCTGAGACATTCAGAAAGTACTACAAAACCAAAAATGGTATATATTTTTCTTCACTTTGATTTAAACTTCTGAAGACTTTTCCTTAACTGCTGGCATGATTTATTCAAGACTTACGTTAGATGAAATAAACTTTTTAATTTACTACACCTAAGTATTTCTAATTAGATAGTTACAACTACTAAAATATTCACATGGAGAGCAATCATTTTAAGAGCCTTCACAGGAAGCAATTGTAAGATGCCTATATTTTGTGTAATTATACAGCTCATTCTTTGTCTTTCTCAAGAGAATTTTGTATGGGATAATAACTTCAGAAAATGATATTAATATATCTGATGCCAAAGCTATTACCAATCTTAATTTGCACCTTTCATGCTACTTTGAATATTTTATTTATGCTTAAATGTCAACTGTGCAACTGAAAATGGCCCAGAAGGAATATTAGCCATCCATCTCTTTGGGTGGAATGTCCCCATATCATCCCTGACAATATTAAATGCTCTAATATAAAGGTTTGTATCCATTTTGTGCTTACAAATGATTGCATAAGACCAAAAACACCATGGATAACTTGTCCTTTTAAAAACATGTCTCCCAAACTAGAAAGACCTTATAAAAGTGGTTGTAGGGTACTTACTGATTCAGGGTTAACTCATATAATGCAGTGATTTAGATCAAGCCACAGAAAAGTGGCTGAGTCCTTCAGGATTAGAAGGATATCTGATTCTTCATATAGCACTCTTATGCTCTCATATTAAGAAGGAAGGTTAAACTTTTTGGTGAACTGTACTATTGAGATATTATAGGTAGACCAGGAGTAAGACAAATGTGGTCTTTATAAGAATATTTTAAAAAATATTTTTAGTTGTAGATGTTCACATACCTTTATTTTTGTTTATTTAGTTTTTTTTTTTTTTTTTAATGTGGTGCTGGGGATCGAACCCAGTGCCTCATGTGTGCTAAGCAAGCATTCTACCACTAAGCCATAACCCTAGCCTAAGAATATGGTTTTTATAGCAATAACTATTCCATCTCTTTTCCTTCCAATTTCTTTAGTAGAAAGTACCTGGGACATGTATTTCCTAAGGTCTTAAGAATGATGTCCTCTTATCAGGAAATTGCTGGATCTCTAAAACAGCTGAGTCTCCTCTGCTGCTAGGATACAGAAGGGACAAGAAAGAGGAGTCAGAGCCAAATTGGAGCCTACATTCCTTCTACTTAACATAGCAAAGAAAAGTGTCTTCCTATGGGTTCAGTTGATACTTCAGATGATCATGGGGCCTAAGGCATTCTTGCCAATGCTTCCAAAAGGGTCTCCAAATAGAAGACCCTCAACTGCATAAGGGTGTGGGTAAGTGGATGGTTTCTGGCAAGTCAGAGAATGAGGGAGTAAGGGAGAAAAGGAACAGGTTGTAATTAAGTGGTTTTCCCATACTAGAAAATTATGTAAGAGAATTCAGGCCTTCAGTGGACAAGTAAATGCATCACCAGGAGTGAGAAGGCATTAGAACAGGCTAACTATAGAAGAAACATTTAGCCATAGTAGGCAAAGTAATAATGACAATTAGCAGCACTATGTCACCCTTGCCATCCTTGATACATGGGGAGAGCATAATCACACTGTCCTATCCAACAAAGTCAAGCACATAAAGTAATGTCTTGACCCTCTTTCTCCCCTGCCCTGAGATGAGGGAAAGAGTGTTGGAAAGGACTTATTGGGACAAGGCACAAAACTTTCTTTACTTGCAGCCTCCACAATTTGAGCTCCCGGCCCAACATCTCTGAGAATGGGGACATGGAATGTTTTTTTTGTCAAATATAAAACTGAAAGTATTTAAGTGAACAAAACCAAGTTTTCATTACTGAAATGAGACTTTTAGTAATTAAAACAACCAACATTTTATGGATGCAGTCTAAGATATCATTATAGACATGCCAAACACAAGAAAAGGGGCCATTACAGAAAGCTCAGTGGTAGCATTCCTCTAGAAAACATAAAGCAATTCTTTTTCATCAGTGAATAAAGATTCCTAAGTTAAGCTGGTAATACATTTTAAATATTCCATTTAGGAATTTTGATCAATTTTACAAGAGCAAAACCATCATTCTAAGTTTTTATGTAGAAACTTAGAATTTCTTCCAACTTCCTTTAATTTTCTTTTATATTTAATCTGTCCACAAGACACTTTTAAGGATCCTAGTTCAAATAAAATCTTCATATTAATAAATTGTGAGAGATAATAAAAAGATTGCTGTTTTCAGAGGTGGTTTTCAGTGCAGTAATATTCTGGAATAATGTTTTGTTTGTTTTCCAAATAATACAATCCTCTCCATCTGTCTGGTACTTAAGGTGACAACCCATCATTCTGATTCTTTCTCAATTCAAAACTAGTTGAAGTTAGAATGAGTTTATTTATGTTCCAACTCTTCCACCATCTTGTCAATATATAGTATTGATTTTACTATTATTTCAGCTGGATGGGTGACATTGGAATATTTTTTCTTCATCTTAAATATCAATTCCGGCAGACCTCTAGAATCATGTATTATGGGAATGAATAGGCCTACGCAGTTTCCCTCTGCTTTCCAGTCCCTCCATGGTACTTTCTTGGTAATATCTTGGAGTATGTGTATGTAGGAAAAGAATCATCCAGTCAGTTGATAAGCTTTTGCATATTGCTATTTTTGGCTTGATTCCATCCTGCCTATGTCTATCTCACCTATATTTTAATTGATTTCTTTTGTAGTTTATTCCAATAAAGATTCTCTATGGCATGGCCACTCCTTAGTCTTCCTGTCTTAGGCCAAAATACCCACCCAAATTATGAAAATTGTTGCCCCAATTACTCACATAAGGAAGCCCCCTCACCCTGAAATTTAAGTTTTTCAGGGGTTTCTCTTTTCTAATGCTCTATTTTAGCCATGTAAAATAGTATAGTTATTATTTCCTCATATTTTTCTTATCATGGGTATAAGAATCTTTCTCATTGTTCTGCACCATAACTGGAAGAAGCCTATATATTTATAGTTAGGGCTATTGTTAGTTAATTCAAATTTTTAATTCATCTTGCAAAATTAATCACTTTTGCATTAGAGTTGCTAATGAATATAAAAATAATTTTGTTCCTTCTTTCATTCTAAAAGTTAAACCACTTATTTCAATTTTCTGTCTTTTTACATTGGATAGAATTTCTGAAGTGGGACAAAACAAACAAACACAAACCCATAAATGATCTGTGCTAGTAGTAATGATAACCACCAGGGATTGGTCAGAAAATATTTTGTTGACTATTAGTTATGACAGAAATAATTTATTTAGGACAATCCTTCCATTACTAGTTCCAAGAGTCCTTTACCAGGATTATTTGGTAAATATATATCACTTATCTGATTTTATTTTTTGGATCAGTTGATATGATAAATTATATTAATAGATTTCCCAAGACAATCATATTTTCTGATAGCTGGGGCAAAAATATTTTAATCATGGTATGTAAATTTTTATACTATAGAATTGAAATCAATTTTGAGGATGTTTTATAGGAGATTATATTTTTTATCTGTGATATTTCAAAATAGATTTTTGTAGAAAGAATGGAAATCACAGTCATCTGTAGAGACACATGTGTTCATGGCAGATATCGTATTTGGTGAAAGCAAATGAGGCTAATGATTCATTATTTACATAATGCTTGTCAGTAGCTACTACTAATGAATCAGAGTTAAAATAAGACCTGAAATTTCCTGTCATTAATCTATGCTTTTAATTTTTATACTCTCATTGTCAATTTTAGCGTCCAAATTGTACAACACCCCATCATTTTATATCTTTTATAAGTGTCATAACATGTAACCTTTCTATTTTTAGAGTGTTTAAGATAATTTCTTGAAAATGTCTGTCCCAGAGCTATTTGGGGAGATGATTCATAATAACATTGGCAACACATTCTGTGACTGTGTTGCAAAATCTAGGATTTTGCAAATTTTCTAAGTTAATTCTTAATAAACTTTATATCCTCAGAATTATTTTGTCATACTCTTTTTTTCACAATTTATATGTAGAAAACCAATTTTATAATGACATTATAATACTATAATTCTTATAGTTCTATATTCATACTTTCCTATTCTGGCTACCTATTTTTGTTTATGCTTATTTCAAATAATACATTTTGATTTCTAAAATTACCTTTTTAATGCCTTGTGTATTCTTGAAAATGCTTTGTACATTTCATTGTTTTGGTATAATTTTACACGTATCAGCTCCAGTTTATATAGTGCTATATAATTTCCTTAAATTCTTACTAATTTTTGTCTACTTAATCTGTCACTTTTCAAGAAATGTCTTCTAAAGTTTAACAACCTGTTGATGAATTACCTATTTATCTTTATAATTCTGTAAGTTTTTAAATGATATTTTATATAATCTGAAACTACATTAAAGAGTCATATATGTTCAGATGTATTATAATTTTATCAAATTGAAATGTTTAAAAAAGTGTATTTTGGAAAAGTTGGAAGATGACAGAATGGAGGAAAGTTGCATTCCAAGTCACCCACAGGCTCCGAGAAAAGCAGCAAGTACACAGCTTCTTAGCTAGGTGGGTGAAAGGAGGATTTCACTAAAATTCAATATTGGACATTCAAAGTGGCTTAGGCAACTCAGAAATTTGGGAACAATAAACAAAGAGGAATATGATAGAACCAACTTGACTTCTGCATGGGGGTCTAAAAGCAGTGATAGCAGTGCTGAGTCACCATAGACACAAGGAGAACACAGATTTGGTGCAGAAAAATCTAAAATCAAAAAAGCTGCCTGAACCTAGCTGATCCAGTACACTGGCGCTGATCAGTACACTGGTGCTTGAAAATTGTGCTGTATATCTCCACTGACCCAGAGAGCTGAGGTGGAGCTATCTCCTGGCGATCTTGCTGCAGTGGAGGCTATGGGAGCCAGGAGATCAGAGCAAACTGTGTCACAATATCCTGTCCACAGCCAACCTGGTAGCTTAGGGTGTACCTGGCAGAAAGTGAGTGAGACAGGTATGGAGAAGACTGTACCTAAGGGGATTTGACTTGGAAGGGTAAATGGGAGGCCAACTCACTTCTCCTTCTTGTCTGATGGCTCATGTGACCAGCTGGAGTGAGCTGGGAGTCTGAATGGGCAGGGGTGAATTCACTTAAGCCTGAGAAGGCTGTGCTCATGGTCAGCAGTGAGTGAAGGATCCATCCCTTTGGCCCACAATTGTGACTCTTGGGAGGTTCCTGAGAACCATACTCACATCAGAGATTGGCTACTGTCAAGCCTAGGGGTGGGTTGATCTACTCTATCTAGAACAGACACCCAACAAAGCCCCTGAGGTTAGATTAGACCTAAACTCTAGCTGCTGTAAGTCTCTTTGAAGAATGCTGCAGAAGATTTACTTTGGGAATGTATCTTCCTGGTCTGAAATGGATGAAAGTCCAATTGAACCGTACTTCCTACCCCATCTCACCTTATAGTGGTAAAAAGGGAAGCTGAGTCTTATATCAAGCAGCTTCAAGAAGTTCCAACTGGCAGCTCAGAGAGTAACACAAAAATAGAAACAATCCCCAACCTTTGTTCTATCAGTACCTAACTCAAGAAGAACTGGAAAAAAAGATGGTTGGACATAGACAGTAACCCCCCCAAACTGGTCAACTATCTTGACCACTATCTTGAAGGAGATAGTTCCTTCATTCTTCATTGAGATGTTTCTCTCTCTCTCTCTCTCTCTCTCTCTCTCTCTCTGAATTCCTGCTATGCTGATTGATTCAGGGCATATATACATACACCTATTTGTGTTTTTTTCTTCTCATTTTTAGCATTTTTTAAATGTAGTTATTGTTTCCTTGCTTTGTCTTGTGAAAGTTCAGATATTTTTAGATTTATATTTTGATTTAGTTTTGCATTATTTTCATTCATTTATTTCTCTTGTTTCTCACTTCTTTTCTACTAATGGCAAAATTCTATTTTGCTCTCTCTCAATACTTTGCTTCTTCTATTTTTTTACCCTCCTTTCATATAAACATCACCTGCTACATCTCTTCCATATTCTCTCTGCTCACTTTTTGAAAATGTAAACTCTTTTAACATCATTACACATTTTCTTTCCCCAAAATTAAATGTTCTTGTACCATCTTCAGCCCTAAATTGCTTACATAACTCCTGCCTCCATCATTAATGCTGATGCAATTATTAATTCTGTAGATGATCAAGTCGATACCTGCTGTTTGCTTTAAAGCCAGGTTTAGTTCATGCTTATTGTTTTTACTGTTGACAATTGTTGAAACCACCATTACTGTTTCTTGGTGGTAATTAATATTGAAGATGTCATAGTAGGAACTGGGTGTTTACTTTAATGCTGTGTATTGTTTGCAATGATAATTACTATTTTTAATTTCACCCTATTCTCTGAGGTTTTGAGAGCCTATAGAGATACTACAAGTTCACAGGTTACAGACTCTGCTGCTGAACTAAATTCAATCAAAGTATAGTTCACCTTGCTCCACACATAAATTATTGACATTCAATCTTCAGCTATAACTTGATACAAAGAATAGAAGAGACAAAAACCGAAACTAATGATTAGACTATATAATTAGTTTTTAGACTATATAATTATCTTCAAATTAGAGTGAACATTAATACACTAGATAACATAGTAGATACCTGCTGTTGAATTCCTGATTCAGTTCATAGTTTTTTATTTTAGTTTAGTTGTATTTGGACACATACCTTTATTTTATTTATTTTTATGTGGTGCTGAGGATCAAACCTAGCACCTTGCACATGCTAGGAGAGAGCTCTATTGCTGAGCCACAACCCCATCCCTAGCTCATGTTTTTTTTTTTTTTTTATGATTGTAGTGCTGTTAAATTCTGACCCTGCCATACCTATATAGGTGGCAAAAAGTATTACAAATTTCAGGGTAGACACCAGACATTTAACATAAAGCTTTACATTTATTGCTGACATTAGGCCTCTCTTGGCTCCTCCTCCCTCTAATTGGGGAAGGAAAGAGATTGAACACTTCAGGTCACAGAGTAGAGATCTTGCTTCTGAGAAATACTCATGTCTCAACCAAGCAATAGTGAATCTCACTTCACACACAGACTATTCCATGTGAGTAGACTGGAGTTAACATTACTCTAACTCAAAAAAAATGAGACAAAAGTTCCAAACCAACAAGGACTCAAGGAGAAACAATCAGAGAGTGTCCTCAGGTCCCAGCTCTCGGCATCTACTCATATATCTAAAACAGAGAGAAATTCCAGAAGACATAAAATAATTACACACACAAAGATATGCATAAAAAAGCGGTTGGTGAATCCACCTCAATTGACATGCAAGCCCAAGACCTCTGAAAACATGAGAAAACAGGCAAACAAATCTTCCTCTAAAACCCACAATCCCCCAACAGATTATCCCACTGATAATAAAGTTGATGAAATTCCAGAGAAAGATTATTAAAAAACTGATTATTAAAATGTTCAATAAACTAAAAGAAGATTTAAGAAAGTAATTAAGAGATAAATTACAGGAGAAAAAAATTTTAATAAAGACATAGAAATAGTGAAAAGAAACAAAGCAGAACATCTAGAAATGAAAGATACAATCAATCAAATTTAAAATTCACTTGAAGCCATCACTATCAGATCAGAATGCATAGAAAATAGAACCTCAGCCCCTGAAGACAGATTTCAGACCTTGAAGACAGGGTTTATAATCATGAGCACGTGGAAAACAATAAAGGGTAAAATTATAGAACATTATCAGAATATATAAGAACTCTGGGACAACTTTAAAAATCCAAATCTGAGGATCATTGAAATAGAAGAGAATATGGAGAAACAAAACAATCAATGAGATATTCATAGAAAACTTTTTCCATATCAGAAATGACTTAGACATACACATACAAGAAGCTTATCAGATCCCAAATATACCTATTTAAATAACAAGCTCACTAAGACATATAATAATCAAAATGCCTAACACAGAAAATAATGAAAGAATATTATAATCTGCAAGAGAGAAACATTAGGTGACATTTAGAGGCAAATCTATAAAGCTCACTTCTGATTTCTTGGCTCAGACCCTAAAATCAAGGAGGCCATGGAATGAAATATTGTAACCCCTAAAAGAAAACAATTGCCAGCCAAATTTACTATACTCAGCAAAGCTCAGTTTCAAATGTGAGGTTGAAATAAAAACTTTCCATGACAAGAATAAACTAAAAGAATTCATGATCACTAAACCAGCACTACAAAGAATACTCAAAGATAAACACCACACAGAGGAACTGAAAAGCAATTCCCAAAGCTCACAGAGGAAGTTCAATACAAGAATAACTGCTAAATGAAATCAAGACAGGATAAACTATAGCAAAAATACAAAATGGCAGCAAACCAGAAAAACATACCCATAGAAACATTGAATGTTAATGGGCTCAATACCCCAATTAAAAGACCCAGATTAGCAGAATGGATCAAAAACCAGGATCCAAATATATGCTGTTTATAAGAGACTCATCTTACAGGAAAACTGTTTATAAGAGAATCATCTTATAGGCAAACATCCACTGGCTAAAGGTAAAAGGATGGAAAAAATATCCTATGCATATAAACCACAAGAACAAGCAGGAATAGCTATTTTCACAATTGACAAAGCAGATTTCAAGCAAAAATTAATAAGAAAAGAAGAGAAAGGCCACTACATCCCGATAAAGGGAATAATTCAAGAAGAAGATATAACAATAACAAACATGTATACTTCAAATGCCAAGCCACCCATATATTAAAAAACAAAAAACGTAAAACAAAACAAAACAATAACAACAACAACAACAAACTTTATGACAATAGATCCTCCATAGACACCAAAATATAATACTGTGTGATTTCAATATACCCTTATAACCAATATAGAATGGGTCATGGAAACATGAAATCAACAAAGATAACTCCAACCTAATAACACTATAAATCAAATGGATCTAACAGATATCTACAGAATGTTTCTCCCTGAAATAGGTGAATTTGTCTTCTTCTCAGCTGCACATAAAACTTTTCCAAAAATAGATCATATTCTAGGTTAAAAAAATCATAGCAAATATAAAAAATATATAATAGCATGAATTCTACTACAACATTATGGATTAAAACTAGAAATCAACAGCAAGAAATAAATAGAAACCATATAAACATATGGAGATTGAATAGTACTCTCCTAAATGAAGATTGATCAAAGAAATGAGATTAGAAATCAAGAAATTCTTAGAAATGAATATCAAAATCCCTTGGAGAGTATTAAAGGAGTTCTACCAAAGGAAAAAAATTGTAGCACTGAGTGCCTACATTAAAAAATTAGAGAGATCCCAAATAAATAAGCTTATGCTCCACCTCAAGGGCTTATAAAAAGAACAAACTAACTCCAAAATCAGTAAACTACAGGAAATAATTAAGATCAGGGCTGAAATCAATGAAACTTAGAATCAGAAAACAATAAACAATGTAATGAAGACCTGGTTCTTTGAAAAGATTTTATATAAGATTGATAAACCCTTAGCTAAACTAACTAAAAGAAAGAGAAGACACAAATCAACTTGATCGGAGATGGAAAAGGAGACACCACCATAGGCTCTTCTGAAATCCAGAAGATTATCAGGACTTATTCTGAAAATTTGTACTCAAGTAAAGTGGAATAATCTGGAAGACATTGACAAATTTCTAGTCACATATGTTCTGCCCAAATGGAAACAAGAAGATATAGAAAACCTAAATAGATATCAAGTAATAAAACTGAAACAATAATTGAAAGCCTCCCCAAAAAGAAAAGTACAGGACCTGATAGATTCTTAGCTGTGAGCTCTACCAGACCTTTACAGAAGAACTAACACCAGTCTTTTGCAAATTATTCCATGAAATTTAATGGAAGGAAATACTCCCAAATACATTCTATGAAGCCAGTATCATCCTGATACCAAAATCAGACAAAGATGAATCAGGGAAAGAAAACTACAGACCAATATCCCTGATGAACATAGATGCAAAAATCCCTAATAAAATATTACCAAGCCACATTAAAAAACACATCAAAAATATAATACACCATGATCAAGTGGGTTTCATAACAGGGATGCAAGGTTGTTTCAACATACACAAATCAATGAATATAATTCACCACTTAAACTGAATTAAGGACAAGAATCACACGATCATCTCAATATATGCAGAAAAGGCCTTTGATAAAATCCAACATCCTTTCTTGTTAAAAATGCTGAAGAAACTAGAGATGGAAGGAATTTAACTCAATATTGTAAAGACCATTTATGGTAAACCCAAAGCTAACACCATACTAATGGAGAAAAACTAAAAGAACTTCCTCTAAAATCAGGAATAAAACAAAGCTGTCCACTATCATCATTCCTATTTAATACAGTCCTTAAAATATTAACCAAAGTGATCAAGCAAGAAAAGGAAATCAAATGGATTCAAATAAGAAAAGAAGACACTGAAATATCTCTGTTCACTGAAAATATGATCCTATATCTAGAAGGCCAATGAAACTCCACCAAAAGACTTCTAGAGCTTACAAATGAGATTGGCAAAGTAGCAGTATATAAGATCAATACACATGAATCAATAGCTTTCCTATACTCTAATAGTGATTCTGCTAAGGAAGAAATCAGGAAAACCACACCATTCACAGTAACCTTTAAAAAATACTTGGAAATTAATCTATTAAGGAGGTAAAGGAGTTCTACAATGAAAATTACAACTCTAAAGAAAATAATTGAAAGAAGAACTTAGAAGATAGAAGACATGTTCTTAGATAGGCAGAATTAATACTGTAAAATGGCTATCCTACCAATCACAATATACAAATTTAATGCAATCCCCACCAAAATACCAATTACATTCTTGACAGAATTAGAAAAAATAGTTCTTATATTTGTTTGGAAGAATAAGAAAACCAGAGTAGCCAAAGCAATACTAAGCAAGAAAAATGAAGCAGGAGATATCACAATACCTGATATAAATTTATACTATAGAGCTCTGGTAACCAAATAGCATGATAATGGCATCAAAATAGACATAAGGACCAATATACTTGTAGACCAATGAAACAGAATAGATGACACAGAGACAAACCCACTCTGCTGTCATGAATAACAAATTAGGACAAATAAATAAGTTAATGTTTAAAAAAAGACAACTAGAACAGAAGACACAGAAAAATCCATACACCAAAACTGTCTGATACTTGACAAAGGTTCCAAAAATATATTTTGGAGAAAAGACACCGTTTTAAATAAGTGGTGCTAGGAAAACCAGATAGTTATATGTAGACAAATGAAACCAGATTCTGATTTTTCCACCTTGCACAAAACTCAAAATGTATCAAACACTTTGGAATTAGACCAGAAACTTTTCAACTGCTAGAAGCAAATACAGGGTCAACACTCCACCATATACATTCTGGAACCAACTTTCTTAATAAGATCACCAAAAGGGCAAGAAGTAAAAGCAAGAATCCACATGTGGGATGTCATCAAACTGAAAAGCTTCTGCACAGCAATGGAAATGATTAAGCACAAGAATAAAGAACCTACAGAATTGGAGAAAATCTTGAGCAGCTACACATCCAATAAGGTATTAATAATTAATATTCATAGTATACAAAGAACTCATAAAACATAAAAACCCAATCCATAAATGGCAAAAGAACTAAACAAAAACATCCCTCAAGAAGAAACACAAATGGCCAACAAATATGTGAAAAAAATATTTAGTATCTCTAGTAATCAGGTAAATGTAAATCCAAAGCACACAAGATTTCATCTCACTCCAGTCAGAATGCCAATGATCAAGAATATGAGCAATAATGCTGGAAAGGTTGTGAAGAAACAGATATACTTGTACATTGTTGGTGTGACCCCAAAGTAGTACAATCACTCTGGAAAACTGAATGGACATTCCTTGAATAACTTGAGTTGGAACCACCATGTGACTCAGCTATCCCACTCCTTGACATTTTCCAGAAAGATCTAAAATCTGCATATTACAGTGATATAGCTATCTCAGTGTATATGACAGCAAAATTCACAATAGCTAAATTATGAAATCAACCCAAATACTCATCAATAGATGAATTCTTTAAGAAATTGTGGTTTATATATACAGTGGTGTTATATTTAGCCATAAAAAAGAATGAAATTATGGCATTTTCTGGTAAATTAATGGAAACAAACAGCATCATGCTAAATGAAATAAGCCAAACTCAGAAATTCAAAGGTCAAATGTTTTCTTTCATATGTGAAAGCTAGAATTAAAAAAAAGAAAGGGAAAGAGAAGGATGAGATAACAAATATAAAGGGAAGATCAGTAATATACAAGGAGATAGAGAGTCAGAGTAGATGGATAAGTAAGGGGAAGCAATGCAGAATGAATTCTTTAAAAAAACCAAGTTATGTACATATACAAATATATGACAGGAACTTCCCTTTATGCATAGGTAGAAAGAACCAATCAAATATAAATTAATAGACAAGAAAAAGGAAGTCAAGTAGATCAGAGAAAGGAGAATGGAAGAGGAGAGAGACAGCAATAGGGAAAAGGGAAAGGGAGAAATGGGGGGAGGAATCATGAATTGGAATCAATAATCAATCTCCATGCATGCATGAGTTTGTTGGGATGAACCTAACTACTATGTATAACTATGAAAATCTAATTTTTTTAAAAAAGTCTATTTTGGTGATTACTTCTTCTTGTGAGTTGTTTCAAGACTCATGTTTGGCATTATTATATCTATAATTATTTTTATTTCATTGTCTTATTTGCTGGACAAATTTTTATTTTGCATTTTTAATATGAATCTTTTAGTATGCTTTTGTTTTAGGACTGTCTTTTCTCAAACAGAATATATCTGGGCTAAAAATATTTCCTTATATAGTTGTATCACTTACTCCTTTAAACATAGTCTGATTTTTTCTATTTCATACATTATATTTGGGCCTGTACTCTTTTCTTGACATTTTTAAGATTAATACAGTAGATTTCCACATGCTAATAATATGGTAAGTATGATCTCCTCTTGAGATTGCCATGCTATGAGTAAACCCAGGCTAGCCCCATGAGGAGAGAGATTCTTACTAGAGCCAAATAAACCCACAAAACTCTGAGATAATAAAATATTGTTGCTGCACACAACATATTTTTCATTGTTTTATTATGCACCAAGAGAGAACCAATATAAAATTGTTTCATTTCCTCTTGGCATTTGATTTTGAAGTTTTACCTATCTGGATAGCTATTTTTTTTTTGGCACTGGGGATTGAATCCAGGGGCGCTTAACTACTGAGCCACGTCCCCAGCCCCACCCTTCTTTCTTTTATTAGAGGCAGGGACTAGATTTTGCTGAGGCTGGCTTTGAACTCTCCATCCTCTTGCCTCAGCCTCCTGAGCTGCTGGGATTACAGGTGTGTGCTACTGCATCCCATCAGCCAATAGTGTTTTATGAATAATACGGGATTGAAGGGTATGACAGTGAGGCAGCTATGAAGTTTGAGGATGTTCAGTTGCAGGTTTGAGAGGGGTTTCTACATGGTTTTGAAAGTTTCATAGACTCACATAGTTGAGTAAAACTTATTGTATTCACATTTATAGTTAATTACAGGAGAAGAATACAATAGAATCATCCAGGGTATGAAATTAGTAAAGTGAAGAATGATTCCAACATGACATTTCCAAAGGTTCTCTTCCCATAGATTCATAAACAATGGAAATGTCTTTTCTAACAAATAATGTGGAATAAAACACAAGGAGTACTTTCAACCAAGGAAGTTCTTAGTGTCCAGTTGTTATTGAGTCTCCACCATATATGTCTGGTTGAATGCCTAAGTGTATCATCCAAGTCTCCAAATGCACCAGGTTGCCACAATACCATGTGATGGGCCCAGATCCTGAAGTGCATGGCTGGTATGGCTCAAGGCCCTTCTCTAAATCACTCTGTTAGTATCAGGTTAGCCCAGGGCCCCCAGGAAAACAAAGACAGACCTATTAGGTATGATGCTACTATGATTCCGAAATTACCTACCAGCAGGCAAAGACAAAAACCATGCTTCTTTTGGGCAAGGTTAAATTACTTAATAAAGGTGTTCTAGTTTTATTATTTTAGCAAAAGCTTCTAACACATTCCATTAAACTTCTGCCTCAAGGAAAGAAAAACTGCAGTACCTCTGTGTATCCCTAAATCAAACTTTCAGCCTTTATTTTCCTCCTTTTGCCTCAAAATAGGACTCCATAATTTTCAAATATTCTGAAGGTCGCAAATAGCTTCTTAGATACCAAATCTTAGACAGCAGTGGCAGAATAGCATTGCTTGATACTTACAGTTTTAAGTGTAGAACCCTGTAAAGGAAGTAAAATATCTATTTTATCATAATCTGCTCTAGGAGAACTCTTATAGCTAGGCTCATCAGATTTATTGATTAAAAATACAAGATTCACATTTAAATTTAAAATTCAAATAAATGACCAGTACATTTGTATGATAAGTATGTCTCAAATATTTCATGCATATATATCTTAAAATTACTCATTGTTTATATTTGAAAATCAAACTTAATGATGTATTTTAATCTGGAAACCTGGGCTTTCAACAATCTTTTCAATATAGTGATAGTATGAATTATAAAAAAGATATGATCATTAAGATTTCAGTTTGTAAAAACCATTCTTGAAGGTGTACAAAAGACTAAGCTGAATATATTCCTTTACAAAGTGTTAGCACTTATTACACTTGAGAAAAGACTAAACTAATTACATAGTTGATGATTCTCTCAAAAATATAGATCAAGCCGGGCGTGGTGGAGCATGCCTGTAATCCCAGAGGCTCAGGAGCCTGAGGCAAGCGGATCAGAAGTTCAAAGCCAGCCTCAGCAAAAGTGAGGTGCTAAACAACTCAGTGAGATCTTGTCTCTAAATAAAATACAAAATAGGGCTGTGTCTCAGTTGTGGAGTGCCCCTGAGTTTAATCCCCAGTACCCTCCCCACATATAGTTATATATCAAATATAACTATCCAAAAGGGCAAACTTCAACATCGATTTATGTTTTTCTATTATGATTTCTCAATGCCTAGATAAGAAAATGTCAGCATATTATGAGATCAAATTTGTTAATATTTTGATTATCTCACATAAGTTCTTATTTTTCCTGTACTACATTAAAAGTATCCAAGAGAACAATGTTTTAAATTATTTAAATGGTAATGTAGTTTTTAATATTCCAAATTATTCATGGCTATGTCTATGAGATAAACTCTACCCACTCTAAATGTTTGATTTAAAATACTGCACAAATTGCCTTAGCTTTTAAAAAAACATTGTTTTGTCAACTAAATAGTGAAACCCTAGTGTGCTCAATTTCAATTTTATTGGGCTCAATAGACAGAAACTAAAAGAAATTGTTACCTGTCCTCTGATAGTACCAATTAGTTAGCCTCATAAAGAAATAGCTGTAAACAAGAACCTGAATCATGAATTATAAATTTACTAATTGATTTTCTTATGCTTCTCTATAGACTTGAACCTTAAAAACATGCCATCGATTAAATAGGTCTTCCATTGCATGTGATAATGAGAAAAAATCTAAAAAGACTAAAACAGCAAAATATGGCAATGAATTTGTCTTAATAAGAACTATTATTTGGGGAATCTATTTATTTTTCATTTTTTTAGCCAAACCATTATATGAAGTCTTCACATATGGCATGTTCTGAGAGATGTGGGGAAGACATGAAAATATGAAGAAGTTATGGAGAATAATAATTTCATGTTTTTGTCTTTACAAAAGCTACAGACAAAAGAACTGCTTAAAATTATCCTCATAAATACTTGCTCTGAGAAACACAGCATCCAATTATTTTCTTTTTTTATACTCCTATCATTCACTCATTTATTCACTGTCTCAAATATGGACTGAACTCAAAATACAATACCACACAGAATGTGATGTTCTGAGTATTCAGAGAGGAATAACTAATAGCAGCTTCTTTCAATTAACTTTTAACTAGTGGAGAGAGGTGGATGAGAAAATCAATTAATGGAACAAAATGTGAAGAGTGCTAAAATCAGAAAAATGCATGGTAAAAAGAGAGAAGGATGATTTTTTTACAGAGTGCCTATACATTGGAGAAAGGAGGAATATTAGAAAGTATTTCTACAAGGACTTCCATCAGCTAAGCAAAAATCCTATGCTCTTTGTGGAATTATTTCCCTGAATATCTACTGTGGAAGAGGGTAGGGATGTGCAGCATCCAAGTATGAGGGGGCATCAAGGTGAGAGCAAGAAAAAAACTTGTAGAGATGTTAGAAATGCCACCCCAATTCTGAAAATGTATTATGTGGGACAAACCAAACAAAGTTTAACAGTAGCCTAAAATACAGAAGGAAGCAAAGCAATATTGTACATGTGAGCTCTCAACTACTCAGTCTTGAGACTAAAGTATTTTAAACCTATACTTCTTAAATTCTTCCCTTATTGGCTTACATTTGGAATATTTTTACGTTTAAAAATTCAAATGAAAATGACAAATAAATACTTTGTTTTCTATAAAACCATCTCCAAAGTCTCACAAATATTAATTCTTGAAAAATTTTAAATTCACAGCAAAATAGTTTCTCTCAATTAATAGACAAAAAACATATAGGCATTGCCATTAAAAAAAAAAAGTACTTGAGGGGGCTGGGGTTGTGGCTCAGTGGTAGAGTTCTCACCCAGCACGTGTGAGACCCTGGGTTTGATCCTCAGCACCACATACAAATAAATAAAATAAAGGTATGCGTCCAACTACAACAACAACAAAATAAATAAATATTATAAAAAAACAAACCAAAACAACAAACAAAAAAAAAAACTCGGATATTTTTATTGTCTTATTTTGTAGTGCTGCTTAGTTAGTTAACTTTAAGTTATCAATAAATTACAAGTATGGACTTTTTAATTTAATAATTTACATAATAAACAAATGGGCTTTAAACATGTTTATTCCTTTCTTTTTAAAAAATTTTTATTCTAATTTGTTACGTATCACAGCAGAATGCATTACAATTCATATTACACATATAGAGCACAATTTTTCATATCTCTGGTTTTATACAAAGTATATTCACACCATTTTTGTTTTCATACATGTACTTAGGGTGCCCATCGCATTCCACCATCTTTTTTACCCCCATCTCCTTTCCCTTCCCCTTCCACCCCTTTTCCTTATCTAGAGTTTGTCTAATTCTCCCAAGCTCCCCCTCCCAACCCCTCTATGAATCAGCCTCATTATATCAGAGAAAACATTTGGCATTTGGTTTTTGGGGACTGACTAACTTCCCTTAGCATTATATTCTCCAACTCCATTCATTTACCTGCAAATGCCATGATTTTATTTTCTTTTATAACTGAGTAATATTCCATGGTGTATATATACTACATGTTCTTTATCCGTGCATCTACTGAAGGGCATCTAGGTTGGTTCCACAGTTTAGCTATTGTGAATTGTGCTGCTATAAACATTGATGTGGCTGTGTCCCTGTAGTATGCTGTTTTTAAGTCCTTTGTTTATAGATCTAGGAATGGGGTTGCTGGGTCAAATGGTGGTTCCATTCCCAATGTTATAAGGAATCTCCATATTGCTTTCCATATTGGCTGCACCAATTTGCAGTCCCACCAGCAATGTATGAATGTGCCTTTTCCCCCACATCCTTGCCAACACTTATTGTTGTTTGTCTTCTAAATAGCTGCCATTCTGACTGGAGTGAGATGAAATCTTAGCATAGTTTTGATTTGCATTTCTCTAATTGCTAGAGATGTTGAACCGTTTTTCATGTATTTGTTGCTTGATTGTATATCATCTTCTGAGAGCTGTCTGTTCAGTTCCTTGGCCCATTTATGGATTGGGCTATTTGTTTTTTGGTGTTTAGTTTTTTTAGTTCTTTATATACCCTAGAGATTAGTGCTCTATCTGATGTGCAAGTGTTAAGAAATTTGCTCCCAAGATGTAGGCTCTCTATTCATCTCACAGATTGTTTCTTTTGCTGAGAAGAAGCTTTTTAGTTTGAATCCAACCCATTTATTGATTCTTGATTTTAATTCTTGTGCTATAGGAGTCTTATTAAGGAAGTTGGGGCCTAATCCTACATGATGGAGATTTGGGACTACTTTTTCTTCTAATAGGTACAGTGTCTCTGACTTAATTCCTAGGTCCTTGATTCACTTTTAGTCGAGTTTTGTGCATGGCAAGAGATAGGGGTTTAATTTCATTTTGTTGCATATGGATTTCCAGTTTTCCCAGCACCATTTGTTGAAGAGGCTATCTTTTCTCCAATGTACATTTTTGGTGCCTTTGTCTAATATAAGATAACTGTAATTATGTGTGTTAAGTCTCTGTGTCCTCTATTCTGTACCATTGGTCTACCAGTCTATTTTGGTGCAAACACCATGCTGTTTTTGTTACTATTGCTCTGTAGTATGGTTTAAGGTCTGGTATAGTGATGTCCTGGTCTTTCAAAATTTATTTCATGAGGGAAAGACATTGTAGGCACATAATTAAGCTCTTTACAAACCTTGGGAGACAGACAAGTGTGATTATATTTCAAAATGCAAAAGATTAATGTAGACTTCAATCTTGAATTGGTTTCATGTAGGTTGTTTTAGTAGCAATTTGAGTTAGAGCAGTAAGTGTGGGATTTCAGATACTTTGATTATCTGCCTCATTTTTAAATTATGCTCAGTGTTTGAATTCATTTTTGTAAGATCTTGAATCTTAAACATTACAAACTAAGATTAGCTTTAGTTTTTTCAAATGTTGTACAAAATATTTTATATTAAATACTACAAATCAAGATCTTTGGTTGGTTCTAAAAAATATCTTTTGAAACTTAACTGTTATATGTTGCCACCAACCATATATGAAAATTCAACTCTTTTCATTGATTAAAGTTTAATTATAATTAATCAATACTCATTGGTTGGCATGATTCCAAAATCAAGATAATCTATGAAAACAACACAAAGACTTTAGAATGGCTTTCATGGCTAGTAATCATATTCAATGGAAGCTGGATATGCCTCCTTGGGAAATTTGTAAGGTCAAAATAATTTCACATGAACTATTTATTGATGATTTGTCCATGTGTTAGAGTAAATCTGAGGTTATTTTCTGTTTATTTTTGTTAAAAAGAGATTGTTTAAACAAATTTTTCTATTTGGTTAAAGAATCAAGCATTCATATTTATCTTATTATAATTGCCAATAATAATAAAATCTTCTTTAAAGCCTTACCATGCATCCAGTACTCTGCTAAGCATTTTATAAAACTATACATTTACTCTCACAAAGGCAGTGGTAATATCATTTTCTCCATACTACATAGGATTAAACTGATATTTGGAAGGGTTACAGAACTTATTCAAAGTCATATGATTAATAAATGGAGGAACTGAAATTATCATCTGGTTCCTTCTGGCTCTATAGAGTTCATTCTCTGAATGAACATACAATATTGTCACCTTTATCAACTGTAAATTATCAGGCCTTCTGCCTAGAGAAAGAAGATAGTATCTCTTTTTATAAATATTCTGGAAATATTTTAGCATCAACAAATTTATTTTTCTCATTTATGTCTTTTCACGTTTGTGTTGGTCAGTTTTCACAGTTGTGATAAAATATCTGAGAAGGACACATTAAAGAAGGAAATGTTTATTTTGGCTCAAGAGATTTTAGTTCAAGGTTATTGGCTCAGTTTTTTTGAGTCTGAGTGAAGCAAAGCATCATAATGGGATAGTGTGGCAGAGAGCTGCTCACCTCATGGTGGCCAGGAAGAGGGGAGGGAAGGAGGGAGGAGAGGGAGAAGGAGAGGGAGAGGGAGAGGGAGAGGGAGAGGGAGAGGGAGAGGGCTGTCTCTTATACACA
>NW_025999982.1:25408422-25410444 GCF_001458135.2 Marmota marmota marmota
TTTCGTTGATTTCCGCTCTGATTTTAATTATTTCTTGCCTTCTGCTACATTTGCTGTTGTTTTGCTCTTCCTTTTCTAGGGTTTTAAGATGTAGTGTGAGTTCATTTATTTGTTGTTTTTTTCTTTTTTTGAGGAATGAACTCCAGGAAATGAATTTACCTCTTAAAACTGCTTTCATTGTGTCCCATAGATTCCGGTATGTTGTGTCTGGATTGTCGTTTATCTCTAAGAATTTTTTTATTTCCTCCTTTATGTCTTCTGTAACCCATTGATCATTCAGTAACAAATTGTTCATTTTCCAGGTGATGCAGGATTTTTCCTTCCTTCTTTTATCATTGATTTCCAGTTTCATTCCATTATGATCATATATGGTGCATGGTATTATCTCCACACCTTTATATTTACTGAGAGTTGCCCTATGGCATAATATATGGTCTATCTTTGAGTAGGATCCATGTGCTGCTGAGAAGAACGTGTATCCACTTGATGATGGTTGATATATTCTATATATGTCGGTTAAGTCTAGGTTATTGATTGTGTTATTGAGTTCTATAGTTTCTTTATTCAGCTTTTGTCTAGAGGATCTGTCTAATGGCGAGAGTGGTGTGTTGAAGTCATCCATAATTATTGTGTTGTGGTCTATTTGACTCTTGAACTTGAGGAGAGTTTGTTTTATGAACGTTGCAGCACCATTGTTTGGTGCATACAAATTGATAATTGTTATGTCTTGTTGGAGGATGGTTCCTTTTAACAGTATATACTGTCCTTCTTTATCCCTTTTGATTAACTTAGGTTTGAAGTTGATTTTATTCGATATGAGTATGGCCACTCCTGCTTGCTTCCGAGGGCCATGTGAGTGGTATTATTTTTCCCAGCCTTTCACCTTCAGCCTGTGTATGTATTTTCCTATAATATGGGTCTCCTGAAGGCAGCATATTGTTGGATTTGTTTTTTTTAATCCAGGTTACTAGCCTATGTCTCTTGATTGGCGAATTTAAGCCATTAACATTTAAGGTTACAATTAAAATATGGTTTGTACTTCCAGTCATGTTTATTCATTTATTTATTTTAGTTTGGCTATTTTTTTCTCTTTGGTTATTTTTCTCCCCCTTTACTGAGATATCTCCCACTGTTAGTTTTGGGCGCTATTTTTCAATTCCTCTTGTAGTATTTTGCTCAAAATGCTTTGCAGTGCTGGTTTTCTGGCTGCGAATTCTTTTAGCTTTTGTTTATCGCAAAATATTTTAATTTCATTGTCAAATCTGAAGCTTAATTTTGCTGGATACAGTATTCTTGGTTGGAATCCATTATTTTTCAGCGTTTGAAATACGTTGTTCCAGGATCTTCTTGCTTTCAAAGTCTGTGATGAAAAATCAGTCATTAACCTAATTGGTTTACCCCTGAATGTAATCTGCCTCCATTCTCTCGTAGCTTTTAATATTCTCTCCTTGTCCTGTATGTTGGCTATCTTCATAATTATATGTCTTGGAGTTGGTCTATTATGGTTTTGAATGTTTGGGGTCCTGTTGGCTTCTAGGATTTGGCAATCCATTCCATCTTTCATCTCTGGGAAGTTTTCTAGGATTATTTCATTTAATAGGTTGTCCATTCCTTTGGTTTGAACCTCCATACCTTCTTCTATCCCAATGACTCTCAAGTTTTTTTTTTTTATAACATCCCATATCTCTTGGATAGATTGCTCATGAGATTTAAGCATCCTTTCTGTGTTGACTATATTCTTTTCAAGTTGATAAACTTTGTCTTCATTATCTGATGTTCTGACTTCTACTTGATCTAGTCTATTTGTAATATTCTCGTTAGAGTTTTTGATTTGGTTTATGGTTTCCTGCATTTCTAGGATTACTGTTTGTTTGTTTGTTTTTAAATCTCTATCTCCTGGTAAAGCTTGTTCTTTGCAGTTTGATTTTGTTTGTTTAATTCATTTTCAAAATATACTTTCATTGCTTGGACTTGCTGTTTCATGTCTTCTCTAATATTCTGTTCCATCTGAGTTAGGTATGC
>NW_025999982.1:25413048-25492165 GCF_001458135.2 Marmota marmota marmota
CTGGCAGGTCTGGACCTCTGCGTCTCGTGGCGGGGATTCACTCGTCTGGGGCAAACTGTCACTTCCAAAAATCCTAGTAACTCCCGGCTGGTCTCTCTTCAGTGGAATTTTGCTAGGAGATTCTCCGCAGGTAGAATCTAAGTGTATCTATGCATCTCTCTGACCCCATCACTGAGGGGGTACTGAAAGCGCTGCCTCTCCGCCCGCCACCATGTTGGATCTTCCAATCTTCTAGTTTCTAAAGGTAAACTGGTCTTAGAGTCTCATGATTGCAAAAAGTATTTTTAATCATGCTTCTTTCCTTATAAAATAATTTGAAATATCACCATTAGCCAATGTCAACTTAAAATGCAAAATAATAGTAAAATTATAGGATCTAATTAATACATCTTTGTTGAATTTTATTATAAAAATAACTTATATTTAGGTTAATTTATTATTTACTTGGAATTCATGATTCTGATGTCCCTGGTTGGTTAAAAGCAGAAACAAAATAATCTAAACATAAAACAGGTTTCAAACTTATAGTTCTTGCAATTAGGAATTGCTATTGCTAACATTGCTATTAGGAATCATTCAAAAGTTAAAATAGAGCAACCTATAAATTATACTGTAAAAATAATCTGAGTCATGAAAAACATAGTGTAAATATTTGTTGGCATTTCATTGAGTTAAAGTATTTTGGATATTTCTTTCTGGAAAACACAGGGACATAATGGGTGAACTATCATTTTAGAGGTGCACATTATATGTTCTACTAGCAGAAAATCACATAAGTGACTATTGATAAGAAGGGACTTGCCAGTAGTAGCACATGTTCATTTTCCTCTTTGTTCACATGGATAATTGGATGTTTTAGAAAAGATCAACTGATACTTTGAACATAACCATATGCAGCTGCTCCAATGAGGAGTTTTATAAATCAAAGTTTTTCTTATTATAAAATATCAAGATCTCACTTTTAATCAGAAAATGTCATGGTGAATTTTTATTTATTACTATCTAAAATTTTGTTTTATATGAACAAATTAAAAGACCTTTGGGATAAGTCATTACTTAATACAAAATAATATTTATTAAAATAAAAATGTGAACTACAAAAAATAAGGAACTTTAATGAATGATTCACATAAATCAAAAAATCTTAAATGCTCATTCATTGCATATATTTATAAAATGTTTTATAAAACTACCTTAAATTTTTAAACTTTAAATATTTATGTGGAATTAAAGGCAAGATAGTTATAAAAATACATAATTTGAAGGTTTACAATTCATTCATTGGAAGTAGAATTAAGGTAATTTTATATATATTTCCCCAAGACCATTCTTTTATACTGAATATTCATTAGTTTTCAGTTGTAAAAATATGACCTCGGAAGGAGAAATAAAATTGCAGTAATTTATGCACATTGTTTTTATTTTCTCATATAACAAGCAGTTGTGGGTATAGTTATATGCTGAAAATTGAGCTGATTTTCTCTGAGCATGAAATTTATAATTATTTGTATATTTTTATGTCTGCCAAAAACTTATAACTAAATAAGATGTAAGTAAAATTAGCAAATAAAATTAATGAAAAGGAATTATGTTAAAAGTGTTATTAATAATAGCATTTGTTTTTTGCATGTATATCTTCAAAATGTGTTTTTTAAACATTTGTTTATAGTTAAATGAATTATTAGTCCAATTTAATGACCTGTTAGTAAAACTATAAAAGAAGACTAAAAGGTGGAAAAATCTTTCTTAATATTTGATATTTTATTTTATCTTTGGAACATTTTATGTGCATGTAATTAAACTGAAACAAATCTTAAAAAAATAGTGGTTCACTTGGTACAGAGTTTCTCTTGTGTAAACTCCTTGATTCTTAAATGCAACAACAAAGAGCCAATGAATTTGCAGACAACAGACATTGCATTTGCAGTGACAGTCCAGTTGCATTTTCGTACAATTAATGATACAGGCCTCTAATTGACAATCAAACCTTTCCAGTCCCTTTCTTGTACACTTCAATGACTTATAATACAATTATTTCTTCAGCCTATATGGCAGCTCTACACTATTTCATTCTACAACCTCCTTTACTGCCTCTGATATTGGTACTGCAACCATGTAGGAGAATTTAAATGTTAGTAATTACATCTGTTTTTAAAGTTCACGAATGGAATGCTGGAATTTCTACAACTTAGAACACGTTTTCTAAGAGATACAGTGGGTTGTAATTCAGTTTATTACTCTTGCTGCACTAAGAATTATTCCTTCATGTTCAAAAAAAATTGCTATCCCAAGTTATTCTCCATGTATTTTGGTTCCATCTCACTTAATATTAATCCCTTACCTTTATAAAACCTCCATTTGATAGAAGTTGTCACAGCTTTAATTAACCTTTTTTTGTTAGATGTGCTTAGAGTCATATATGGAAATCTAAAAATTAGTCCTAAAGACTTCTTCACCAATGTGCAGGATAACTATTCTTAACATCCTGGTGCCCTGGCTCAATGGCTAAAACTTTCTATAATTGACAAACAATTCATCTCTATAAAATAACCCCCTATTTTATTGAACTGCATAAAAAAAGTTTTTCTTCATAAACCTTATGATATCTTTCTGAGTGCCTACTAACTTCCTGTCATGAACCGTAGCATACTAAATATTGCCTTACTATTAGAAAGAGAATCACATCCCTTTCATTAGTATGATAAAGGCAAACAGAATGAGTGGTGAAGTCCTAGATTGTGATCTAAAATCTGCAATTAGAACTACCTGTGTGAGTTGATAAGGTGGTTATAAAGCCTGGCAAACAATTAAGATAAAAATATTAAACAGAATTTTAAAAATTGTATTACAGAAGTACACATATGTATTAGTCAGTGTTCTCTAGAGGAGCAAAATCAACAGGAAGTATGATTATAAATTCTAATTCCAATGGGGATTTATTAAGTTGGCCTACTCAACCAGAAGCTGGATAGTCCACAATGGCTGTCCACCTGCTATAGAGCTGGAAGAACGAGTAGCTGTGCAGTCCTAGAGGCAGAAGCCCCAGAACAATAGGGATAAATGGTGCTACCCTATACTGAGACCAGAGGCTTCTGGAAAGTCCCTGGAGAATCATTGGCAGAGTCTGCTTTGGAAGATGAAGAAGTGAGAGTCCGATATCCTCAGATGATCAAAGCAGCAACTAAAACCCATTCAAGAAGAATTGAGCTTGTATCTGCTGCTGCTTCCTCATTCTTCCAACTTTTATTCCATGCAAGCCATCATCCTATTGGACGATGTCTCCACAAGAGGGTCTCCACTTCATTTGGCTATCCCACATGCCAACCATTCCTAGGTATACCCTCATTGATACACCCAGAAGCCTCTTTATCATAGGCATCTCTTAATTCAATCAAGTTGACAATTCAAATGAACTATTACAACATATCTATACAAACATATACACACATAGGCAAATATATTTGTACACATTTAGAATGGGATAAAAGGAAATTTATTAGGGGGATTGGATCTTCACACAACAGTAGAGTCTAAGTAAAATGGACATTCTGTAAAACAAAGAATCAGAGAATCCAATAGCATGCATGGTTCAGTCCAATTTGAATGACCCTGAACCAAGGAAGATGATGATGGTTATAACTCAGTCTGAGGTTGAGTCCTAGGGAGAGTCACGAGAGGCCATTGATACAGGTCTAGGATTCAAAGGTCCAAGAACCTGGATTGCTGATATCTTACCACAGGAGATAAAGGAAATCCCACTACAGAAGAGAGAGAATTCTCCTCTCTTCACCTTTTCATTAACATCTGGGCCCCAAGACAATTGGATGGTACCAGCCCGAATTGAGGTACTTTCCTCACTTGATCCACAGACTCATATGCCATGCTTCTCTGAAAACAACTAAGATACTACTCACAAACAGTGCATCACCAGCCAGCCAGACATCCCTCTCTGTAGTCCAGTTGACTCATAAAATTAACCATCACTGGAAAATGAATATCTTTGTTGTGAAAATGTTGATGGAATTCTGAAACCAGATAAAAAAATCCCACTTCTAACAAGCAATTATTTCATGAGTCTAAAATCTTGGGATGAGAGTTTTAGAGTTTATTTAAGTCAATAAAGTTTTTAAAGATGTAAGCAAGATAATGCATTAGAATCAGTCTCTTATCCCTTTCCAGAACAATTATTTAATAGCTATACACAAACAGAAATAGCCTTAGGAGATTTCTGGATTAAAATTAGTGGCAGCAAGTCAATGGATCACAAAAACTGAGGGTAACTCTAGATGAAACGGTAGCATCCATTTTACCTATGCCATCCCTCCCAGCACAACTTAGGGTTAAGAAGAATCCCATCAGCTAAGTACCTCCATGGAGGGAAGTACTCCACCAGCCTTAGCTACTTAGGAACTCATTGGTCCTTGCTGCTTACACAGATCCCTGTAGGCTTTGCCACTGAAGACCCACATAGCCTTCACTAATGTGGACCCCAGGTAGCAGAACTTCCCAGAGTTCATTTCACTGTCTTCCCCAACCCATAGTCAGCACCAGCCTACCCTCACCTCTATAGCTCCAGCCCCATGACTCCTGCCCAACTCAGACATGGTGACACAATGCACCCACTGGTGCTGGTGCCTCTGAGAGTTCCCAGACATGGCACTCACACACAACCCACTCATTCAGCTTCTTCATCTCTGCTCTCAGGTGAAGATCGCTATCTACCAATGCCAGTCTGTAAAGTCTAGAGGAGATGACTGCTTCTCCAAATGTGCAAGCATCAGTGCATATTTACAAAGAACATGAAAAATAAGGGGAATATGACACTACCAGAGGAACCCAGCAAATTTTCAGGAATCAACCTTAAAGAAATGAAGACCTATGAATTCCATGACAAAGATTTAAAAATAATCTTTTTAAAGAATGCAATAAGCTATAGCACTAAATATATATTCAACCAAAGGATATCATGAAAACAATACATGAACAAAATTGGAAACTCAGTGAAGAGATATAAATCATAGAAAGGAATTAAACAGAGATTTGGAACTGAATAATACAATTATAGAAATGCAAAACACAGTAGACATCTTTAATAACAGAATCAATCAACCAGAAGAAAATAATCAGGGAATTTGAGAGCATGTCATTTGAAATTATTCACTCAGAAGAGAAGACAGACAGACAGACAGAACAACCGACAAAGTATGAGTTTTTTTTTTTTAACATTAGTAGGCAAATTGATTGAACATTATGAGTTTCCAAAAAGAAGAGAAAAAGAAGGAATAGAAAGCTTGCTTGAAAAAATAACAACTCTGAAGTTTTCAAATCTAGGGAAGGAATAAACATCAAGATAACAAGAAGCACTAAATACACAAATAGGTACAAATATAAAGAGAATTACACCAGGAAACTTTTAAAATTAAATTGTCAAAGTCAAAGAGAATTTTGAAAGCAACAAGACAAAAGTGATTTCCACACATAAAGAAATCTCCATAAGACTCTTGGGATTTCATGATAGTGCAGGGCAGACAGAGTAGTCTGATATTCATATAACTGAAAGAAATAGAAAAAAAATGAAAAAAAGTATTTCCTTTAAAAAATGAAGCCAAGTAAACTCCTTCCCAAACAAAAATTGATGAAGTTTGTCACCAGACAACCAATCTTTAAGAAATGTTAAGTGCATTCTTCAAATGAAAATAAAAATATACTGAATAGCAATGCAAAAAAAAAAAAAAAAAACACACATGAGAACATCAATATCACTGGCAAAGGTAGGTATAAAGACAAATACAGAATAATGTAATGGTGGTGGGCAAATTATTTTTAACCTCAATATAAAAGTTAAAGTAAAAATATTGAAAATAACTGTAACTAAAATTATTAATGAGTATACCATGTAAAAAGTAGTAAGTGCTAATGGCTAATGTTTACTAGCACAGTAGGGTAACTATTGTGTACCACTTATTACATACTTTAAAAGGAACTAGAAGAGAGGAGTTCAAAGGCTATAAATACAAAGAAATGATGTTTAAGAAGATGAAAATGCCAATTAACTTGATTTGATCTTTACACGTTGTGTACACATATCAAATTATCACATTGTGTCCCATAAAGAAGTATAATTATTATGTTTGATTATAAGTATTTTTTTTTTAATTTAAGCAATTTTTACTTCAGGAACTGAAAACATCAGAGAAAGGGTGAAAATGTTGAATTTTTGTTTCTGAGTGAAGTTAAGTTGTTGTCAACTTAAAATAGATATAACTGCAAGAAAATTTATATAAGCCTTGGAATAGCCATACACACACACACACACACACAGAGAGAGAGAGAGAGAGAGAGAGAGAGAGAGAGAGAGAAACTATAGTAAAGATTCAAAAGATAAAGAAAAGTGAATTAAGGTATCATTATTAAAATCATCAAATATCAAAGGAAGACAGAAAGAGAGGGAGAAGATACAAAACAACTGCACAAGAGACAGAAAATAATGAGATATCAATACTAATTCTTAAATCTTTAATTATTAATATAAATGTGACTGAATTAACTTACTGTATCAGACAATTTTCTATTACTATAATCAAAAGCCTGAGGCAATGATAACTTATAAATTTATCCAGCTCCCATTTTTGGTGTCAGAAAGTACCAATAGCATGGTATCACCTCTGGCAAAGGCCCCTTTTGCTCCATCACATAATGGTGGATGTCACTGGGGAAAGAACACATGGAAAAGGGAGAGATATTATGGTGAGACAGGAAACTGGAGAAAAGTGATTCAGGAGTCAGTCTTGTTCTTCAATAACCATTTTGTAAGAACTAAAAGCAATCTCATGAGAACTCTGTCAATTAATCCTGAGGGCCATGCCTTCAATGATTTTATTAGTTTCTTAAAGATTCCAACACCTCTTAACATTGCCATACTGGGGAACAGGTTTCCAATATGTGGACCCTGGAAGACAAGCCACATCCAGACCATAGCCTCAACAATCAAAAGGAATTTAAGAGCTGAATGGATAAAACTCACAAATCCCACTACTGTGCCATTTACAAGAAACTTGCTAAAAATTTAAGAATATACATAGGTTGCAAATGAAGTATGGGAAGAGTGTGTACAAGTAGTAACCAATTTTCTATTATTATAATCAAATGCCTGAGGCAATGGTAACTTATAAATTTAAGAGATTTATCTAGCTCACAGTTTTGGAGTCAGAAAGTACAAATAGCATGGTGTCTCCTCTGGCAAAGGCCCCTTTTGCCCCATCACACAATGGTGGATATCACTAGGGAACACTGTAAGCAAGGGTGGCTATTGTTATGTTAGACACAAGTCTTTACATTATAAATTATTGAAGAAAAATAAAAAAGAAAGATTAATAATAATAATAAAATGGTTAATATTAACAGGAACACCATATATCTCCCCAACATCATAGCACCTAAATGTGTAAAGCATATTTTTGCAAATCTGCCCAAATAAATTGATAGCAGCTCAATAATAGTAGAAGACTTTGGTACTCTACTTTCAAGGATTGAACATTCAGACAAAAAAAATGTTTAAAAAATTGATTTGAACAACACTGGAGACTAAGTGGAGTTATCATATGTATAAAGTATCTTCTGATTAACTGCAGAAGAATACAAATTCTTCTCAAGTGCATGCAGAAAATCCTGTGTGATAGATCATATGTTAGGTCACAAAACAAGTGTTGATAAAGTTAAGACAATACACATCATTTCAAGTTAACTTTTCCAACTGAATGATTCCACAAATGGCATCTGAGCAACATGCCATCTAACAACCATTGGGCCAAAGAATAATAAAAATTCCACTTATAATAGATCCTGAGACAAACAAAATGAAAACTGAACATACAATAACTGAATATATCAAAAATACTACTAAGACTGAAGATATTATTGATAAACATGTACATTAAAAGAAGGAATGTCTCAAACAACCTAAATTTATATCTCAAAATTAGCAAATGATGGAAATAAAAATATTATAGAAATAAATCACAATAAATGTCAGAGAGAATAACAAAACAATATAAAATTCAAGAATATAGTTAATTTTTTTGAAAATGTAAACAAAAATAATAAAACTTTAGCAGAAAAAAATAAAGAAGATTGAAATAAACAAAATCTGATATCAAAAAGAAAACATTACAAATGGATGCCTGGGGTGGGGGAGATCATAAAGGAATATTATGAATAAAAATGTTGAACAAATTGGATAACCTAGAAAAACTTGATAAATTCCTCAAAATATAGACCCTTCTAAATGTGGATCAAAAGCAAAGAAAAAGTCAAATAACAAGAGACTGAATTAATAATAAAAAAACTTCTCTATAATAAATGACCAAGAACAGGTGGTCTCCTAAGGAACATTCTAGCAAACATTCAAGAATAGTTAAAACCAATGCTTTTAAAATTCTTTCAAAAAATGGATGAAACTTATCTTGAAATAAGTGAAACAAGCCAATCCCCAAAAAACAAAGGCCAAATGTTCTCTTTGATTTGTGAATGCTAACACATAATAAAGAGTGGATAAGAGAAAAAAAGTTCATTAGATTAGACAAGGGGGAATGAAGGAAAGGTATATTGGGTAGAATATAAAAGACAGTAGAATGAATCAGATATTTCCTATGTTCTTATACGAATACATGACCAGTGTAACTCTGCATCATGTACAACTGCAAGATTGGGATCCTAATTGGAATAAGTTATATTCCATGTAAGTATAATATGTCAAAATAAACTCTAATGTATGTGTATCTAAAAAGAACAAATTTTAAAAAGAAAAAGGGAAAAAAGGAAAGAAATTCTAAATTCATTGTATAAAACCAGTATCACCTAGACAAGACAAACGTTTCTTAAAAAGAGAAAACAATAGGCCAATGTCACTAATAGGTGTAGATGTAAAAAAAAAATCCATGATAAAATACTGGCAAAAAGAACAATGTGTTGAAAGGATGGTGTACCATGACCAAGTGAGATTTTTTTTTTCATGGGATGTAGGAATATTACAACTTTTGCTCCATTAACCTAATGAAAGATAATATCTAGATAGATGCAGAAAAGCACTTAACTAAAATGAACATCCATGTATGGTCAAACTCACTAAAATAGGTAAAAGAGAACATACTTTAATATAACAAAGACTATATGAAAAGCCTAGAGGCAACATCACAATCAATGGTAATAAAGGGGGGAGTTTTTGCTCTAAGAACAATTTACTACAAGGCAGTGATGTCTATTCTTACCATTTATGTTCAACAAACCCTGGACAAATGGTAGATACCAAAATCTCTGGATGCTCAAGTCCCTTACTTAAAATTGCAAATGACCCACTTACATCTTCCCACATAGTTAATATCAGTTCTAGATTACTTATAAGACCTAATACAATATAAATACTGTATGAATAGCTATTATACTATATTGTTTAGGGAAAAATGTCAAGAAAAATGTCTGTGTATACATGTTCAGTTCAGATGAAAAATTATCCTCATTATTTTTGATCCACAATTGGTTGAGTCTATAGATGTAGAACCCATAGACAAAAAGGCCAACTGTGTATGTAAATACTTATCTATTGATAATTTATGTATAAATACCACACCTGGGAGTTAGTATGTTAAGATAAATAAATTAGGCACAGAAAGACAAAGAATGCATGTCTCCTTTACTTGTGTACTTGAACACATTCAAACTATGGAAGTAGACAGTAGAATTGTGCTTCCCAAAGCCTAGAAGGAGAGAGAAATGGAGAGAGATTGGTGAAATTGTACAGTTTCTGTAATGTAAGTCCTAGAGATTAAAGGTAAAACATGGTGACTATATTTAATAACACTGTGTTTTATACTTGAAATTTTCTAAGAGTGGTATATCATAATGATTTTCACAAAAACTTGAAAATGAGGTGATAAATATCTTAATTGGTTTCACTACAGTGATAACTTTACTATGTGTATCTATATCAAAACATCAAGTTTATACCTTAAGTAGATGGCTTTATTTTTTCACAAGTTATATCGTTCTAAAGCTGAAAAAGAAAAGCAAATAAGGCTCTTAAGCTATATTTTAAGACTGCAAACTTAGGACAGTTTATATTCCATTTTTACTGTACCCTTGATAAAATAAATAAGTTTAATATAAATATATATAATATAAATTAAAAATACATTTAATTTTAATTGCCACATAGGTCAAAGAAAAATAAATGTCTTTGTCTCAACTTTTCCCACTTCTTTGCTGTCACTTTCAAGCTTACCATATTGTGATATCTGTGATTACCTCCTACTCTCACTTAAGGATGAGAAAATATCATTATTCTTTTTCAGAGCCTTCCCTACTTCTGCCTTCCCTACTTCTCTCCCCTCTGCCTCACTTCTTTCTTTCCTTCCTGTTTCCCTACCACCTCTCTTTTTTTTTCTGACATATTATCTGGACACACTGCCCTAACCCACCAAAAATGTCACTATTTAATAAAAACTTCATACCCTTTAAAACTACTCTCTCTTGTCTACATTGTTACTTTTTCCTTTTAACAATTTCCTTTTATACCTTTAATCATATACCTGCTATTTTTTAAAGTCAAATTGTGTTATGTAATTTTCCATGAAATTCCTTGAAGATGATCTCTGAAGACTTAAGAAACTCTGCTCTTAGTAAGCATCTATCTATACTTGGTTCAATGTACTATTTAATATGATTTTTTAATTGTTTTGACTGATTCATTATTGATTGAGACTCTTTTAAAATGTAATGATTACAGCTGTCATCCTAAAATTTTAAATGGTGCTATTCTTGTTACTCTTTTTAAAACTGGTTTACAGTCACAATTTTTTTTAAATTAAGAAGAAATTCTACTATACATTTCTTAAGTAAGAGAAGTGCATAAAGCCTCAACGTCTATAATAATCTCTAAAATATATCTAAATTAAGAGCAGGTGTAATAAAACTTCAGGACTGAAACTACTGCCACTCTCACATAGCTGAGATAAGCAGTCTCCAGGAGAAAATGATATATGTGAATTTCTATCTTCTTAAGAGAAAGGGAAAAGATGAAAGAAATGACTTTATCAATATGACTATAGTCATATCATTGATTCATATCCATATACATCTGAGAAATCTAATATTAGTGACATATTTCCAAGATAAAGGGTAGCTCAGATGAACTATATATGATAGTCTGGAATGGATCTATATTTGATGATCTGAAATAGATGAATGTGGGGATATTACGAAAGCTTGGGAACTGAGATTAATGGCGACATTAGAGAACAACAGGTAGAACATGATGAACTACTTAGAGTATAAGTTGTTGAAATTGTGAAAAAAAATAAAGGGAATCCTATTAGAATTAGGTCATTTTTAAAATAGATATGTGAAGTCTTATGAATAAAAAAATTGAAAAATTTAACACTTACGAGAAGTTTCCTTAATCTAGACATATGGTTTTCATAAAAACATATTATACTAATAGTGGCAGATTACTTTCTAATGAAACACAAACATTTTTAAAATTTTTTTATTAAAATGTATTTTAGGCATTTAATATATTTTTAAATATTTATAGTAATAATATAGAGTATTAATTTTGTCTATTTTGAAAAAAATGAGTCTCATTGACATAATATAAATATCTTCAGTCTACAAAACTAATCACTGGCTAAAATAGAATCAAGTATGAATCTAAATTTTATTATTTTTAATGTGTCTACAAGTTGTAAAAGTCCTTTCCTGGTCTCCCTGCTCAACAGAAGAAGATAGCAGCAGTATATTCAGCAGCTTCTATGTGTCAGGTTCTCTGCATCTTTTAGGTGTATCTCTGTGATCCCTATAAAGTTATATTAATATGTACATTAGTGAGTTGAAATAACTTTATCACATTTAGAGAATCAATAACCATTTTTACTCAACATTCTTGGGTCTGAAAACATACACTTCCTTCATCACTATCATATTGCCTATTAAATAAAATTATTTCCTTTAGGTCTTAAAATGCTAGAAAACTCATATCCATAAACACAAATGATCTCAGATACACAACACACACACACACACACACACACACACGTTTGCATGTGCATTTCAGGAATTTATATTAATAAATCTTAATTTGATAATTTCAATATTATTTTCCTTGCTTAATTATTGCTATTTTATATATTTTTGTTAATCACTGAAAAACTGAAAACATTTTAATGGTTTTTATCTTTCTTTTACTCCATTCTTCATAATCACATTGCCTATTGGTGTTTATTCATTTCTTATTTAACTTATTTACTAATGTATTTATATCACATTTTCAATATTTTTTTCAAATCTTTCTAAATATCATTTTGTAGGTCTCATTATTGATACATTCTGTATGATTAATGTTTTCTACTTCTAGTGACAATGTGGACAAAATTGATTAGCATATGATAAACCATAAAACGTCAAACGGAAATGATAAATAAATAAATAAACATTGCAGATTTACTTATTTATTTATTCATTTATTTATTTGGAAGTTACCAAAAATGTAGCACAAAGAGAAAATTTAAGGTAGGACAAAACTGTATAGAATAAAGAAGCTGTATCATAAAAGGAGAAGATAAGAATAGACAGATGATATTTGGAGGAAAAAATAAGGAAGAATTCTAAAACAAAAGAAAAGCAAACCAAAGTCCCAGTAAATTTTGAGAAAACAGGCTATCCTACCAAATTATGACACAAGAAGATCATCACTAATCTGGTGAAACTAAAGAGAAGAATTTGAAGTTTAGTCAGAGAAAGAAGAGACTTGACATAAATAAATAAAGGTAATAAGACAGCAGATTTCTCATCAGAAACTATGAAAAATAGTAGACAACAGACGAATGCATTCAAATAATGGAGAAGGGAGATTTGTTAATACAGAAGTATATAAATAGGAAACTGACATTCAAAAGAAAAAGTGAAGTAAAGAAATTATTCAGGCAAAAAAAAAAAAACTGTGAAAAATAATTCTCATAAGACCTGTATTAAAAAACTGTTGAAGTAATTTCTTCAAGCAAATATATTATCAAAAAAATTTTAATCAATAGTAAGAAATGAACATGGAAATAGGAAAATGTGTGTGTACCTCAAACTCCAATGTTTTATATTTCCAACTCTTTAAATTGTAAGTGGGGCAAGATTCAAGACGGTGGGCTAGAGGGAGGCTGCATTTTGTGTTGCTCTGTGACTTGGGATTCAAGTAGTGGGAATGTAGGGGTCCTAACAGCTGTAGAGGACCCCTGACAGCTGCTCCCATGCAGGAATCATGGCTGCCATGCCTGCATAGGTCTCTAGGCCTCAGTGTCAGTGTAGAACTCCTGGCCACTTACCCATGCAGGACCTCTGGGTACCCATGCGGGACCTCTGGGTGCCCAAGCGAGACCACCAGAATCAGCACCTGAACAGGACTCCTGGTCTCCCATCTGCACTGAAATCCTGGCTTCTGCTCCCACACAGGACACCCAGACCAAAATCTCTAATGAACATAGATGCAAAAATTCTTGCAAATTGAATAAAAAAAAATAGAAAAGGTAGTGCACCACAATCAAGTGGGGTTAATCCCAGGGATGCAGGGTTGGTTTAACATACAGAAATCAATAAATGTAATTTATCACATCAATACACTTAAAGAATCATATGGTCATCTCAATAGATGTAGAAAAAGCATTCAACTAGATACAGCACCCCTTCATGTTCAAAACACTAGAAAACCTAGGGATAACAGAAACATACCTCACATTATAAAAGCTCTGTATGCTAAGCCCCAGGCCAACATCATTCTAGATGCAGAAAAATAAAGCATTCCCTGTAAAAACTGGAACAAGACAGGGATGCCCTCTTTCATAACTTCTATTTAGCACGGTTCTTGAAACACTAGCCAGAACAATTAAACAGATGAAAGAAATTAAAAGGACACAGATAGGAAAAGAATTACTCAAACTATCACTATTTGCCAACAATATGATTCTATATCTAGAAGATCTAACAAACTCCACCAGAAAACTTCTAGAACTGATAAATAAATTCAATAAAGTAGCAGGGTATAAAATCAATACCCATAAATCAAAGGCATTTCTGTACATCAGTGACAAATCCTCTGAAAGAGAAACTACGAAAACTACCCCATTTATAATAGACTCAAAAAAATAAAATCTTTGGAATCAATTTAATAAAAGAGGTGAAAGACCTCTACAATGAAAACTACAAAATGCTAAAGAAAAATAAATAAAGAAGACCTTAGAAGATGGAAAGATCTCCCTTGTTCTTTAATAGGCAGAATTAATATTGTCAAAATGACCATAATACCAAAAACACTATATCAATTTAATGTAATTCCAATCAAAATCCCAATGACATTCCTCATAGAAATAGAAAAAGCAGTCATGAAATTCATCTGGAAAAAATAAGAGACCCAAAATAGCCAAGTCAATCCTTAGCAAGAAGAATGAAGTAGGTGGCATTACTATCCCAGACCTTAAACTATACTACAGAGCAATAGTAACAAAAGCACATGGTATTGGCATGAAAATAGACTTGTAGACCAATGCTACAGAATAGAGGACACAGAGACAAACCCAAATAAATGCAGTTATCTCATATTAAACAAACCATATATTGGAGAAAAAGTAGCCTCTTCAACAAATGGTGCTGGAAAAACTAGAAATCTATATGCAGCAAAATGAAATTAAGCCCCTATTTCTCATCATGCAGAGAACTCAACTCAAAATGGATCAAGAACCTAGGAATTAAACCAGAAATCCTGCCAAATTTTCATCATATTGAATTAGCCCCAACTTCCTTAATAAGACTTCAAAAGCACAAAAAATAAAATCAAGAATCAAAAAATGGGATGGATTAAAGCTAAAAAGCTTCTTCTCAGCAAAAGAAACAATCAGTGAGGTGAATAGAGAGCATACAAAATGATAGCAAATTTTTACTACACCCATATCAGATAGAGCACTAATCCCCAGGATATATAAAGAATTCAAAACACTAAACACCAAAAAAATGAATAACTCAATCAGAAATGGGATAATGAACAGACACTTCTCAGAAGATGATATACAATCAATCAACAAATACATGAAAAACTGTTCAACATCTAGCAATTAGATAAATGCAAATCAAAATTACTCCTAAGATTTCATCTCACTCCAGTCAGAATGGCAGCTATTAAGAATACAAACAACAATAAGTGTTGGCAAGAATGTGGGGAAAAAGGCACATTCATACATTGCTGGTGAGATTCCAAATTGGTGCAGTCAGTGTGGAAAGCAGTATGGAGATTCCTTGGAATGTTAAGAATGGAACCTCCATTTGATCAAGCTATCCCACTCCTTATTATATGCTCCAAGGACTTTAAAACAGCATACTACAGGGACAAAGCCACATCAATGTTTATATCAGCACAATTCACTATAGCTAAACTGTGAAACCAACCTAGATGCCCTTCAGTAGATGAATGGAAAATGTGGTATATATACACAATGGAATATTACTCAGCATTAAAAGAGAATAAAATCATGGCATTTGTAGGTAAATGGATGGAATTAGAGAATATATTGGCTTACTTCAAGTAAGCCATTCCAAAAAAACCCAAAGACTGAATGTTTTCTCTGATATGTAGATGTTGATCCATAATGACTATGGGGGTTGCGGGGAGATGGGAGGAATGGAGGCATCTTAGAAATAGGGCAAAGGGAAGGAAACAGGGTAAGGAAGTAAGAAAGAAGGTGGAATGAGATGGACATCATTACCCTAAGTACATGTATCAAGACATGAATGATGTGACTCTACTTTGTGTACAACTAAAGACATGAAAAACTGTGCTCTATATGTGTACTATGAATTGAAATGCATTCTTCTGTCATGTATAACAAATTGGAATAAATAAATAAATTAAATTGTAAGTGAAAGTCTGAGTAAAAATAATAACACTATTGTGGAGGGGTTGTAACATATATAGTCATAAAATGTTTGACAACAAAAACAAAAACAATAGAAGAAAATATAAATATACTTTTCTTTTACACTGTATACAATGTAATAATTGTTTTCATGAAGACAGGTTGCAATGAATTATAAGATTTTAACCTTAGATTAACCTTGAAAATTGCAAAAAAATACCTCAAGTAAACCAATCTTCAAAGATCAAATGAAATGAAGTGAAACCCTAAAAATGAAACAATTATTTTAAAAAAGGAAGAAAAAGAGAAAACAGGGAAATAAGATCTGATGAAACAAATAAAAATAAACCTTACTAGACACCACATTGATAATTACATTAAATATGAATGCTTTAAACACCAGGACTGAAAGGTACAGATTATTATATTTAATAAACAAGACTAAACTGGTGTTTGTATATAATTCAGCTTTAAATATAAAAGTATAGACATGCTAAAAGTAAGCTGTGGGAAAAATGGAATATACCACAGACTTACATTCAAGGTCTAGTAATCTTTTATTGTTTACTTATACTTAAGAATAAGTAATGAGAAATCTTGTTTTATCCAGTAAACTGAATATAAATATTTATCTTTTCAATTCGTATAGAAAAATTTGTTCTCTCAAAACAAGCTAGAAGAGCTATTTAGACATCAGTTCTAGAGAAGAAAAAAAAATCAACCATATTGTGATATGAGACACATATCACTTTTTCCCTTCTTTTCATTCACAAAGCAACAACTAAATAGATACCACTATTCCATTTGTACCATTAAACAAAATAACAACAAATAAATAAATAACAAAAAATCCTCTCTAGGCAATACTCATATGATCCAGAGAGAAGATGATGTTTTTGTCAACAAATTTTCTCACTAATTTCTCACTAAGAAATATGAATGTGTATTAGTTGAGAAGCACTCCTTTATTTCTATGTACTTCATATGCAGAAACACCCATTAAAGTTTTATTGTCTCTCTGTGAAATAAAATTAGAGTCAAGAGACATTTCAAAAACCAGACACTTCAAAAACCATCTAATACAGAAGAAATCGAACAAAATATGAAATTTAAATTTAAAGATATAAATTAAATGCATAAAATTGAAGAAAGTTTCAAATATTATCATGAAAAGTTCTCATAAAATAATATATCCCTTTAAAGAAAATTATACAATAAAATGTGAATTATAATGGAGTATAAAAGAAAAAAAATAGATTATAAAAATAAAAATGTACTAGATCACAATGAACACACATGCTATAAAATAAGAGGATGAAGATGCATATTTGAAAGGTATTCTTGAGATATTTAGATAAAATATTTGAGAGAAGAGTTTGAAGAAAACTTCCAGGAAGTTCCCTCAAAATATCCCAAATTAAAACATATTGAGAATAAAAATGAAAAGCAGAATTAGGGATCAGTAAGAAAAAGATTCAATATCAAAATATCTGTTAGAAGGAAAAAAAAACAAGTAAATACTGATGAGGAAAATTTTAAAAAAGTAAATCATATAAAAACATTTTTATAAGAATTGAAAGTAGCCATTAAATGTAAAGAATAATAATGAAAAACAACCCACATCAAATACACACCATCAAGAAAGTTTATACTTTAAAGAAAAAACCTTAAAAAGTCTAATAGGAAAAAGATTGGTGTAATATAAAAAGAAATGTGGACAAGAATGATATCTACCATGTTGACATACATAGTATGTCTCAACTTTTAGCTAAAAAGTTGAGACAAATTCCTTGAAATTTTTGGAAGAAAATAATTTTCAGTCTGTAAATTCATTGTGTAGCAAACCACCATTCAGACACAATTACAAAATTATAGTTTTTAGATTCAAGGACTCAGAAAATATGCCTTCCACTTACTATTTACTAGGGACAGACAAAACTACATAAATAAAAAACAGTGAATTTAAAAAAGGAAAAACCTACAATTTTGTTATACAATTTAGCTTAACAGTGAAATAGTTCATAGCATATAAATAAACACTGGCTATTTTAAAATATACAAAATAGGATTGGGGGGGACATGGAATAGAGATAAATTATATAGGAGGATTCAATTCTCTGCATTATATAAAGAAACCAATACATCTAAAATGAAAAATTAATACTTACTGTATCCCTATTTAAACCTAATTTTTCATAGTATTTGGTTTTGAAATTATTTCTACAATTTTTATGAAAATGAGAAATAAAAACAAAAGAAGGACAAAAATAGTAATCATATTGGCATAATTGTAAGGAGCTTGTCAACTATCAAAACTTGCTTAAGGTGAGCTGGCAATAAGCCATTCTTAACACTGTGAGAGATATAATGACTAACGGAGAAGAATAGATGGGTAAAATTCTGGCTGGAATAGAGTGGGTTGGTGTAAGACCCTTACCTCTGGCACAGAATTCAGGATGGTAACAAAACTCAGTGGCTGAGATAATTTTTATGCAATATTTAAAAATTTTTTAGTTAATAAAAGAAAAGCTATAATGAAGAAATATCACTGTTTTTTTAAAAAGACGGGATCTAAACCTGTACTTGTCTCACTTACCTACACTCTCTTTCACTCAACTCACCCTAATCCCTGCCCTAGGTAAATTTAAATTTAATCATTTTAGTTCTTTCCAAAGAGTTGGTTTGATTTCCAAAGAGAACTGCACTCAGTTTCTTTTTAATGAAGCAGAATGCAGATGAGGCTATTGAAGAAAGATATTTTATTGAGGTGAAATAAGGTTTTTCTTTACAAATTTCAAAATGACACTTTGCATTTAAGTCAATTTCATATTCTCAATTTTAACTGCTAATCATTTTTTCAATGTGGAAATTCTCTGGGATTCTTATCAGGTAAAAACTGTATTGGCAGGAGAAGGGCCAAGGTGCTTTAACAAATATATTTCAAAATACAGTCTTTTCAATAATAAAAAAATAATTTCTTTCTAACATTAGACCAAAGCTTTATAGATGACAGTTCATGGCAAATCCATGATGTCATCTGCAGACCCAAGTTTTTAGATTTACTTTGCCATCTTTGGCACATAAATTCTGTCTCTGGTACCAAGGCATAGCTTTAGGATGTTGCTAGTTTTTGTTGTTGTTGTTTGTTTTTTAACCAATGTAAAAGGGAAAGAGGAAATAGAGAATGATCATCTTTCTTCTTAAGACTGTGATTCAGAAGTTTTACACGTAAAATTCTGTTCACATTTCACTGGTCTGAACTTTGTCACACAGTTATGTTTTGTCATACGGGAAGCCAGGATGTATAACCTCTCATAAAAATGGGAGGCTGGATCTCAGTGTGCTTTATCAGAATGGCAGAAAAGCAAAATAAATACTCGGGGGAAATGAGCAGGTTCTGCTACAAATAGTTCCTTTTTCAAATATGTCATCTGCATATTAGTCTTAGCACGATTTATTTTATTCTATTTTATACACTAAAACTTTTATATTAGCTTTTGTTCTAGAAATTTGATGGATACCTCATCCAATAATAATTTTATAAACTCCTTAATATAAAGTTTATACGTTTAAAAATATATCTTCCAGTCATTATTTTGAATATTCGTTATGGAGAAGAAATAAATACATATTCCCAGTCCCTAAGCTTGTTTTAATTTTATCAATTTTAACACCATCTATATTTCTTCCTTAAGCAAATAATTGATGAAAAAATTTTATGTGCTACTCAACTAAAGTGGCTTTACTATATATATATATATCCAATAATGGATGAATCTAAAAGCATTGTGGTAGTAACAACATTTTTGTGAATTTATTATAGTTTAATGTAACATTATTTGCACAAACTCATGTAATTACCTTTGTGAATAGGAATGGGAAACACTTAGGTGGGATTGGGAGGCCAGAAAAATAAAAAAAACAAAAAGGTAACTTTGACCAAATGATGTGGTAATGCTGCAATTATCCCATGTCTAAAACTTGTCCTACCTACATTTGAATTTATAATCCTGGGGAAGACAAAGTAGTAAATTAAACTACTTTAGAACAGGAAATTCTGTACATTAAAAATATTCTTAGATAATGAGTATAGGTGGCAGTTAGCAATCTTTTTTTCCTCTCCTAAACTAAAATGAGATGTTTTAGTCAACTTCTTTCTTGCTGTAACCAAAAGATCTGACAAGAGCAATTACAGAAGAAAAAGTTTATTTTGGCTCTAGGCCTGAGCTGAGGCAGAATGTCAGGGCAGAAGGCATAGCAGAGGAAAACAGCTCAAAACATGGCCACTAGGAAGCAGAGAGAGCATTCCACTTGCCAGGGCAAAATATAAACCCAAAGGCACACTCCCAATAATCTGTCTCCTCCAGCCACACTCCACCTGCCTGGAGTCCTCACCCAGTTACTCCATGTCAGTGGACTAAGCCATTGATTAGGTTAAGACTCTTGTAATCAAATCATTTCACCTCCAAATCTTCTTGCATTGTTTCATAGGTGAACTTTTGTTGGGTCCCTCATATTTAAACCCAAAGAGAGTTATCAGGGCATTTTGTCTACAAGATTTTCCAAGAGAGATGAAAATATTTTCTTTTTCATTCACACACCCTCTCATCACAATTAAAAGTATTAGTCACATTACTTATAATTAAATGCATGATATGCTAATAAGGTGTTTTGTATAGATTGAATCATTAACCTTAAAAAGTAAATTAGAAGACAACTTAGTATTATTATTGCTTTATATTTGAAGATATAAGGAAACAGTCACAGAGATATTAGAAACATTACAGAGTATTACAAGGAAAGTCAGCATAAGGAATTATTCCAAGGTTTTCTCATAGGGAATGTTGCCTCAGGCAAAAAAATGGTAAATTCACTTCTTAGAATGAATTATGTCCCATCCACCCATCCATCTATCTGTCTGCCATCCATCTATTCATCTACCCATCCATTCATTTATTTATCCACCCATTCATCCATCCATCCATTGGTGTCTTATTGCCTTTAGGATAATGTTTATAACTGCTTATTGTATAAGCAGATATTGTCCCAGATAGTAAATGTTTCATTTAAGTTATTATAGTTTTCAGCTCTAAAATTTTCACTTTGTTCTTATTATAATTTCATTTCTTTATGGATATTTCTTATTTGTATCTTATTATTAGCATATAGTAATTTAATCCTTTGAATGTATTTATATTAACTGTTTTAATGCCTTTTTCAGTTAAAACCAACATTGAAGAACAATAATAGATACTTTCTATTGAATATTTTTTTCCTGAATTTTGATCACTATTTCATTAGTTGTGTACAAATTTTTGCTTGAAAACTACTCATTATTGAGAAGATACTACCGGGTATCTGAATTTTGTGCCTTGCTTCCAAGGAAATTTATTTTTATTTACTTGGAGTACATAAACTGAACTCTCTCCTTTGTAGTATGCAAACACCTATGTATTTCTACCACACACACACACACACACACACACACACATATACACATATGTATGTGTTTATATACACTTATGTATCATTTTACATATTAATCTTTCCACATTTTACATTATATATGTGTGTGTGTGTGTGTGTGTGTGTGTGTGTATCCCCTTAGGATAATTCTTTGTAGATTAGTGTACTTGAGAGCCAATTATTTGGAAAGAAACTAAAATGCCATGATCAAATATGTATGGCCAGGAAGACTTCCATCTTTTGCCATCTTTTGTCTGTATGTTGCAGAATGCATTGTGTAATGCAGCAGCAAAGAGGCTGCAAGTTCCAGAGTTTCACTACATGTACTGCTAGGTATATTACTATTCTTATTACTCATTCTACTATTTTAAATACAGTAGTCAGTATTTTCATAGGTAGTAAGGAAATACTAAGAAATTAAATATAAACTACAAAAATATGTAGTTTAGCAGCCAGCCAGAATTTAGTGGAGATTTAATTATGTCAGTCCTTCGATGTCTCCCTTACTTCTAGGACTTCTGTATAAAATTCTGTTAGACCATTTGTCTAAACTGAGACCAAACCCTCTGCCTGTAAACCCGATTTTCTTTTTGTTTTCTTACATATCTTTTTTGAATATACAACTTATAACTAGTAAAACAGCAAATTTTACCACTTCTCCAGAACCAAATCAACCACTTAGTGTGGAAAAGTTGCTGGTTCCCACAGAAAGCTCCAAACCAATTCCATGTTGCATGTTTCCAATAAAACTGGGGATTTTCATGCTGGGTTGCAAGTGAATAGAAGGCAAAAGGCCAGAGACTCACAACCATTCTTACTTGCTACTGCCCCAGTTTTACAAGAATACACTCCTCCTAGCTAGCTGCCATTGTGTTCTGTTTCATGCCTCCAAATAAATGCTTTTGACAACATTGTTCAAATTTACACTTCTGTTCTACAGAAGAAAATTGCAGAACTTCCTCAGGACTCCCTTACTAAAAATATGTTACCCTGATTGCACTTATATGAAGTTTTTCAAAGCTAGAATAATGTGAAAAAATAAAATAAAAATATTGGTAACAGAACTGAAGATGGGGTTTATGGGAAGGGAATGAAAGGAATTTTCTAAAAAGATGAAAATTTCTTTACTGTGATAGGAGTGTGCCTACATAAATTTCTAAATATTTTTCAAAATCAAATAGCTATGATTTATTATACATTATACTAAGGGTAGTAAATAAATTGGCCTTGCCTAAAGAGACGTTTAGACCTTTGTCCTTAGCTCTCTACAGATAACCTCTAAACTTGTAATTTTCTTAGGGATATTAGTATTTGGTTATTTAGCTAATTGGATCACAGCTGATTGTGCTAATGAGATGAATCATGATAGGCCCCTTAGCTTCTTGATATCAGGCAGGCTACCAGGGAAGGAAGTAGATGCTTAGAGAATGAGTTCTAAGATGTGAATAATCAAACAATCATGTCTACACAATGGAGCTCCAAATAAAATCTTTGGACACTGAAGCTTGAGTGAATTTCCCAGGTCAGCAAGTTTTCATTCGTATTGTCAACATTGATGCCAGAGTGTAATATAGAAGTTTTCCATTTGAAATCTTCCTAGACTCTTCCCTTGGCCAAGGGACTCCCATATTTGTACAATACATGCCTAAAAAAAATAACCTAAAGGTGTTAGGGTCCATAAACAAGTCAAGATGGCGCCTGGCATTTTGCCAGAGGGAATGGTTTGAGAAGTAACGCCAGCGAGCCATTAAGATGATAGAGATTCCTTAATGACTGACTGCTGTGTCTAGATTATGTCAATTAAGTTAAACTGTATGTAATCATTAAGATGATGAGGATTCCTTATTGGTTGACTGCTGTATCTAGTTTATGTTAATTAAGTTAAGCTGTGTGTAATTAGTTGGATATATACTTCTCTGTCCCATAATAAAGCGGCTCCCACTGTATCAATCTTCACAAGTGGCTCGTCAGCCCCCCCCCCCCCCCGTTATTTTGCCCAGTAGACTGTGGCATAAAGGCATAATAATAATCCAGTGTAAGGGTGAGGTGTACCTAGGACTAATCAAGCACATTCTTGATCATAGTTAAACTTGATTAATAGAAATGGGAATGGATGCTATTTTATACATAAAGAATAGATACTTATAATTTTGTGTTTTAAAGATCTTCATTCTTTTAAGCTTTTCTTTTTCCTTTTGGTTTAGAAGATCCAAATGAATATAAAATTTAATTGTACTATAATTTATTACTCATTCTACTATTTTAAATACAGTAATCAGTATTTTCATAGGTAATAAGGAAATACTAAGAAATTAAATCATTAGTTGTTTTTCAGTTAGTGTGTATGTTTTCTTGTTTTAAAAAATCATATATATATATTTAAAGATAGATTTTTTTTTCCAATTTGCTTAATTTCCTCACTATGTAGTATTTTCATGAGCATCTTTAATCAATAAATTCAGTTTGAACTTTTTTGGAGTGGTCAGTTTACCAAGTATGAAACAACAGAGTAAATAAATACTTTGAAATACAGAAAATAAAGATAACAATTCTTTCAACAACAACAAAGAAAAATCTGGCCTTTTGAATAGTCATATGTCCTCAACAACCTGCCACTTAGAGAGATGGCTTTATAGGCACCAGCAACTTCCAAGTATCTGACAATGAGGGAATGAGGCCTGAAATCACTTTACCTTTCAGTAGATTGACAGAGTTTATCATAAGCATTGTATTTAGAGACCAAATGCTAACAAGAATTATGTATCAGGATCACTTGGGCATTAGGGTCACTGGAGACATTTTAAAAAGTCAGTCTTGGATTTCATTGCTCAGGTACTTGGAGTGAGTGGGTCAGGAGTGGGAACAACTATATGTGCTTTAAATGGCTTCCTGGCCAGCAGAGTAGGAGAAAGAGAATGGGAAGGGATGAGAGGAGGGAAGGAGGAGGCACCAGGGGCTGAAATGGATCATGTTAAATGCCATGCATGTATGAGTATGTCTAAACAAACCAAGTATCATGTATAATTTTAATGCACTAAAAAAAAGCACCAACAAAGGCTTGCCAGGTGATCTTGATGTGCGTTACAATTTACCTACCAGCTTTGTCCACATTTGCTGCTGTAAACCACTCATGTTTCTCTTTTTAAAAACATAATAGAAGATGACTTTTTAAGAATTGTTATATATTTTTAAATAACATGATATTTTAGTTATATATTCATGTACATTGATTGATAATGTAGTTAAAATGCTTTTTGCTCTTACCTTAATTTTTCTTTTATTTAATGTCTTAGATAAACCCTTAAAATAAAACTTTGAATTAAGAAATCATTCTGCTCTGTCACACACAAGAAGTCTTTGTGCTTCATCTCTAAAAATCCTGCAGGTTCAGTTGTATCTTTCAAATCTTTCCTTCTACCATCTGTCAAATTTCACTATCCATGGGTCTTACCAACCTAATTATGTACTTGGTCTGAAAAGAATAGGGACTGTAATCTCTGGGATAGAAATAGGATCTTGCCATGTTTCTCAATATCTATTCAATTCACACTTCACGGAGAGCTTATCTCTGTACCTAAGTTCAGAAAAATATTCTCTCTTTTTTAAAACTCTGGCATTTTTTTTTCTCAAAGCAGAGGAAAATATACCTGCTGGCATTAGAGGCAACCCTATAAAAAGCATCTTGGACAACAAGTTTGGGATATGTGCGTCCTAGTTCTGGCCTTGCCACTGACTCAGTGGCGTGGGCATGAATTTTTTCTTTTCCTGTGAGCATTGTTGTCCTTATATGAATGATGAGAAATTAATTAAATGTACTCTTAATTCCAATTCACTTTACAGATTTACACATTTGGTTTTTTAGGACCAGAGTCTATTTCTTCATTTCTACTTTCATCAGCAAATTTTGTCATAAAACAATCTGAGGTTTCCTTTGGTCAAACTGATTGCTTATGATTTGGATAATTTTTCCCCAAAGTCCCATGTATGAGATGTTTGGTCCCAGGGTGATTATTGGGAGATTATGGAACATTTAGATGGTAGGGCCTAGTGGAAGCTCCTCAGATCGTTGGAGGCATGTCCATGAAGTATGTGGGATCTTGACCTTTTCCTATTTCCTTTTTACTTCCTGGCCATGAGGTAAGCAGTTTGCTCTGGCATATGCTCCACTCCACATCTGGCAGCTCCAGGAGAAGCCTAAAGGCAATGGGTCTGCTTGATCAGGAACTATAACCTTTAAACTATGACCCCAAATAAAACTTTTCAAAGTTAATTACCTCAACTATTTTGTTGTAGTGATGGAAAGCTAATAAAGAAATTGATACAAAAAAGTGGGGCTGTTGTCTATATGTATACATGATGTGATGTGCAAGAGCTTTGGGGACTGATTTATGGGAGGAGATAGAGTTTGGAGGATCAGGCTGGAGAAAGCCTAAAATGCTATAAGAAGAGCTTTAAAAAACATTTCTGATAAGAGTACAGAAGACTAGAACACTGATAGGAATAGTGGCATTAAAGCAATGTGTTTTAAGATTGTTTATTGATGTATTATAATAATATGTATTAGTGGGATTTGTTGTTACATATTCATAAATGCCACAGCACAATTTGGTCAATTTCATTTTCCAGGACCTCCTCTTCATTGCATCTCAAAAGCATATAATTTTTTTTTAAAAAAAAATTCTTTACAGTAGCTCATAGGTGAATATTTTCTTTGAGTATTAGAGGAAACTTTGGACTTGGACTTTTGGGTGATGCTGGAACAGTTAAGACTTTGGGGGTCTCTTGCAGGTGGACTGAATACATTTTGCATTGTGAGATGGACATGACCTTTGTTGATCAGGGCAGAATACTATAGTTTTTATAAGTTTATCCCTAAAATACATATATTAAAGATCTGGTCACCAGGATGGCATTATCAGGAGATGATGAAACGTTTAGGAGATGGAGACTAGTTAAAGGTCTTTAGGATATTGTGGCATATCTTTAGGAGATTGTGGAACCTTGGCCTCTTGTTTCTGTTGTGCTTCCTGGCAATGAGGTAAGCAGTTTGCTCTGTTACATGCTCTTCACCATTTCCATGAGGCACCCGATTCAGAGACCTAAACACAATGGGCCTGCCCATTAATGGAATGAAACTTCTAAAATATGAGTACAGACAAGTAGCTCTTTCTAAGTTAATTATCTCAGGTATTTTATTACAGCCATGGAAATCTAACATGCTGATTAAGAATTATTCTTGTATGTAGGGTAATCGGATACCTTCTATGTACTAACCCATTTTAAAATAAAAATAATTTAGACAGACAAAGTCCTGCAGTCATTCTGACACTAGCCTGCTACAAATAACCAAAATTATATTATCTTCATTATATATTCAAATGAAACAAGATAAAGAAAATGCAATGGACCAGGACTTCTTTTAAGGAAGATACTCAGTTTGTTCCTCAATGATCATTTGCAAGACCCCTTGGATAACATGTGAGCCCTTAGGGTTTAATGTAGAAATAAATATTTTGTGATAGAAAAAACGGAGGAAAAAATATAGAGGTGGTAAGGAGGTAGGTTAAGAAGGAGTGTAAAGGCAATACAATGTCAGATATTGCTTTTAGTGTCTAATTTAGTTTTCCCAATGTTAATACTTCAGAAAAATTTTGAAGAGATTAAATTTATTTTCATTGAACCCAGTAGGTCAAACCTGCTCAACAGAATAAGAGTAAAACCTGGAGATATCAATGCAGATACAGAAACAGGAGAAAGTGAAGGAGTAAATTGGAGAAAGTTGTGTGAAGCCACAAAAAGTTCAAGCAGAACTTCTTTCTCTTTGGGGGCATGGAATTGGAATTTGACCAGATTTCTAGAAATAAGATTAGTGATATGTGGATCATACAAAGTAGATAATTTAAGGATCTCTATTCCCAGATTTCATATTATGGCACCCTCACATGTCAATCTGTGAGCACAGATCATTGCTAAAAAAGAATCTTGAGCCACAGGAACTACTCCAACTAGGAATTTGAGCAGATGTTACCTAAGTATCACTCTTTTAAGTCCCTCTCAACTGTGAATTTGTGGAATTCTGTTACCCTCTTCTAATCTTCGTTCTTTTCTGTCATTTTTGTATAATTAATCAACATAGGAACTTTGATAAAATTCAAAGAACAACAGACAATTAAGGATGCAGAAGGGATGGGATGGAGTGGAAATTATTTGTGTTTTCTGGGAAGAGCAATATCTTTATGAGCCAAGGGAAGTCTTGGATAAAAGAAATAAATATGCATATGTTTTGATTTTAAAGGACTTCAAACATACAAAATTAAAGACAGTAATGTAGTAAAACTCACTGTTGCATTACCCAGCTTGAAAATGAATTCATCAACATTCCTGTTTTATCTACATTCCATTTTTCTTCCACTTCAGATAACTCAAATTTCCTTTGAAGTTATCTCATCATTTTACCTGAATATACTTCAGAACCTAGCTCTAATTCCAAATATTTCCAATATTATTATTGTATTTAAAATATTAATGTACCTTCTTAATTTCATCTGTGTTCATTTTCCCATAATTGCCAAATGATTTTAGTTTGTTAAGCAAGTATCCACAAAGGCCTATAAATTCTGATGGTTGATGTGTTCCTTAAGACTTTGTAATTTTATCTATAATTTTAAAATCTAGTAATCTATAATTATTTCCTCTTGTTTAATTTCATTGAATAAAACCTTCAAACAGAATTTTCATCTTTCTTCTTGAATTTATCAGAAAAAAATCTCTATTAATTCTCTACTATGTAGAATGCTGAAAACTTCACTGATTTATATATAATTTATTATACTAAGGTGAGAACCATAAATTCCTATTTCATGCATGATTTAATACAAAAGCATATTAACCTTTGTCAAATGCCTTTTCTGGTAACTATGGAAATAATTATATGAGTCAGTCCTCCTAAATTGTTTTAAGAACTCAAAATAATTTCCATCAAAGCATCAAATGTATTATTGTAGGACCTGATAAACAATAGAAATGTATCTGGAAAAATCAATTTATGGAAAGGTTAATGGAGATGCTAGAAAATAAAGAGTGGGACAAGTAAGATCTAGAAGATATAGAAATACACCACTAAGCAGAGTAATTAAAGAGACTTCTTATTAAAAGGACAAGATAAGCTAGTTAAATTAATGAGGGCTATAGCTTGGATATGGCCTATCCCCAGAGACCCATTTGTTAAAGGGTTGCTCTCAGTCTGGTGCTGCTTGGAGACTGTAGAACATTTAAGAAGTGGGGCTTTAGTGGCAGTACTTCTAGTCACTGGGTGTGCCCTTAAACAGAGTAGTGGAACCTCAGCCCCTTCCTTTCTTATTCATGTGTTGCACATGAAGTAAGTAGTTTTCCTACACTATGAGCAATCTGCCATGATGTGCTGGCTTGCCATAGGACCAAAAGCAAAGCATTAACTGGCGATGTGGACTGAAATCTACAAAACTGTGAGCCCAAATAAAACCTTTCTGTTTATAAATTAATTATCATGTTACAGTAATGGAATGTTGACTTGCACAACAGGGAGGTACAAAAACGAATTCAAATAAATTTTGAAATTCACTATATGATGAAATTAGTGTTTAATTAGTTGGTATAAAATGAACTTAAAAACATTGGCATTAGAGCATCTCAGGTATTTGGAAACTAGTATAATTATTTTACTATGTATATTTAAGAACAATTTTGTACTTATTAATATTTTTCATACTAATGAGTTGAAAATGTGATTTTTAAAACAAATTCAGTGAATAGTTGGGGGAAATTAATAACACAAAGAATTAGGGACTAAAGAATGCTTTATTTAATTTTGGTGCAAGAGAAAACAAATGAAGCAAATTCAAGGAAAAAAAATTGGCATGATGTTCAGTTAATGCTAAATTATACAAATACTCCTTAAAGATGTACAGTGATTAGATGCTGCTTCTCCTGAGATTAAAAATATAGTGAAGGCTGGGGCTGTAGCTCAGTGGTTGAGTGTTCACCTCACATGTATGAGGCACTGGGTTACATCCTCAGCACCACATACAAAAATAAATCAATAAAACAAAGATATTGTGTCCATTTACAACTAAAAAAATTTTTAAAAACATGTAATGAGATGCTAGGCACAGTGGCGCACACCTGTAATCCCGGCAGCTTGGGGAGGCTGAGGTTGGAGGATCTCCAATTCAAAGCCAGCCTCAGCAAAAATGAGGTGCTAAGCAACTCAGTGAGACCCTGTCTCTAAATAAAATACAAAATATGGCTGGGGATGTGGCTTAGTGATCAAGTGTCCAGAGTTCAATCCCCAATATCTCCCCAAAAATATAGTGAGAGAATTAATAGTTTGAGTATTATTTGGAAGAAAAATATGAAATGGAGGCAGAATTGGGGTGGAGTTTGGAATATAATTTTACAGTGAACTATGAATGAGGTAATGAAGAAATGCAATTGGGATCTAAATAAACAAGTGAAAGGAACAGAAAAACTTTAGGATTTATTAGTTAACACAGAACTTTATGAATGATGAAGGCAACACTTTCAGAAAATGGGACCAATAATGTGGAGAGAATTCCACGGGTAGTAGTGCATTGGAAATTTTCAAAATCATCAGGGAATTATTTTAATATGGTATGTCTAACACATCGAATAATTACAGATTTATTCTTATTACTTATGTTAAATTTTATTGTAATTATTTAATATTTAAATGACACAAATATTATATATATTTATGGGGTGCCATGTGATGTTTTGATGTATGTATATACTGTGTAATGTTCAAATCCGGGTAAGTGCACATATATTTTAACCTATTGTAGTAAAGACTGTAAATCATTCTAAATTCTCTCAAAAGTCATATGATGGCATGAAATTGTAATAAATAGATGTCTGCATTGTCATTTTATAAAAGGGACAAATATATTTAGTGGGGGCATTTTGTTACAGAAGTGCTGGGGTATGGTATACCAAAGATCTTTGACAGCAATAAATTAGCATTAAGTCTAACAGAGACACTGTTAGAAGGCATATGAAGTATTCAAAAGTACAAAAAGGAAGCTAACATGGCATCACACACAACTTTGCTTGTATTGAAATTAAGATCTAGGTGTGAATGTTTGCAAATATTTAGTAATATTGTTGATAATTAACATGTGCAATAGCTTTGGAATAATTGCTGTTAATTGAAGTCAGCTGTATTGTGGCAGAAAACTTCAATTAGAGTGAATGGGAAGATGAACCTTTTTATCCAATGCACACATAAAACCTAACTAGTGGTTGACTCTCACTTGCACGTATTAACCGTGAACACTAGAACACGTGTAATCTTTAACTTGACAAAAGTTATACAGTTCACCACTGACAGCCAAGACTCCTTCAGCAATGCTGTTGCTAAGAGAGGAAGATTACCCTCTTAACCCTGTGGATTAAACCTTCTTTTTCCTTTCATAAATTTAGCTGGTTTGTGGCTGCTGACTGCTCAACAAAGAAATTATTGGTAGATGGGAGACACCCCTGTAATGGAGAAGAGTAGTGAAAATGAATGTGTTTTTCCAACCTCATATTGGTTTTGGTGGAATATTTGTTACTATATTTTAAGATTCCTGTTAAACACCAATAGATATTTCTTCATCTGACAATTCTCAAGAAATAAACAAAATCAAAATCAGGTATTTTAGACCAAAGGGGGACTTCAGATTTTAAGAAGCACGTTTTGATTTTAAGAAGTAAATTCCTTGAAGCTACTAATTAAAATGATCAAATAAAACAAATATTCAAAATTCATGACATGTTTGCATACTGTTCAGGAGGGGCATGGACATATTAATGTTTAGTACTTTTAAATTTAAATCAATAAAATTTAATATTTTAGGTGCTGTTCACTGTATTAGGTAATCAAAATAGTTAAATCTATTGTAGGTTACAGATTATTTTAGCTCACTAATTCCCAGCATAAAAATTCCCTCCTTATCATCCAAATTCCTATACATTTGTGGGGTTGATTGTATTTTATCCTACATGCACATTTAAATACTTCAATTAATATGTATGTGGTTCAAAAATCAAGTTCTGTAAAACAGGCATTTTACCATTGGAAGTTTAAAAAAGACATGAACATTGATAGTATTATTACATCGAGTTTTCCATTTTTAATCTATATTTTGCTGTTGTTCTTTTATACAAGGAGTCAGCAAACTTTTTTTTAAAAAAAGGATCAGAGAGTATTTTTTTTATTTTTTTGTGGAGCTGGGGTTTGAACTCAGGGCTTTGTACATACAAGTCAATCACTTTACCAACCGAGCTATATCCCCAGCCCAAGAGTAAATGTTCTCAGTTGTATAAACCATAAAAAACAATTGTCATAATAACTCAACTTCATTGTTACAACATGAAATCATCCATAGACAAACCTAAATGAATGAGTGCAGCTGTGTTCCAGTGAAACTTTATATATGGACACTCAAATTTTAATTTTGTATAATTTTCAGGTGTCATATTCTTATTATTTTTCAACTGCTTAAAAATGTAAAAACACATTCTCATTCTGCAATAAAAACTAGACAAAGGAATAGAGTTGGCTGCCAGAAATAGTTTATCTAACCATACTTAACACTTATTTTCCTCTTAGTTTTTCAGCAAAACCACTGGATATGTTGAGATAATTTGTAAAATATGTATAAGTAGCAACAAACATATGTACATAATATATTATTTCCTGCCTATATTTGTTCATTCAAACATTTTTCATATGCAAAGCATATAAATGCAATAAATAACACAAAAAACATGACAGTTTCTAACCTCAAGAGGCTTAAAAATCCAGTAGCAACTTTAAATGATCTATTCTCCATAATGATAGTTGAAGACCATTTGGCATAGTTGCTGAAGTCTAATGGTATGTAAGTACTACTAGGGTTCCCAACAGGAGATTATGACTGACCTCTTGCCAAATATTTTCATGGTATAGAGTGCCTTTGTGCTAAGACTTAATGAATGGTGGTGTTCTTACAAGTAGCTGGTAAAGAGGTAAGAACGTAAATTTTATGTGAAGAATATAGAAGGTGGAAAGGCAGAAGTGTCAGCCAATATCTTAAAGATTGTTAATTTATACTTGATAATAGAGATAGTAAAACCAGATAATTTACAAAGGGATAATTATCCAGTTCCAAAAGACATCCTATTCTCTTTAAGATGAAGTTACCCAATAATAATTGTATATATGTGATATGCTATAATAATGCATAACACACGATTTCTGTCTTTGAGTGGCTTGAGTATCTTCTATTCTAGTGGAAGTTTATAAACTGTAAACCAGTAATTATATCATAGCACAAGGAGTAGTAGAACATAATGTCTCCACAATGATAAGAAAACACTGTAGATACTGATACCTGACTAATTCTAATGAGGAAGTGGGGAGGTGAGGGAAGACTTCACAGATGATATAATAATTTTTTCTGAAATTAATAAAAGCAGGAGTATTTTTAAAGATAAGTGGTAAAGGGAGACTAGGATATTAAAGAAGAATGCAGAATGTGCAAACTCATGGAGCTATAAAGGAGCTTGTTATTCTTTCCAGAATATAGAATCATGAAGGAAGGGAGGAGAAAGGAATGTTAGTAGGAATAACGTAAATGGAAAAATCCATCCTTAAATCACAAGTAATTAGACAATGATACTTTTTCAGGACATATGCTAAAAGTAAATGCATTAAAAACAAAAAAATTATCCTACTCAATTTATCATTTTATACTTAGTACTTGTGTGGGGCACCAAATACAAGGAACCAAGGGGAGTAAGGCACAGCAAGCAATAGTATATAATTTCCCCCTTTCTGAACTTGTCTCCTTTCACAGGCCCTTTGCTTAATCTGCTGTTTTCCAGCTTGCCAAACTTTCCCTGCCTTTCTTTACACTGTGGTTTCCTGTGTTTGCATCACTCCTTCAGATGGTGGATAGTTTGCATCACTCCCTCTCTAGGCATTCATATCTACTCTCTTTGTCTCCACAGAGAGGCTACTTATGTAGCTTGTCACCACTATTCCTTTAGCATGATTTAAATTTTCTGTAGTATGTATCCCCTGAAATTATATTAGTGCATTATTATAATTTTTAACTTACCTTAGCTACCTTCTAGTGAACTCCACGAAAGTAGGGATTTTTGTCTTGTTCTCTATTTTATTCTCAGAATCTGGAGTAATTCTGAGCTCATAGTAGATACTGAATAAACACATCCCTTGGGTGCTTATTGATGAGTATATGCAGGTATTTATTGAATGAATGAATAAGTGAGCCACGGTTTCAATTATCTGGGAGAAGTAAATTTAGAAAAAGCAGACTAATTGCAAAACATAGGGAAATCCATACAGTAATATATTCATTAAATTAATAAACAAAGCCCTGTGGAATTCCAAAATGTTTCCAATTTGGGATTTATAGAAGGCATTCCAAATGAAGTGAAAGTTAGCCCTCTTAAAAAAATAGTATTTCAGCATGATAGGGTGTGTTGAGTACAGAGGCCAGCAGAAATGAACTTAAAGAACAGCATCTATTGTGGGAAATTACAATGGAATTACATATTTGCCCCCCAGTGTTATACAAAGCCATTGGTCACACTTGAGCATCAAGATGTCATGAAGTTTTTTTTAATTATCAAAGACAGAATATAATTTATTTCAGAATTAATTTATTTTTTACATGTTAAATTTCAAATATTTAAAAAATATAATAGTATTAAATTTTTATTGAGTTGAATGTGACATGAATGTGCCTATTTCACTATCCAACAACAGAAGCAATCTATTAATCTTTGATGCAAATCAACAAAAGTAAATCAAAATGATTTAGATCTCTTGTTTAGATCTAGATTTGATAGAAATATGTTTGTCTTATTTGAAAATACTTTAATTAATTTGAGGTCATCAGATTCTATCAAGTTGTTGTATAGCAGCATGCTTTCTGTTAAAAGATTTTGGTAAATTCAATAGTATAGAATAAGAAAAAGAACCAATAAAATAGTTTGTTCTCAGTCAGGAGATTTCAATTCTAGTATAGCATCTATCAATAATTTAATATATGAAATAAACTCTGTGTTTTGATTTCCTTTATATTTAAAATGAAAATGTCACTGCCTGACATTACTAATCTTAATAAAGGGAATAAGGCAATTTATAGAGGTCATTACTCAAGGTAAGTTTTAGTAAACAATACAGACAATAAAGTACCTGGGTGTTAAGGCAAGTGCTTTGCTTCATGTTTGTTAAGAAATACATTTTACGCACCTACCTACTTTTAAATCATCAATATTCATGCTTGTTTGTGAAGATACACAGTAGACACTCCAGCTATGAAAATGAGTAAAATATTGCTTGAACTTCAGAAAATCACTTCTAAATACAGAAAATATATATCACAGGAGGTAGACTAAACTTTAAAATTCAAGTAGTCAAATATTCAGAAAAGAAGTTTTTTTTCTCAAAAATGTATCCATTGATATAGCAAATGTGTATAAACAAAGAAAATATTTTAAGAGAAATTTAAGTCCATCTCCAGCATGACCTATTATCTTCTTGAATACAACTTAAGAAATGCTATGTAAAGAATATATATGTATGCATATGTATACAAACATATACATATTCAAATAAATCTATATATTTATATAAAATAAAATGTAAAAGTGATGACAGCAAGATGATGAAAATGAAAATAACTTTTATTCACTGTTTATTTTATTTCAATTATTTCTACATTCATTTTGCATCTAGCCCAATAAAGTTATAAACATAAATGTACACGTAGATGAAACCATGTAGGTTATAAATGATTCTTGATATTTCTTACTGACTGTGGTCTGAAGTCCCAAAGATCCCCCTTAATGTTGTTTCCCAAACAGCGTATCTGCACAGAAAAGGACTCAGACTTGAGTGGAAACGTGCAGCACTCTAGTGGCCATTCTGTTTAAGTGCAAAGACACCTGGTAGTAAAATAACTCACAGCATATTACACAGATGTTCTTGAACAGTCTATATTCGTGTACTGATAATGCAATTCATCATTCGTACAATATACATACTTAAATTTAAAGTTAGGGTACTGGTCCTGTTGATTTCCTTGTTTTGAAAGCTGCACACCCTAAAGGACAACACCAGGGGATGTGGAAGAGCAAAGCGATTCAGGAGGTGGAGAAATGTGAAGGTTGAGGGGTTCACTCAAGTTAAAGGCCATACATAGGCTGGTCTCAAAGACTTTTTGAGATAACATATTTACTAAGTTTATAAAGAAAGACAGATTAATATCTTCCTGTTCCTGGAGTGACACCTGGAACAAAGACTTTTATTTGGAGGTAGAGTCCTTAAACTTATAAGAAGAAAAGTCAATGGGAAGGGAATGCATAAACAGAACACCTCAAACTGCTGAAGATTTTATTTGACAAGATATGTGATTATTATAATAAGAAAGGAGAATTGAGAGATTTGGGAGCTAGTGTAAATTATGCAAGGAATAAACTAGGAATAAGCTATATTAAACATAAAATTGATTAAGTAGAATTCAGGAATAGAGATATATAAGAGTCTATCTACCAAATAAATTGCTGATGAAAATTGCATGTTTATAATCATACATGTATGTAATTACATATTTGCCCCCAGTGTTATACAAAGCCATTGGTCACTTATGAGCATCAAGATGTCATGGAGTTTTTTTTAAAACTATCAAAGACAGAATAAAATTTATTTCAGAATTAATTTATTTTTTACATGTTAAATTTTAAATATTGAAAAAATATAATAGTATTAAATTTTCATTGAGTTGAGTGTGCCATGAATGTGCCTATTTCACTATCCAACAACAGAAGCAATCTATTAATCCTTGATGTAAATCAACAAAAGTAAAATCAAAATGATTTTTTGTTTACTTGTAATTTTTTGGTTAACTTGTAAACGTTTTCTTTCATTGTCTTATCACTGAATAACTTTAAAATTCCTGCAAGATAATAATTCCTGAAAAATATGTTTTAAATAATTCATCAGGTGAAAGTTAAAATGCTATTCTTGCCATTTGATAACAAAATTTGTAATAAAATATAAGACTGCCAATTGGGTAAATGAAATAATACTTAGATAAGCTTATCTGTTTTCTTCAGCAGAAATCTATGTATTAAAGTTTTATTTTACTCCTCACAAATGATATACATTTTTTTAAAAAAATGAGCTCCATAGGATGTCAGAAAAAAATAAAGAATAGCATTCTATTTTAAGTAGTTTTAATTTCTCTCCAACATCCAAATTAAAAAAGATTCCTTTTACCCATGGGAATTTCCTTCATTAATAGTGTTTACACAAATACAAAAACACTACATGCACGTGCACACATGTCAAATATTAAAACAATCCTACAAATGCCAAAGCATTTAAGTAACTGAATCAAAATGTCTTCACTGGACATATGCAAACAGTTCTGATGAGACATACACTGAAATGATCCTGTACATAAACTGTTTCTGAGCTTTTCAGATAATAAGAGAAAAATCCATAAAGTAGAATTTTTTCCATCTACAGTAGTTACACCCTCTCCATATTTTTACTTTTCATGGATTTAGTTACCCGAAGTCAACCAAAATCCAAAATATTAAATTAAAAATCTACAAATAAAAATTCACATTTAAATTGTATTATTCTGATGAATATGAAATATGCTTTTGAATCATCCTTTGCCTGTTGTTTCTCTGCTATTTGCATTGCTCATTCATTGGTCACTTAGTCAGCAGAGTCTAGTTTGCCAAATTGATTGTTGGAGTAAAGCAGTGCTTATATTCAAGTAATTTTTATTTCTCTTCATAATGGCTCCAAAGCACAAGAGCAGGGGTCCTAGCTATTCAGATACACCAAAGAGAACTAAAGTGCTTCCTTTAGTGTAAAAGTGAAAGTATAATAAGGTATTTTAGAGAAAGAGAGAAAGAGAGAGACCACATTTTTATACTTGTTACAGAATATTGTTATAATTATTCTATTTTATTATGATGATTGTCGATCTCTTAATTTATAAATTTATAAATTAAACTTTATTATACATATATATGTATAGGAAATCAGAGCATACATTGTGCTCACTATTATCACAGCTTTAGTCATCTACTGGGTGTGTTGGAACATATTGAGAGACTACTGTTAGTTGCTGATAAGCAAATAAATGGTTAAGAAGTAAAAGTTTGAATGAAAACCTTTATCAAGTTCACTAATAATATTATTTTCAACAATATTTATGTAAGCCTTTTAGACATATACTTAGATATAAAATTAATTGAGATATATTTAAAAACATCAATTATAGTTGCTCAATTTGGTTTCATTATTCCTAAATGTATGGAATTGGTTCACTTCAGTGATTTACACATTTCTGCTGTAAATTGAATTTGGATTAACTGTGTACACAAAATATTATAATGATATATTTTAAAGACATTTATGCTAGGTATTTGTATTAAATTATTTTTTCAAAATTTAATTAAATTCTTTTTTTCAGAATTTAATAGTGCACAGTAAAAATAATTTCAGAGTGAAAACTATGATATTTGAAGTCATGAAAATATTTATCTCCTGATTTAGAATTACTATATTCTCCTTATTTTCAAGAAAGGAAGTAGAGAACTGTCAATGGGTACAAGAACCACCAAAAGGCAATAGCTCATGTTAAAGAAACATCATTCCAATTCTTTGCTATAAAGGTGAAGAAGACTTTTTCAATATTACTACAGAAGTCAAGATTATCACAATGGGGGAGAAATTGGTCTCAACTGGGGATTTGTAGCCAATGAAAAAAGTGAAAGGGTGGTGGCTGGAAAGTTACTAGTCAGGATTCTTGCTAAATTGATTTAACAGAATTCTTGCTGAAGGCAGGCCAGGGTGATTAAATATCAAGTGGGTGGGGGTTTTGGTAAACACACCAGGGGAAGTCTTGCTACCAGTAAGCTAAGCAGGCCAAGGGCAGGCTCAAGAATGAGGCTTCCTCAAAAAAGGACTCAGAGGAATCTGTCTTAAGTTCAGTCAAACAGAGAGTCTTTATAATTCACAAGACCATTTGGAAGGTGATTTAATAGCACTCATGTATACATTTTGAGTACTCAAAGCATGAAAATGAAACAAGCCATGCCTTTTCTATGTTTACTTTTTTAAGGTACATGAAATATTAATGTCCTTTGTCATTTTTTTCCTATATGTAAAGGCTTTACATCTACCCTAACTTGCAATGGTGAATTTATATTCATGTATAATACCTTAACTAGTGCTTGCATTGCATTGTGTTTTGAATTTCTTTTTCTTTATTCTTTTTTGTACCAGGCATTGAACCCAGTGGTTTTTAACCACTGAGCCACATACACACCCTTATTTATTTATTTATTTTAAATTTTGAGACAGGATCTCCCTAAGTTGCTTAAGGCCTCCTTAAGTTGCTGAGGCTGACTTTGAACTTTAAGATCCTCCTGCCTCACCCTCTGGAGCTGCTGCTGGGATTACAGAAGTGTGCCACTATGCTCAGTTTTGCTTTGAATTTCTAAGCACACTGTAAAAATTGATTAATCATTTCTCTTAATACCTTGTGAGGTAAGCCTAATTGTTAGTCCTTCTATGTTTCCAACTACAGAGCTTTTAATAAGTACCACCTGATTAAATTTGACATCATTCTTGAGGTTTGAATATTACTGCCAATTTATTTAACATGGAAAATAGGAACAGTATGTTTAAACCTGTTCCTGGAAAGTTACTAGTCAGGATTCTTGCTAAGCAGGAACTGATAAAGGAAATAATTTTAAGGAAGAAGAAAACTGCATGTCAAGTGGAATAGAATATGAGAGGGACCATTAACAAACCTATAAACACTTTATTTTTGAGATCTTATGAATTTGCTTTTTTAATGTTTGCCCTCAATGTACTCTAAAAGAAAAAAATCACTTATAAATTATATTCCGTGCTATCAAAGTCTTCTGAAAATTTAAGCATGTTACTTAAACTTGCTTTGGTTAGGGACTGAGGATATAGCTCAGTTGGTAGAGTGCTTGCCTTGCATGCACAAGGTCCTAATTTACTTTTTTTTTTTTTTTTTTTACTTATAGAATGACATTTGTGATCTCTTTCAGTCATTTTGAGAATTGCAAAGATGCTTATCAATTAATGTATATGAAAATATTTCTTAAAGGGCAGTATGATGAGCAAATGTCAAAATTTTAGAACCTAATGGCATATCTGCATTGTGATACTGAATGTTGATTCACAAAAGCCTAAATATATTCCCATTTCAGTTACAAGATAGGGTCCCAACTCTTCTGCAACTCAAATGCCTGTATGATCTATTCCCTGAATACCTTTTCAGCCTCATTTTTTGCCAGTCTTTGTTCCTATTAAGGTTTATGAACTCTGAGCTGCATATTCTTACAAAAAGATCCTTCAAATGTACACTTTTCTCTTTCTGGGTGTCTCTTTCCAATATCCTTCACCTAGTTGTTTCTACTCATTCATTAAAAGTCAATCATTCAGCAAAGCTTTCTGACCTCCACACTAGGCCAGTCCTATCTGCTATATAATCACAGATCATTATCTACTTCTCCTTTATGTCATTTATCAGAGTTACTATTATAAGGTATTTATATCATGACTTGTTTTTTGTCACTTTATGACACTGAACTGTGACCCCATGAAGGCTGGGCTCATCATGTCTGCTACTTTCAGCGCTAGGATTCCTTATTCCTGGCACAATGGTATCTAGTATCTGAAAGGTGAAAAACTGAATTTGTTGAACCTACAAAGCTATATTGTATCTCTTAATCACCTTCACCTTGTAGAGCACAAACATTCTATTCTAGGACACAGGAAGAACAATAGAAAAATAGGAGCAATAATTTGGCTAACACCAGGAAGAAAATTGCTAGCTTTAAGCCCAACTTTACCTCAAATGCTGAATTTCTAAGTTAGTTGCTGTTGTTTTACCTTTGCCATCAAAATTGCTTAAGGTATGGAAATAAGATCCTAAAATAATGCACAGGGATAGTCTTAATTTAAAGAAATTCCAATTTTGTGGTTGGAGTTGGGGTTTGATGAAGGAATCAGGATGAGTAGACATTTCATCAGTCAAGTCATGGGCAATATTCAAAAGAATAATCACTGGTGAAAAAATATGGACTTCGTGAAGAAAACAAGGAAGGATATGATAAAAATTTCAACTGAGGTAAAATACCATTTGAAAAGAAAGTTTAAGCATGCATGGTGATATATGACTATAATTTCAGCTATTGGGTGGTTCAGGCAGGGATATTGCAGGTTTAAGACCAGTCTGGGAAAATTAGTGAGACCTGCCTCAAAATAAAATTTTAAATGGGCTGGACTTGTAGTTCAGTGGTACAGTAGCACTGGGTTCAATGCCCATTAAGCAAAAGGAAAGAAGTTGAATGAAATAAGCAACAACAAGTTTATAAGTTTATAATGTCAAAAAAAAAAAACCCTCCTCTCATACTAGTAAACTAGACTTGACATTATAGAAAAACAAATAATTGGTATGGAAATAAACCTGGGCAAACAAAATAGAGATAATACCAAATAGATAACACAGTTAAAAGTAATAGTTATATGAAGAAGAGAGGAAAAAATATCTAGCAGAAATTTAGAAGACATTTTTGGAGGAAGATGTGAGAAAATAGAAAAAAATTTAAAAAGCATGTTTAGTTTTTCTCTGCTGAAAAGAAAGAATTCTATACAGCTAAAGAAATCCTTGAAATATTACATAATTAAGAAAAGAAGACAAAGTCTTATGTAACTCCTGACAAAAGAGTTAAATTCACTTCTCAAATACCTTATAATGCCAAAGGGGAGACTTTATTGCAGTCAATGACTTAGGATGTATTGCATCCTCTTAATCCAATTGAAAAATGAGTTTTAAAAAGCATATAAAACCTCCTTGAAGAATGCAAATTTTTTCTCTGAAAGGGTAAATAATGCAAATATTATCTAATTGTTGAAAAAAATGATTACATATTTTATTAAAGCTATTCTGTTTGAAAATAAGGACACACACACACAAAGAAAATAAAGAAAGCAAACATATTATTTCTAAAGTCCCAAATTATAAAAACACATATCCAACAATTTAGTCCCAAACATTAATTCTTAGAAAATAATCAAAATTAGGTGCAAATGTTTTTATAAAAATATTTATTACAGAATCAATAAATAGGATGGACTCAAACTAAAAAGTTTCTTCTCAGCAAAAGAAACAATTTGTGAGGTGAATAGATAGCCTACATCTTGGAAGCAAATCTTTACCCCTCACACATCAGATAGAGCACTAATCACTAGGGTATATAAAGAATTCAAAAAGCTACACACAAAATAAATAAATAAATAAATAAACCAATCAATAAATGGGCCAAGGACCTGAAAAGACACTTCTCAGAAGATGATGTACAATCAATCAACAAACACATGAAAAAATGTTCATCATCACTAGCAGTTAGAGACATGCAAATCAAAACCACTCTAAGATATCATCTCACTCCAGTGAGAATGGCAGCCATTATAAATACAAACAACAATACTCGTTGTCCGGGATGTGGGGAAAAAGGTACACTCATTCACTGCTGGTGGGACTGCAATGGTGCAGCCAATATGGAAAGTAGTATGGAGATTTCTTGGAAAATTGGGAATGGAACCACCATTTTACCCAGCTGTCCCTCTCCTTGATCTATACCCAAAGGACTTAAAAACAGCATACTAAAGGGACCCAGCCACATCAATGTTTATTATAGCAGCACAATTCACAATAGCTAAACTGTGGAACCAACCTAGATGCCCTTCAGTAGATGAGTGAATTAAAAAAATGTGGCATATATACACAATGGAATATTACTCAGCAATAAAAGAGAATAAAATCATGGCATTTGCAGGTAAATGGATGGAGTTAGAGAAGATAATGCTAACTGAAGTTAGCCAATCCCAAAAAACAAATTCTAAATGTTTTCTTTAATATAAGGAAGCTGATTCATAGTGGGATAAGGAGAAGGAGCATGGGAGGAATAGAGGAACTCTAGATAGGGCAGAGGGGTGGGAGGGGAAAGGAGGAGACATGGGGTAATTAATAATGGTTGAATGTGATGATCATTATTATCCAAAATACAGGTATGAAGACACACACAAAAATATATTTATTACATATGCATGATAATAATGAAAAATGGAAAAAATATTCCATCATATAAAATTGAATAAATAAATTTTGGTATATACCTAAACATGGAAGTCTTCATCCACTTGAAAATTATGGTTTATAAAATTTTTAGTGAAATGTGATTATTTTCAAAATATATGTTTAATGACCCAAAACAGGTTATGATACATTGAGTGTACTATAATTATTTAAACCATTCTATAGTATGCCATAATACTTTATATGAAGAAAAATAAGAGTTTTTTTCAGAAATTGTTTTAGTTATCTTTATGTATGTGCCTGAAAAAAAACTTTGGGATAGGTATAATCTGAGTATACAAAAAACTTAGCGACTTAATAGTACATCTATCAATTTCAATTACATTAATTATTGAAAAACATAACAAGTTCATTGGATTAGACAAGGAAATGAAGAGCAGTGAAGGGAGATGAGAATAGGAAAGATGGTAGAATAAATTGGGCATAACTTTTCTATGTTCATATAGGGATACATGACCAGTGTAACTCCACATCATGTTCAACTACAAGAATGGGATCCTAATTAGAATAAGTTAGACTCCATGTGTGTATAATATGCCAAAATACACTCTACTGTCATGGATATTTAAAAAGAACAAATTAAAAAAAAAAAAAAAACAAGGAAGAATGTCTACAAAATGAAGGCAAAGTTATTTGGAAATGTAGCTATAAAAATATCTATGATCAACAATCTATCAGTCCAGATATATAAAATCAGGAGGCTATCTGAGTAGCTCATGTTTCAGTAATCAGCAAACTTTATACAAAGCTTTAATTTTCTTGGATAAATCTGGGAATATTTTTATAAAAAATCACTATGATTTTACTTTAAGATTTCAAAGCATTAATACCCGGAGGTATTACAAAGATAATGATGAAAATATAGAAAACAGACATGTAATCAAACTTTTGTTTTTATATTGCAAATCATTTCATGATTTAGATAATGGCTGTTGATGAACAACTGATATAATTACTGATATTTATAAGATTATATGAAAATTTCATCTTATGATTAATAAAAATATTTTATAGCTATAATTACATAATTAATCATCAACAAATGTTTTAACCAGATAAGCAATTTAACAATTTATAGGATTATGTATTAGCTGTAACAGTTGCTTTTTTGCTTTTATGTATATATGCTATATTAGGGAGAAAGCTTAATCTTATAAATGAATAAACATTCAACCTCAAACTTTACTCTGCTCCATCCATTTAAATTTGTATTTTTAATCTTCTAGCAATTTTATTTTTGATGATGCTTTTCAAATTTGTTGTTTTGTTTTTGTTTCATAAGCTAGGAAAACATGATTTCCATAGAGTAAAACTAACATGTCTGTCTCTTCTAAAACAAACATAACACTTCAATAAAAAGGCCACAGCTGTGAAGCAGTATCTGTCACAATCATAAAGGCAGATGTTCTATCCTCATGTAATCTTCAATGATCTCTCAGCTGTCTGTGCTCTAGGTACATCATGGTGAAATATTGAGTGCTGTATATTTATTCCACACAAGCTCAACAGTGTGATAATTGCTTCACCTTTTTTGATTCTACCATTTTGGTTTTGATGTTAGTATTCTACTGAATTAAAACAAACAAAAAAAAACTTCTTTTGTTTGTACAACAGATTGTTTAGGAAGAACAAACAACGAACACTATTAATGCCAGTTGCTGGCTCTTTTTACTTTTTTGAGGTTTTCAGTATTAGCTCATGTGTATCTACTTATCTAAACCAAATTTAAACTATAATTTCCGCCCAAATATTTAAAATCTCTCCAACCAAGAGAAAATGGGAGGGCTTTGGGTTTTCCACAGTTTTAACTCTAAGGAACACCTAAGTGCCATACTGAAGCCCAAACCATCCCTGGCTCTGTTTATCACAGTACACAGTTAAGTTTGTTCTTATTATTTGATAAATATCTGCCATCTTCCCTATATTTAAAGCCCGATGAGAGGAAAGAGCACATTTATTTTGTTCACCACTGTGTCCATGCCACCAAGCTCAGGGTTGGGTTAAGGAAAATGCAGAGAACATAACTGAACAGGGATAAGCTGTGGAACTAAAGTGCTGACTCTTCAAGTTCCTGTCAGTGGACAAATCAGCTTTAAGTACTCTGTATTTTTATGCCTTTCAACTCAAGATTAACATGCCCAAGAAAGGACTCATATTGTTCTGGCCTGAGTCCCTTGCTTGCTTCTTGGCAAAAAGAACGCAGAGCACCTGGTTTGATAGAAGCTAAAGATGTGCACAATGGAAGAAAGGCAATTCTCCACAGAAAATCCAGGTGCTGTTACCAGATCATGGTAAAACTGAGAGGCAGGAATGGAAAAACAGGAATGCCAAACTGAGAGTAGCTTCCTAGAATAAAAAGATGATTTTATACTTTTAATAAGTTCTTCATAATAGCAATATTACAAGATTTGAAACATTTCCTTTAATATCAGTCTCATCTTAGAATAATATCAGTTATCTTAGAATAACCAACTAATCCATCTAATTTACAGTACCAGCAGATATTTGGGGGGATAATCTTGGATTCTATTCTGAAATGGCCCATTATCATTAATCAATCTTAATGCATTAATTGTGAAGCCTCCCCACACATTGCTACTCCATGAAGGCAGGAACCATGTCTATTTTAGGTATTTCTATATTTCCATCACATACACAGAGCCTGACACAAAATAAACATTCAAATATATTTGAATGAATAAACCAAGAACAGACAAATGTTTAAGTCAGTGTTTTGTTGCCATGACCAAGATACCTGTTAAAAACGATGTAGAAGAGGAAAAGTTAATTTTGGCTCGTGGTTTTAGAATTTCAGTCCACGACCAGCTGAATCCATAGCTCTGGGTCCATGGTGAGGCAGAATATCATGGTGTAAACACATGGTAGAGGAAAGCAGCTCAGAACATGACAAGTAGGAAGCAGAGAGAAAACTCTATTCATCAGAGACAAAATATAACCCCCAAAGGCATACCCCCAGTAACCTACTTCCTCCGGCCATAACTTACCTGCTTACAGTTATTGTCCACTTAATCCATATCAGTGGATTAATCCACTGATCAGTTCATACCTCATAATCTAATCATTTCAGCTCTGAAAATTCTTGGATTGTCTCACACATGAGTGTTAGGAGTATACTCATATCTAAACCACAACATCAACAGAAGGTTTCTAACACTATACAGACCATTCTAACATTTTTCTCTTATAACTAAAAAGCAGTATTTATGGTTGAAATTATTTTAATAAATGGAATTCATGAAATCCATTCTAGAGTTTCCAAAAGAAAAGAAGTATCACTTTCAACCTATAACTCTCTTAAAACATTTTGAGAACATAGGAAATGATGTTAGTTGATCTTGTGCAGTTTATGTCTTCTCTTAGGCACAAAAGGAACCTTCATGGACATGGGTGAGGACTTAAATTTCTATAAAATATTGAAGATATAAGGGCTAAGTCTTGACTCTAATTCACCCGCTTTCTAATTATTTTCCTTAAATAATTCTCCCTGGCAACTTGTCATGAAACTCTTTCAGATGAACATATTCCTTCATTTATTCATTCTTTCCTGTTGACATATCCATTAGGTGGCTCTTCATTCTGTTCAAAAGCCATTCCCATTCAATTGTCTTATCTATTGAGACCTGAGATATTCATACTGATTCTTTTCACATTTTATTTTTTGCTAACTACAGAAAATGGTTTTCGTGAAAACAAATAAGCATTTTGGCTCTAATTTCTGGTTTCTTACCCTGCAGATGCTTCAACAAGAATTGTTAGACTGCTGCATTTTGGTCAATTGTAGGTCTGCTCAACCTTAGAACTGTTGATTATATAGTAGCTAGGGAATACAGAGAATATTGTGCTGAATTAAAATCCTAACCCTGATACTTATTGGATGTGTGCCCTTGGGAAGTTTCTTTTCTGAATATCTGAAACACTGTCTGTAAAATGAGTGTAAGAATGTAACTAGAGAATCAGGTATACCCCATGGGATTGCATGTAAGAATAGGTAGCATTCGACCTACTTGACCTACTCGTGACAAGTATTCAAAAATGTACATTTTATTCATTTATTGCTAAACAGAAAAATGGATACACTTTTTCTGGCCTACTAGGTTGCTAACAACTTAAAAGATTCCTTCTGCTATATGATGGAAATGTATTCTATAATAAAGACCCTACTCTGCTACCATCCATAGAAAGACAAGATGGATACTTAAGCAGAAACTAATGAACATTTTCCTTCTAGCTCCAGTCAAGGGTCAACATGAGTTGGTACATTTTTGTCTATCATATACTTGTAAATGGTCACATTAAATCAAAATCATCTACTTTCTCCTCCTCTGGTATATAATATATTAAAGGCTATAAGCATTAAACAACTAGAGATAAGTCTTTTATTTGACCAGCATAATCATAAATTAAAACAGACATTGAGAATTTTGAGCAAAGAATAACTTACTGGTATCTATATATTAGAAATATAATTCTGGCAGCAATGTAGAAAATGAATTTGTTGTTGAAAGAAAGGAGGAGTGGTAAGATATTAGGCAAAAGGAAAGCACTTAGAAGGTGAAAAATGATGAACTAAAGTAGCAGAAAGAAGATCAGGCAGTTGAGAAGGATTACAGTGTTATTAAGAAGCTATTATCTGGAGATGAATTGGTTGCATTGAAGAGGAAAAGGAATGTCTTTTTCTCATAGACTTAAATGAAATGAAGGAATACCATAGAAACATGTTAACTTTGATATTGATTTTGAACCTGAAGGAGTTCATGTAATGAATTCAGTTTAACCCATTCATTTAGAGCCAGAGAAAAAGCCAGAACATCTTTGAAATACGACCCTGGTAGACGGTAGTTGTTGTGAAAGAAGCTCACAGAAAAGGCAATTTGGAGAGATTATTGAAGATAAAAAAATAATATAGTTAGGTAAGATACAAAAGGATTTTCAACAAACTGAGGACTTGGATAAGGTTGAAGTCTCTGGATTTGCAGTGATACTGATTGACATGGCTGTATGATTTTTCCCCCAGCAGCTACTCAATCTTTTAGATGGTATATATTAAAGGCAGACTGTAGGGTTAGTGGAAGGAGTGTGTAATCAGGGAGTAGAGTAGTATAAGCCTGGAAGGTAGTCAGCATTTGAGGTGTGAAAATGTGTTAAAAAGGCAATAAATATAGAAAGTGAGAATGATGAATAAGTTAGGGAAAATTAAATAGATGCTGGAAGTCTAGGTGTCGCAGATCAGAGACTTAACTCGTGATGGTTCAAGAGAGATAAAACACAGGAATTGGTGATTTGAGTGTACTCTTTCAGAAATGAGGAAATATGAATCCCTAAGGAATGTCTAAACAACACTGCACTCCTGTAATCCCAGCTAAGGCAGGAGAATTGCAAGTTAAAGGCTAGACTCAGCAACTTGGTGGGGCCCTAAGCATTTTAGTGAGAACCTGCCTTAAAATAAAAATAAATAAATAAATAAAAAAGAATTGGGGATGTAACTCATGGTAAAGCATCCCTAGGTTCAGTTCCCAATACCAACAAACAAATAAAACAAAACCCTGCACTATAAATTTTTAATAAATGGTTAAAGAGTTTGAAGGGATCAGAAAGGGAGGAGATTCATGTAAGCTGATATGATCTTGGAAGTCTTAATAAGGAAGAGGAATCTGTGCTGGAAAGAAAGACTGAGGTTTTTCAGGGTGGCAGGGAAATGAGAGAGAGAAAGAAAGAAAAATCTCATACTTTCTCATTGTTCTCTCTCCATAGAATTTTAAGAATAGGTGACATATTTGCAATTTGTGGAGAGGTATTTATTAAAAGCAAGAAATTTTTGAAAGGCAACTAGAAAAAATGAATCAGGAAGCAGAATGCAAGACTTTAGTGCCAGAATAAGGGGAATGGACTTCGTTGTTTGGGCAGTACTAATCTCAGTTACAAACATTTAAATTGAGTAATACAATGTGGAACAAAAACTGTTTATATATATATATATATTTTTTTTTTTTTCTGTTCTTCACTCAATCTCAAATAATTTCTAAAAATATACAACAAAATCATTAATTCAAAACATCATATTTTCCAGGGCACCTCAGGAACTAAGTTTTGCTGGCAATCAAACTCCTTTGAGCTAGTTACCATGGACTCAGCATAAATGTGGCTTAAGGGCTAATTGATTGTTAATGTATTATATGTAGTTAAATTTAATAAAAAAAGAAACTCATATTTTCTCAAGTGAAATATAAGTATGTAGTAAACACTGAGTAGCCAGAGACTAAATATTGTCATATTACCGTGGATCTGATCATACAAACAATGTGATCAAATTATGTTCACATTTTATTAAATATTTCTTAACTCTTATTATTTGCACAGTGTTTAGATGTCTTATCTATACTCTATTAGTTTACACACTAGTTGGAGAATCTAGACAATTTTATTTATAACTAAAGAGTTTGAAAAAAAAGCCATATATAATAAGAGAAGTCTACAAATAATTTCTGCAAGCACTCTCTTTTCTGCAAGTGAAATGTAGGGCACAATACAAAAAAAGGAAAAAGGTGAGTTTTTTTTCAGGGAGATTTTTGAAAATTGCCTTTTATTTTTCCTTGATTGGAAAATTTAATATTAGGTAAATATAGGCATAGAGCTTTGAATTGCCTTTGCTTAATAAGGGGAACATTGGCCATTTGTGGTCAAATGATTTTAAATTAGATAGAATCATTGGGAGAAGGTATAAGACATTAAAAAATAATTAAAATATAATCATTGTAAAAATAAAAATAATTAAAAATAATTATTCTAATAACTTAAGCTTTTATAACAGAAATAACAAATATTGTAGATGGGGTAAGGTTGAATAATGAATACCAATGGTGACTTCAAATGTTCACCCCAGTTAATAATGCATTTCCGATCCCTGAGAAAACCAACTCATAGTCTGTGCATTGCTGCAGAGTTTATAGATCTTTCTGGGTCTGAGATTGTCTTTATGGAAATCTCAGGGTTTCTGTTTGATAGTGTTGGTTATAGGGTGTGAGGGAGTTGTTCACAGAAGAGTTCAGTCAAAAGAAATCATAGAAAATCATCAGGAAGCAGCAGATCTAGTCTTGGTGGAGCAATTATGAAATTCATCTGGAAAAATAAGAGACCCAGAATAGCTAAAGCAATTCTAAGCAGGAAGAGTGAAACAGGTGGTATCACTATACCAGATCTTAAATTATACTACAGAGCAATAGTAACAAAAACATAAAATATTTGATCAAAATTGCTTTTTAAAATTAATATGTAATTCCTGATTGAAGAATATGTTCAACTTTATAGTTCATTTTTATGTAAAATCAAGCAAATACTTAGAATTATTATAAAATTACTTTCTGAAAGACTTTCTGCAGATAGCTTGGAGCTCCAAGCATTTTAAACCCTACTTCTCCTCCTCTACCTACTTTCTTGTGTTTGTCCCCACAGGGCACCTTCATAGTCCTCTCTCTGTTTCTGTGGGAGTTTCTGCATAAGAACAATGGGGTTAGAGTTCCACTGATACATGAAGAAACACAATAACAATTAAATGTGGAGGTAATCACAAATTGTGTTATCAGGTTAAACTGTGACTGAATGTGTTCAAACTCAAATTCCTAAAGTAGGGGTTTCAGTCACTAACATTACCCAAGAATAGGAAAACAAAAACAAAAACAAAAAACAAAACAACAACAAACAACCCTCATTTAGCCAGTAACTTCCTTCTGCAGTTTTATGAAAACTCAAAACTCAAGACTGTGTGAGTATATCTCTATCTCTATCAGGCCCTACCTCCTTAATTCTCAGACATCATTTAGAACAGTCCTTATTTCTCCTGTTCCCACAAAAGAAATTAACTTAAAACTTGGGGCTTAGTATGTTTTGGATCATTTATTCCTAACTTTCAGAGAAAAGGTGAGTTGTATTTTATTGGAACAACTATAGGAGAAAATATTTTCCTAACACCAAGAGTCAAAATATTCTGATTAGGTTTCGCTGAGTAGATAAAGTCTTATTCATTGTAGGTAGAAAATCAAATCATATTCAATGTCACTTTTACTTCTTTTTAAAAATAAATTCTTCTTTAGAGATTTCTCTTGACAAAATGTGGCATATTGTCACTTAATCTTCTGTCTTGGTTATGTAATACTGAGATTGCCAGGAGGCAAAAATAAAGATACTAAATTAACAAGTTAAAATTAGTTAGATTCTCAATCTTAAAAAAAAAAAAAAATCCAATCACATTCCCAAGTAGCATTTTTCTTAAACCTCTCAAATTAAATTATAATCTTCAGAAGTTGAAAGTCCCATAAAAAGTCAATTCCAAGTGTGCAATTGGGTTCCTCTTACTTGTAGACATGGGTTTTGAAAGATGAATTATAGAATTATAAGCCTATGAGAATTAAAATGTAATTTATAAAATTTCAGACTTTAGCAGAAAATTTCCAGTCAAATACTATTCAAAATAATGGATCAACTATTTTTAAGTTTCAGAAAACCTAAAAATGTAATCTTTTACAATCAAAATTATTTAATAATCCCCATTATTCTGAGTCATAGATTCAAATCTTTGTAATCTTTTACAATCAAAATTATTTATTGTATCCCCATTATTCTGAGTCATAGATTCAAATCTCTGTAAATAGTCATATTTCCTTCATTGCAAGGGGCCCAGACCTTAACCATCTTTTAAGAAAGGAAAACAAAATTGTCAACTATATAATAGAATATTAAGTTGAATAGTTTTCAAAATATGTCAATTTTAAAAATTGATGCCAGTGAGATGGAGCTTTCACACTAATGTTTTACATGCAGAACAAACAAACCTTAAGTATTTTTCCTACTTGTTTGTCATACAAAAATAATTGAAAGAGCTGAAAGCAATATATAGTAATCTTTTATTTCATTGAGAGAAAGCATCTGTGATCAAAACTATATGTTTTTATATAAGTCAGCACATTCAGAGGATTTTACATACTTCTGCTAAAATGAAGCCAGAGTAACTTCATGGCATACACTCATCCAGTATTAAAATACATCTAGTGGTACCCTAAAAGCTACACTTGTTTGATTGCATTCAAAATTTTTCATGTTCCCAGTGAATTAAATGAATTTCCTCCTCTCTAGAAAAAAATGTTTTCCATATTGATAAAATAATGTAATGCATGATTTTATTATATCAGATGAAAAATAGAGGGCCATTTCATTAACTTTACCCAAATTAAATTATTCCCTTGTTGACAGAAAGGTTTTCTCTAACAGATAAATAACCTCAAGACATAACTTCAATTCCTCTGCTGGTTGAGGCACATTTTGTATCTAGTTCATCCTTTGATATTATAATTAAAATAGATACTTCACAGAGCACAGGTCATGCCAATGGTGGAAGAAATAAGGTCTGTGAGGACCTGTTAGGAGGCTGCTGAGAATGGCAAATTAAAACTAGGGCAATAACTGAATCTGAATGAGAAAAAGTCTAAATAATAGCATGCAAAGCTAAATGGCAGTTTCAATCTGGGTACATAGGTACAAAGCAGTCAGACATGGTAGACACAGTGCTTTAACCTGGGATAACCTTCAATATCAAGTGGATTTTAGGAAAACAGGTTTTTGATTGGGCTGGTTAGTCTCCACTTGCTCCTTTAAATACATTTTCTCCCCTTCCTTATATTGCTGTGTGAAAGAGAAGAGTTGTATAAACTATCACTTACTCCTTCTTCCCTTCTGTTTTCTCATGTGAATTCCCCAAACAAGCACAAACAGGAGGTAGAAATGGGGAAGGAGAGACAGTGTGGGGTTCCTCTGCTGTCCTCCACTCCTTATTTGCATCTGAATTATTGTGACTGAAGGAAAGGAATTAGTTGAGCAGTTAAAGACTCAGGAGTAAGCAAGGAACTAATTAGTAGTCTAAGATCTGCATATTTTGCCTTCTGAATGACTTCATTTCCATGGGTTTTGTTGTTTGTTTGTTGGCTTCAATGGGCTCTGTTTTAGTCTGCTTTTTTCATTGCTGTGACCAAAAGACCTGACAAGAACAATTTTAAGGAGGAAAAGTTTATTTGGTGCTAATGGTTTCAGAGGTCTCAACCCTTAGAAGGCTAATTCCATTCCTTGGGGCTCAAGGTGATGCAGAACATCATAGTGGAAGAGTGTTACACAGGGAAATTGCTCAGAATATCACACCAAGAAGCAGAAAAAGACTAAGCTCAGCTGACCAAATTTACCCCCCAAAGTCACGCCCTTAAGGACCCACCTCCTCCAACCACATCAATTGGGTAAGACAGTTGGTAATTAACTGAGAGGTGACCATAGGCAAGTAGGGCGGGAGCCCCCATATAAACTTTTTCTCCTCCTAAATTATTCTTGTTGGGTCTTTTGGTCACAGCAGTGGAAATAGCTGCCTAATATAGGCTCCATGAAAACAACTGTTTTGCACCCTCAGGTCTCATATAGTAATGGCTTTCTAATACCTCCATTCCCAGGAAACTTCACTAAAAAAATTTTTTTTCCAAACCTTCTACACTATGATTAAACTATCCTTAGTTAATATTGCTATACTGGCCATGTATTACCTGCCAAAATTCTGATTGACACTTGGCAATCTGTCTACTTTTAAGAAGAATCTAGATATACCTGAAAGTGACTGAACCAAGACCGACTCAGTAACAACCCATGAGGAGGGTGGTGGATATGTTCTATAACAAAACACTTAAATGGAGAAAAGTATCAAGCAAAAACAGACACATAAGGTTCCAGAAATTTTTCTAAGGACATCGAGCATACAGTGATTCATAGAGAAAAATCTACTCAATCTCGGTGACAACTGAGTGTCTGTGGCACTTGAGCCACAACACAGTGAGTGCATCCGTGGGTTGCCCAAGAATACTACACCTGATCACCTGCCTCGGATTGTTCATAGAGGAGAAGTTTCTCACTAGGAGGGGCAGGCAATGCAAGAAGAGTATGGCTCTGTAACCCTTCCAGCACCTACTTGTCAAGCACAAATAACACCTTAGGCAAAGTTGTCCACTGTACTTGCTCCCCAGTGCTGAGCAGTGATTCTGTTTTGTCAGAGGCAGAGGCCAGGCTTGTGGACTAGAAATTCCTGCAGCATGACTAAGGGGACTGATTTCATTTAGGAAAGCGGGTGGAGAATTCTATGCCTACGAAAATAATGGAAATTTTGATGGAGAGCAATGAAGAGGGTACTCGTGATATTTTTGGAAATAAGCAAAACGGCAAGCAATGAGAAATTTGATAGAGAAAACCAGGGAAACAACAGCTAATAAAGTAATATAGTGCTGTCCTCAAATTTTGATTCACCTGAGATGGAGAAGCCTATGTACAAACACTAATTTTCAACTAATTTGGAACATTCAAAAGAGGTCATGGTATAGACTCAATGACTTTTAAAAGCCACACACAGATACACCAAAAAAGGGTAGATGCCTACCAGACTCAAGGAAGTTGTTTGAGCTCATCCCTCATCAAACACTGGCCGAAAAAGAAATGGCTCTGAACCAGGGCAACTCCCAGAAAACAAGGCTTAAAACATTATAATCTTCCCTGAAAGCATAGAAGACTCTGTGGATGCCCAAAGCTGTGTCTTTTCAAGACAGATTAGAGAAAGGAAATTAAATCTGCCAGAATGTGGAGCAAAAATTGCAAATTCTCTGGACTATGAGAGCAGCTTCCACAAAACCTGAGAATTTGTTGATATCAAATTTAGACAGTAATATTACAAGGAATATAAACTACCTGGTAATATTCCTTATGGGATTAGATATAAAAACCCTCAACAAAATATTAGCAAATAATGTTGAGAAACATCTAAAAAGAATTAAACATCATAACCAAGTGAAATTTGTTCCAAGAATCCAGGGTTGGCTTAACATCTGAAAATCAATGTATGTTATATACTATTTTAAGAATTTGTATAGGACATATGAAAAGATATATATGATAAAAAATAATATTACAAGGATGAAATTTAAAATTATTTTTTTAAATATTGGAAAAGACAAAATGGTAATTAGTAACAAGTACTTAAACAAAAGAGGTAAAATATATACTGAAAGTTATAAATATTAATGAAGGTAATTAAAGAAGATTTAAAATTATGGAAAGATATTACATGTTTAGTAATCAAAAACTTGTGGAGATAGAAATATTCTTCAAATTGATCTACAAATTCAATACAATTCCTATAAAAATGAAGCAGCCTCTTCCTCCCAGAAGTTGATCAGCTATTTTCAAATTTCATGTAGAAATGCAAATTATTCAGAATAAGCAAAACAACTTGATAAAGGAAATCAGGATTTGAGTACTAATTCTTCTAACTCTTGATTTCAAAATTTACTACAAACCTGCAGCAATTGGTACAGTCTCTGCTGGCACAAGGCTAGACCTGTTGATCAGTAAAATTGAATTGAGAGTGTAGAAAAAATGCAGATGTTTGTGGACAAGTAGTTTTGAAAATGTTGTCAAGATCACTTAATATGAGAAAGAAGACTGTTTTCAATAAATGCTATTGAGAAACTAGGTAAGTGGAATCCTTACTCACACTATGCACCAAAGTAGTTAAAAATGTCTAATAGACACAAATATAAGTGCGAGAACCTTAAAATTTTAAAAATGCTCAGTTTTCTTCTTTTCTTTGGTGTGTGTGTGTGTGTGTGCGTGTGTGTGTTGTCTTCATGGTTCTCTTTAGCAAAACCTATAGGCTCATGCATGCTAAAGAAGCACTCTACCACTTTTCTACATTCCCAGGCTCTAGAAATTTTAGTGACCAGGAATAGGCAATAGTTTCTTAGATATGATATTAAGACCCAAGTGACAAATGAAAAAAAAAAAAAGACTACATTGGACTTATTCTAAATTAAAATAATTTGTGTTATAAATTATACATCAAGAAAAGAGATAATCCACAGAATAGGAGAAAATATCAACTTACATTTGATAGTGGTTTATATCACAATATATTAGCATGACACACTCTTACATTTCAATGATAACAATACAAATAGTCAAACTGAAATTGACAAAGGATTTGAATAGACATTTCTCCAAAGAATACATAAAAATGACCAGGCACATGGAAAAATGTTCAATATCCTTATTCACCAGAGAAGTGCAACTTGAAACGACAATGAGATACCTCTCTATAGCCATTCAGATGCCTAAAATAAAAAGACAATAAAAAGTTTTGGTGAGGATGTGAAGGTGGGACCCTCATTCATTGCTAGTGGGAATACAAAGTGGTGCAATCCCTTTGGAAAACAGTCTTGCCAGTCTTCAAGTTTTTAAAAATAACTCTATCAGCCAGGTACAGTGGCTCACACCTGTAATCCCAGTGGCTTCTGAGGCTGAGACAGGAGAATTGCAAGTTCAAAGCCAGCCTCAGCAACTGCGAGGTGCTAAGCAACTTATTGAGACCCTCCTGCCACATCTTGTGCAAGAGATGGGAATGCTGTTCCCCTCAGTGGAATGGGCTGGCTGAGAAATAAATTATAAGGGGAATAAAACAGCAAAAACACCACAGAACACAGAAAGTACTTTCAAAAGTGGGGGCATGACGGGGCAAGCTCATCAGACCAATTGAGCTTCTGGACAAAAAGGAGCTGCGCCTGCTTTATTTATATCAGGAAACATCAAAGAGATTCTATAAAATGTTCTTTTCCAAAAAAAGATTAAATTTGGCCCCTCAGTTCCTAATGGATTATATCCATTTCTGGAGCTACTATGAGGAACTTTCCTAGAGAGCAGAGGGTAAAGTCTGTACATTGGGCAATCTATTGCCATGGGAGAACCATGGAAAGTTCCTAATGCCAGGCCTATATCTTCTTGGCTACCATGCTGAGAGAAGATCCTCATGCATTTTACAAATGGCTTCCCGCAAGGCCCTATCTCTAAATAAAATATAAAATAGAGATGGGGATGTTGGCTCAGTGGCCGAGTGCCCCTGAGTTCAATCTCAGGTCTCCCCCCAAATAAATAAATAATAACTCTATCATATCACTCAGAAATTACATTATTGAGGTATTTGCTTAAGAGAAATATATATATATTTGTGAAATATATATATATATGTGTATATATATATATATATATATATATATATATATACACACACACACACACACACAAAGATGTGCATGAATGCTTGTAGTAGCTTTATTTATAATGCTCAAATAACTTTGCTATGTTAATATATGAAAGCACAACCAGTGAAACTCCACATCATGTACAACCACAAGAATGGGATCACAATTAGAATAAGTTATACTGCATATATATTTAATATGTCAAAATATACTCTACTGTCATGTATACTTTAAAAGAACAAATAAAAGCCTAAATTAATTTTAAAAAGCAAATTGTAGAAATACCACAAATAATCATCAATTCATAAAGGGGCAAGCAATAATAGGCAAAGAATTAGTACTTGGCAACAAAAAAGGATAATGTTGTAATATATACTACAATGTGAATCAAGCACAAAAACAAATTAACTTAAATGAATGAAACAAGTTTTAGAAGGTCATATGCTTATGACTCTTTCTAGATGAAAAGTTACATTGCATGTGCTAAATGGAACCACTTATATTTAAGTGTATTGATATATATAAAGATCAAAGTACTGATTAATGGTTACCTAGGACTCGGTGGGTGGGGAGGAACAGAGAGTGGCTGCTAATGAGTACATTATTTGGGGGTTGATGTAAATGTTCTAAACTTGGATATTGGTGATGACTGCATGACCAGTGAATAAACAAAGTCAATGCATTGTACACTTTTAACATGGAAATTTTATGGTATCTGAATTCTATCCATTAAAAAATAGTAAGAGGTCAGACTTTTGCCCCCGAGAAGAAAAATCTGCTAAGGTTTTTGGAAACTGCCAGTATCTAAGAAATATGAATATCTTTTTCTGTTAGAAAAATATAGTGTTAAATAGAAACAGAGACAGAAGATCAATTACAAATTGTAAATATGAGGAAGCTATATGTTTCTAGGACTTTTCATAAGTACAAGAATAACTCCAAGTCAAACCAATCATGCAGCACTGTTACTTTGGTGGAACTCATTGAACTAAGGCTCCCAGTGCACATACTATTGTGCAGTACCATTCTCTTTAATCTGTGCTGGTGCAGTGGCCTGCTTTATTCAATTCAGTGTGGGGATAAGCAATGCTAAGTCAGTTTTGAGCCTAATGCTTATTAAGATCTTGAGCTTCTACCTTTTTGTTCTTGGAATTCAGCTTCCATAATGTGAGAGTAGAACCAGGAAACACCATTGAGCTTTTGAACAATAGCCAGCACCAAATGTCAGTTGTGGGAGTGAGGTATACCTTGAACATACTGGTCTCATGGAGCTTCCAGATGACATAAACCCCAGCTGGTATCTTGAGGATGATTACCCAGCTGAGTCAAGTCAATTCCTAGAATCACGTAACATTAAAATGGTTTTAGAGTAATCTGTCAGTCATACAGATAATTTAAATATGAAGCCTGGCTGTAATGGTTAATTTGAATTGTCAACTTGATTTGATTAAGAGATATCAAGGATTAAGAGGATTATGGGCATGTCGATCACGGTGTGTCTAGGAATGATTGGCATATGGGATAACCAACTGAAGTAGAGACCCTCCCTAAGCATGGGCAGCACCAACCAATAGGATGATGGCTTGGATAAAATAAAAGTTGGAAGAACAAAGAAGCAGCAGATGCAAGCTTGATTCTTCTTGAATGGGTTCTTGATTGATGCATTGATCACCTGAAGATATCAGACTCTTGCTTCTTCACTCTTCCAAAGAGGACTCTGACAGTGATTTTCTTAGACAGGGTAGCACTTTTGATCCCTCTTATTTTGAGGCTTCAGCCTCTTGGCCTATGCAGCTACTTGTTCTTACAGCTCTCCAGCCTGCAGACGGACCATTCTGGACTATCCAGCTTCTGATCTCATAAGCCAATCTAGTAAGTCCCCTTTTATAATTATACTTCCTGTTGATTCTGTTCCTCTAGAGAACCCTACTACAATGGCATATCTCATATATATTTGCTAGTGGGGGTAAGAAGGTTCCTAACTTATTCCCTGTTCTAGTCAAATGTGACACACAAAAAATGTTCGATTGACACAGTAGTTTGTCACTAGTTTTCTGTCCAGTAATAGGATATATAACCTTGGATTCTAAATAAAATAACCAAGAAATATTGAGAAGATTCAGAAACCCTTGTTTCCCCTAATAAAACCAACCAAATGAACTAACTTTTATTCCTTCATTCACTTAGTGAATAAACATTTATGAAACTCTTAGTTTGTCCTGGGTATTGTTCCAAGAATAGGATATCACCTTGAATAAAAGGACAATTTCACTGACTACACAGAGATGTCAGTTTTGGAGATTGTCATAATTCATGTGATATGTGGGGGCTTGAATTTGAGAGAAAATAGCATAAAAGATGGGCAGAAGTGGGTAAGTTTAGGAGACAAACACTTGGGAGATGATGTCAAAGTGTCTGGTTAACTAATTAGATGTGACATGATATAGAAGGAGAAATAAAACTTAGTTCTGGGATTTCTATCTTGGGAAAATAGAATTGGAAGTAAATTGATTTGTTCTGTTTCACTGACTTTAAGATTTCTTTGGGATGACTAAGGGAGATATTTATAATGGAATTGAAAGAGTGAGCCTAACTTATAAAAAAAGACAAAAGTTAGAATTATGGATTGCAATCATCATGAGTTTTAGTCAGATTTTTTTTGGCACTATGACCAAAAGACCTAATAAGAACTATCTGGGAGAAGGAAAAGTTTATTTGGGGCTCACAGTTTTAGAGATCCCAGTCCATAGTGAGCTAACTCCAATGCTCTGTGCCCAAGATAAGGCAGAATATCATGGTAGAAAGGTGTTGAGCAGGAATACAACTCAGGACATGACAATCAGGGAACAGATAGGGATCTTCTCACCAGGAAAAACATAAACCCCAAAGTTATGCCAACAATGACCTATCTCCTCCAACCACACACAACCTACCTACAGTAACCACACAGTTAATTCATATCAGGGGATTAATCCACTGGTTGGGTTACAACTCTCATCATCTAATTATTTCACCTGCAAACTTTCTTGCATTGTCTCACACATAAGCTTTTGGGGGACACCTCAAAGCATATTGAAACCATAACAATATGGAGGTGCATCAAACTGTAGGAAAGGCTAAAATTGCCTTTTAATAAGGGGACTTATTTCGTTGGCTTAGGAGATCAGAAGCTGGATAGTTCACAATGGCCATCTGCAGGCTGGAGAGAGTGTTTCACGTGAAAAGTGAGGAAGGTTTGAGAGAGGAACATGAGCATTTAAAGACCTGGTGGAGGCAAAACAGATCACCAAAGAGGGTAAGGTGTGGACAGAAACAGGTAAAGAAACCAGGCACAGTGGCACATGTCTGTAATCCCAGCAGCTTGGGAGACAGAAGCAGGAGGATCACACGTTCAAATCCAGCCTCAGCAATTTAGCAAGGCCCTAAGCAACTTAGTGAGACCCTGTCTCTAAATAAGATATAAAAAAGGGCTAGGGATGTGGCTTAGTGATTAAGTACCTCTGGGTTCAATCCCTGGTACCAAAAAAAGAAAAAGAAATAGGTAAAGAACCAGAGGCATATGACACCACACATTCAGTCAAGTGGGACAGTGCTTCTGAAAATGTATATAAGATAAGGACTATAAAATAGCAATTAATTTCCAAATAAGCCAATTACTATTGAATGAAAAAGAAAACTCAATGGTATAGTATGACTTCAATGCATTGATTAAGCAAATGGATGATGAAGAATGGAAGAGGAGGAAGATATTTAGCATAGAAAGTACTTTTAAAAAACTTGCTTGGGAAGAAACAAGAAGAAATAGGAAAGTAGTATGAGTGGTATAAAGGAGGCTGGGTGGAGAAGGTGGGTATCTTCTGCCCACCATGCCTGCAGTGAGCCTGCAGTATCTGTAAAGAAGATTATAAAAAACCAATAGTAAAACAGACTAATGTCTATCTATCATTATTGTCACCATGCACAAAAGTGATTAAAATACACTTCTCTCAGAGAAGACCACTTAACCATTTTCTCCCCAAACCACTGAGTACGAAAAGGAGAACCAGTCTTCTAAGAATGATTTGTAACTTGTTTTATTTGACTATGGTTATAAAAAGGAAAGAACTTGTGAAAATCTTGGTAACTAATGTGACCAAGACAGCCATAACCTCTGCCTCAGTGTGATTAAACCTTAAGCCATCTTCCTGCTTCTAGGCTCCTGACCTCCTTATTTTTTTTTAAATATTTTTTAGTTGCCAATGGGGTTTTCACTTTATTTGTTTATTTATATGTGGTGCTGAGGATTGAACCCAGGGCCTCACACATGCCAGGCAAATGCTCTACCATTGAGCCACAACCCCAGTCCCCCTGACCTTCCTCTTATCTTGCTCTTTCCAGAATTCAGATATCCTAACCTCAGAGGTCTCTCTCTTCCCTCTTATCAGAGCATTTCCTTTAGAAGATTTGTAATCACAAATTATTGCTGGGATCCTTTGAAATATAAATCTTTTTAGAAACCTATTGTTGGTTTTATGACCCAAGGCTTTCTCAAGGAAATGGGACAGTCCCTATGAATGCAATCACCAAGGAGACAGGGCTTATGTCTCAGTCTCCTGGGAGGAGAGGAAGCTAACCTTCGTGGGACCTGCTTCAGGTTTTAAAATGACCTGTGGTTTTGAAGGCCTTAAAAAGTTTACCTTTTTTTGAAGGTGAGTTCTCAAACACAAATGGCCTACTGTCCTCACACTTGCTCACACAAACTCTCATGATCTTTGTTTTTAGTGAATTTTACACTGATTTCTGCTCTCTCCTTTTTATTAAAATAACATCCAATAAAGTTTTTCTTACCTATTTAACTTTATCAGTGCATTTTTTTTTTCCTACTCCGACAGTAAGGATGGAATAGGTAGAGGTATAGATTCAAGAAAGTAAATAAATAATCAGGAGAGTTTCTTGAAAAGGTGAGATAAAATATATGAAGAGTGGTGTGTTTTAGCTGGAAGAACAGTCATCTTACTATTTGAAACCTACCAGATACTATTACAAATGGCATGAGATACTCTTACAAATGGCATAAGTCAACTGAAAGGAGTTGACTTTCTGTTTTAACACAAGGTAAAGCATCATTCTTTGAAAGAATGTGACACTTTAAAATTTTTATGTTAGATATCTAAAATTGTCCAATTTTACATATTGGCATTTATTCAAATTTCGGTCCCAAATTTTACCGTCATTCCAATTCTCTTCATATGGTTTGTTAGACAATATTTCAGAGAAACACAGTTTTTTAATGTTCTTACCATTTACCCTTAGCTCCATTGCTTGCTCATTTTGTACAGCACATTTTGCATAGGCATGGTTAGTATTTATTTCATTGAGTTGAATTGCTTTTTTTAGTTGAAATATCATGAAGTACCAACACAATTATTTCTCAGATCAGCAACTAAAATCGTAAGTTGAATTCAGATTTAATGTTCTGGTCTTTAGCCTTGAATAATAAAAGACTTATTCATTTAGACAACATTGCCACTCAATAAAAGAAGAAATTTTCTAATAGTTATACTTTCCAGCAGTAAGATTATTTACTTTTCAATAGAATAAAATTTCTGTCCTTAGAAGTATTCATGCATGTAGGCAAAGATCAAGATGTTATAAAAAGAGAAACCCTTATGTTGTTCCTAGTTCTAGTGCTTTGCAAGTGTGTGCATTGAACACATTTCCTAGTTTTACTGCATTTTTATCTACTCATAATTGATTCACTAGCTGTTGTGGAACTCAAATAAGCTAAATATACCTTGTTTTGTAAGTTTTGAGTGTATAAGCTGTCAAGGTTTTATCAATAGTTATCAGTATAAACGTGCCAGTTGTACATAGTCTATGTGTTCATGTAAAGCTGTACCCTATGTATGATATCTAGCTTCCAAAAGGTGTACCTTGCTTATTTCTAGTATCTATTGATGCCAAATATTTTATGATGAGAGGCTCTATCCAGCACCTATCACTAATTTCTTCTCTCAATGTCTTCTTAAAGTGCAGTGAAAGTTGCTGGGGTCTGTCAACAGTTGACATTTCTGTAATCTTAGGTGTGCAAATCAGGGTTGAATAGGAGCAAGAGGTGGTCATATTGCTGATAAGGCAAGTTTCACAATGCTGGTAGTTTATATGTTCCTCTTACCTGCAGGGAGTAAGAGGAACATATAGAAAGGATGAGCTTCAATAATTATACTTGCCTTATACATTGAAAATATACCATAATGTCTAATTGACATTGATTTTTCCAGCTTTGTTTTTAAATTATGAATGTGCAATATTATTAGCAGGAGAGCATAAGTGGTGATTTACCTTTTATTAGTATTAAAAGCACCTCATTCTTAAGTTATTTCTTCTGAAACTGTATACCCTTTCCATAACAAACACAAAACATGAAAAGACTCAATTAAAAATAGAAAATGAGCGCTTGCAGCCTCATGAAAAGCTAGCTGTTTGGTTTTAGGCATGAAATAGTGTTGAAAGAAGTAATCTAGAACAATAAAGGATGAGGGAAATGACTTGCCAAAGAATGTGCAGGAGGTGGTTTTGTCCTTCCAGAACAGAACACGGTCAGCATAAGAATTAGTTATACTTTGGACATCCAGGTGCAAAAATATTGCTTTCAACAATATTTAAAACTTTCAAACGAAGACTAAGTGTCTCACTTTCCTCTCCTTCTCATTTCTAAAATTTGTTTAGAATTTTTGTGTTTGGTTAGTTTGGATACTAGTATATGTTTTAGTATCAATTGGATACTAGTATCAATTGGATATGTTTTACTATCAGTTGGAATTCTAATTGATATATAGAACATATAGGGTATAGAAGATATCAAGTAAATTCTACTATATACACCTAATGTCTGGATAATAGCTCTTATAGATTTTCTGTTCTTCCTTGCAAAGTAGGCATCAGGTATGGCCATGAACTTATTTCAATAATGACATTGCTCTCAAGTTCCCCTCATATAATTAGTGGAGCTGGTTGGAGGGGATAATGTTACATTGACCAAGCTAATGTTAACTTTGTGAAATAGCAATTGTTGAAATAGTTTTCCAGTTTTCAAGAGAAAAAAATAAGTACCTTAATATTCATTTGTTTTTATAAAGAAAAACTAAATAACATAGAGGATTAGATTCGGGTTCCCAGATCTTTCACTTACGTCAGTTAACCACATTTGCTCTTTCTCTTCCTATATAGATGTCACATGTGCTTAAATATGCTTTAAATTATTGTGAGTAATATGTTTTTGCACATTTAGTGAGTATTTTTTCATAATTTGTAATGAACTCTTCTTTCAGTATTACTCTTCTTTTTATTTATATGAAAAAACAAGTAATCTCAAAATATGACTGTTAAAGCTAAAACCATACTAATATCAAATGGTGAATTATTTTTTGCTTATTTCTACCATGTTATGAATATGTTTTTTAGGTATCAATTTTAAATATATATCTAGGCCTAGATTTTTGCTATACTTAAAATGCATGATTGAATTATTTTATGAATATACAATTACTTCCAAAACTTTTTATTATGCCAATTGAAGATATAAACTTTATATTTAAACTGTGTAATTTGCTACCAAACAGTCCTTGTCTTCTATTTATTAGGGAAGGAAACTAGTAAGGGATTTAAGGCAAAATTCAAACTGGGATATATTACTTAAAAATTTGAAACGTTTTTAAATGAAGGCACACATTACAATCCAGTTCACTATTTAAATGGCCTCATGAGCTTTGAAAGAGTCATCTCATATTAGTTAAGAGAGAGAAGGAGTACTATACAAAGGCTCTTGAATATGCAAATTAACCAGTATTAATTAGCTCCAGCAGCCATATATTTTAAGTTTAAGTGTTAGAACTTAGCTAAGGCAATAAGACCAAATCAGGTCTTGGTAATTTGCATTTTTATAGTTCTTCCTAAAGCAATCTTGCATTGACTGTTATTGCCAAGAGAGGGCATCTACCAGTGTGTAAAACGCACTGCCCTTTAGGCCGAACATTAAGTATGATCCCTTGTTGATTCTCAACATTTCTGATTAAACTGGTAATACTTTAATAAGGCACACTCTTTACTGTGTTCAACTCTGGTAAATTGAATCTCTGAAATCAAGTGACATTTGAGAAATGACAACAGTATTTCATTTTCTTTGGGATCTGTTCATTTTCTGTTTTCATTTGCATCCTTGCTGCCCCTTGAGGCACACAGCAGAGTCTTCTTTAAAGAATCTTACTTTAATTAACCCCAGCATTAAAGTAAACAATGAGCAAGGGTTTAGTCTTATATATGTCTTCACATTTGTTTTCTAGCTGTGTTGCTCAAAAGTTCTTAGTAAGCCACACTAAGTCACGTCTAAAGCAATGTTATCCTATAGGTAGAGAGTCTGAGATTACTGAAAATAGTGTTTTGGTATTCACCTTGGCTATTTCAAGGATTTAGAAATAACCTATTAGTAGAGATTCATTTTAGAAAGGGTAAAAGTTTCTGCCTATTACATGACTCTAGACATTTATTTTCTTCCAGAGAATCCTGCTGATTATGCAGGGACAATTATCAGCAATTACCTGTCTAAAAGGCATGGTGTTAAGAGGCCACACTTCTCTGTTCCAGAGAGACTATTTCCAAGAAGGTAATCCCTGCTGGAGAGAGTGGTATTTCTTAGAATGCATCTTGAGAAGGCTGATTTCATTTTACATTTTTTTCACCTACTTCATATCTCTAAAGGATAGCATCACTTTCTGTACTTAGAATCCAATTTACCACTGACTGTAAAAAGTTAAGCCAACCAGATTTCACAATAGTGTTCTGCACAAGATAAATATCAGTCATCAGAAAGGTAACAGAGTCACCAGAACCACAATTTAAAAGTGATGTGGAAGAGGATTAGCAATGAGCCATGTTTTTAATGTATAACACCATGCAGATTGTGGATTATGCTATTCTAGGTAATTTCTTTTCAACAAACACTTTTGAAGCTGTTAAGACAGAGACCTTGGATATTTTTCAAACACTGTTATTACTCTCATTTCCCAAGAAGGGATTAAAAAAATAATCCAGATTACTAATTCATATGGCAACAAATACTGCTATCCTCCATTGAACAAGGGAGGGAAAATGTAAGGGATATCACAAAATTGACAGAGCATAGAAAGACTATGAACTGGGAGTCTATTATGATGGTGGACTGCAGGGTAGGAAAGCCTGGCTTCTATTGTCTGCTGCAGTAATCAGGGGGAGAAGGTATTCATTTATCTAAATCCAATCACAGTGAATTAGTCATTTACTGGCTACTTTAAAGCCAGGTGCAGCCATGTATTTCCAATTATTAATTTTAAATCAAAATAAGCTAAGGATTTTGATTAAACATAAAAGTTGATATTTCACCATAATGAAAAGTTAACAATCCAATTATGTCTCAAGAATTATTTTAGTACAAATATTATATCTAAATGTCAATAATTATTTGACTAAAAGGATATGACTATTATTTAGGAGAAGTGACCAGAGAGTGAGTACCAGTCTCAAATTTTAGTACCTGCATGTAGTTGTAAATATACACTACTATTTGGAGCAAATATCTCTATATTGTGCTGTACACAAGAGAGGTTTCTGGATAAGAAAATTTTTCTATAAGCTAAGTAAGTTGATGTGATGAATTACATTTATTGATTTCTGTATGTTGAACCAACTTTGCTTCCCTGGGATGAATCCCCCTTGATCATGGTGCACGATCTTTTTGATATATTTTTGTATTTGATTTGTCAGAATTTTATTGAGAATTTTTGCATCTATGTTCATTAGAGATATTGGTCTGAAGTTTTCTTTTTTTGATGTGTCTTTGCCTGGTTTTGAAATCAGGGTGATATTGGCCTCATAGAATGAGTTCAGAAGTGCTCCCTCTTTTTGTTTCCTGAAATAAATTGAAAAATTACAGCAAGATTAGTCTCTCTAAGATTGTTATTAATGTAAATAATTAACGGTCTTGTAGAACTTGGCTGTGTATCTATCTGGTCCTGGGCTTTTCTTGGTGGTAGGCTTCTGATGGTGTCTTCTATTTCATTGCTTGAAATTGATCTGTTTAAATTGTATATATCATCCTGATTCAATTTGGGCAAATTGAATCTAGAAATTTGTCAATGTCTTCGATATTGTGATTTTAAACAAACAGTTTTACGTTGATATGAAAATATCTTGAAAACATAGTTTTCTAAAATAGAGGAAATATTATTTTTAACACTTTAATGTCTTCATTTAATATACTTACTTTAATATACTCTCAGAGACAATAAATTTTTAACTTCAAAAAATTATTTTTCTATATCAAAACAACTTGAATTTTATGTTCAGTCACTCTTCAGTTATGTGTTTATTTGTGTGAATGAAAGGGTATTATTCTGTTTGTGTATAAATTATAACATCCAAGGGAAGAAAAGGAACCTGCTTTGCAATATCCTTGAACAACATGACCCAAATGCAATTGGTTAACTCTCTTGAAACTCAGCCAAACTCTTAGAAGCAGGTTGAAGTAAGTCTGGAAAAATAAAGATTTTAGGCAATCGACACACTAAAAGTGTATTTATTTAATATCACTCAATAGAACCATTTTCTGCATTACAAATTAATTAAGAAATGCAGTTAATTTTTCAGAATCTATTTTAAGACTTAATTAAGTCTTTGTCTTTGTTTTCAATATTACTGTGTCTTTGAAAATAAAATTACAGCAAGATTAGTCTCTCTAAGATTGTTATTAATGTGAATAATTAGCTCTGCCATCATGTATTATATACATGTTAGACTTATTCTTAATTGAAATTTTAACAATTACTGTAAATGCTCTAATTTAATTTGCTGTGGTGTCTTCTAATATATAGCCCAAAGGTGTTGACTTTTATAGAGGTGAATCAAATGTTTGAATTACATTTTAATTTAAAAAAAGGAAAGCAACATGAAAATTTTTGTTGTTTTTTGATGCTTCTTATTTTTGTAAATTTCAAACTTACGAAAAATATCAGGAATAGAATAAGAAAACCCTATATCACCTATACTCTAATTGATCAGTTGTTCCTATTTTGTGCTATTTGATATTCCTGCTCATGCACTTATGTGTACACATCTTGCCTTATGGGACTATAATTACAATCGTGCATATAATTTATTGGCTGTTTATTACCTCACAGGTCATTGATATCAAATTTACTTTTTTAAAACTTCAGATTTACATCAATATTTATATCAGCTCAATTCACAATAACCAAGCTATAGTACCAACCTAGGTGCCCTTCAACAGATGAATGAATAAAGAAAATGTGGTATATATACACAGTGAAATATTACATAGCCACAAAGAAGAAAGAAGTTATGACATTTGCCAGTAAACGGATGAACTTGGAGAATATCATGCTAGGTGAAATAAGCCAGTTCCAAAAAAAACAAAGGTTGAATATTCTCTCTGGTATGTGGATGCTAGCCCATAATGAGGGAGGATAGGGAGGGGAAGTATAGAAAATCTTTGGATTAGACAAAGGGAAATGAAGGGAAAAAGGGGGGTGGGGAATAGGAAAGATAGTATGATGACTTGGAAATAACTGTCCCATGTACATATATGAATATATGACCAGTGTAACTCCACATCATGTTCAACCACAAGAATGGGATCAAAACTGTAATTGGCTGCATTCTATATATGTATAATATGTCAAAATACACTCTACTGTTATGTATACCTAACAACAACAACAACAATAAATGAACTTCAGATTTTTCTTTCTGTTCTTCAGGTAGTATAATTTTTGTTGCTTTACCTCCAAGCTGGTTTGCAATATTTTGTTGCCATTGCTGATCCAAAGTTGGAGTGAGACTTTTATTTTGCATACTTTAATACTTGTTAGAGTCTGTAAACAAGTCAAAATAACACCTGGCATTTTGCCAGGGGAATGTTAGAGTTCATAAACAAGTCTGGATGGTGCCTGGCAAAATGCCAGAGGGAGTGGTTTGAAAAGTAACAAAAGCGAGCCATTAAGTGTGGAGATTCCTTATTGGTTGACTGATGTATCTAGTTTATGCTAATTAGATAAGCTGTGTGGAATGTATAAATACTGCTCCTGTCCTGCAATAAAGGGCTTCCACTCTTGCTGTATCAACGTACACAAGTTATTCGTCACCCCCCGGTTATTTTGCCCAGCCAGCCGGGCTGCGGCAAATACTTACCTATAAATCCAAAGACTTTTATAGAAAAATTTTGAAGGTCTTTTTTTCTAATTTCAGCATTGGAGATAATTTCAGGTTTGTTAATCACTTTTTCTCTCATCTAAGGATCATATTTTCCTTCTTATTCATACACTAAATGTGTCATTTTGCTTTTTGGGGAGTCAGGGATTAGGAATGCTAGGTACTGAGAATATTGTAGTCTGGAGAGTGTGAATTTTTAACTTCCTTTGGAAGAAACAAGGTGTGGCGAGCAGGCTGTGCCCTGCTGAGGTACTCTACGTTGTACAGTACAGTAGTTTTCAGGCTGTACTTAACCATATTATAAAGCAGTAGTTTTTCATGAAATATACCATTTTGAGTTCCAGTGCCAAGGTAGAATGACTCTCTACACCTTGTTTCATCTGCCATAAGGCACAAATTGATAAATAACTTATTTGTGCCAACATATCAAATAAACCAAGAGCACCTGGATATGTGGGCATCCCAAATCATATCAGGAACACCAGACACAGGAGCTTATCAACTTCACCAGATATAACTCTCTCACCTAACACCTACAAAAATAGGAGACCCCTCCAAGACTGGAGACCATGGCACTTGTCCCTGTTACCTGGTCACTTGTTACTAGCCCTGTCCAGGAAAATCTCTACAGTGAGGAACCTCTGGTTTTCTTTACCTTTGGCTGCAAGATTTCTCCTGCCCTGGCAGTGATGCATGGCCCATGGCAAATTTATACTTGAAGATGATACTCAAAGTCCCCCCATCTGGACCCTGTGCCTTGACAATTGTGCAGAACTGATTCCTTAAAAAGTCCTTATCTGGCCACCTACAATGACTCTTTGCTTTCATATCTGCTTTATGCCTATGCTCTGCTCAGCATCTTGTGACCCTGCACATATATATATATATATATATATATATATGTAATTATATATAGAAGTATATTATATGTATAAGTATATTATATATATATTTGTGTGTATATACACATATAGATAGATAGTGTAAATATATACAGTGTTTTATATATATAGTATGACTTGAATATTATAGATGGTAGATATTAAGATTGGAATGGAATAAAAGAATTTGCAGTTGTGCAACCTTTGATTATCAGGTGACCTGTGATTATTTAGTAAATTGCTACCATTGAACATAGTATAACTTGTGAATTAATTATTATTCAATTATTCTGACATTGTTGGAAGGCATAAATTTGTTTGGTCTATGTTAGTGGCATAGTTTGCTCAAAATAGGAGGGTATAAGCAAAGTTTATAAAGAAATTTGGAACTATCCACTATGTTGATACTTTTGTGTATGTGTGTGTGTGTGTGTGTGTGTTGCTGAGGATTATATCCTGGGCCTTGTGCATGTGAGATAAGCACTCTATCAACTGAACTATATCCCCAGCCCACTCTATGTTGATATTCTTTTTTCCAGTATCTCCCCAGCGCTTTTATTCCACTGGCAGCCCTAAACTTTGGTCTCATACTTCTCAATACAGCTGGAGTCTGACTTTCTACTTGAGTTCAATATAACTCACACAGTATGGACAAAACAGCCATGTAAACTCAAATATGATCTAATGAAAATCCTCTTTCAAGGATCGTTTACTTTCCATTTCTGCCTGCTTTAGGTCTTTTTATGGTGTTGTCAATAGTTTTTTTTTTTTTAAATTTTTTCCCCCTGATTTTCTCAGAATTTTAAATTGCTTCAAACAAGAGGATTGGCCTTGAACAAGCTTTTGATAATTGATACACTGTTACTAAGGCAAACCCAACTGTCATTAATAAAATCTGTTTCCAATTGTTTTTGTGCACACATTGCAATTTGAAACACTGAATACTGATCCTACAAATATATTGCAAAAGATGGTATTTTATCATTTAAATAATAGATAATCAGACTTTAAATCTTTTTATACCTCAAATGTAATAAAATAGGAGCTCAACCTAGGAGCTGTATGGCAGTGTCTAGCTTGAAATCATTAGTAAGAATAACATGAGGTCATACTATTTTGGTGAGGGGAAATTGAGAATCAGTGATTCAGTGCTTCATCCCGGATCACAGATTTGCTAGCTTCTTCCCAAAAAGCATTAATTCAGAAATTCAGAATAACCTGAACATGTCAAATCTTCTATTAAAAAGCCATATTCAGTTAAGAAGTTTAACTGTATTCATGCCTATGGAACTATACCCCAAGACTGAAATTCCATGAAAATCCAAAAAGCTACTATTGGCTAATGAATAAAGAAGAAATGTAATTCTTATTATAATACTGTGGAAATCATATCAAATGCCATTTGATATTTAACTTAATGACCCAAAGTAAGCTGTATCACTGGGTAAGGCTATTATTCTTCTAAATTCACTGTAGACAGCCTGCAATTTAAGCCATCTCTTTTAATGCTTAAAATACTGGTTTGATAAAAAATATATTGAGGAAGTGACTAATAATTAACCAGTTCTTAGGTCAATTGCTATCAAAATTTTCAAAATTAATCATGGCTTATTTGAAAAAACATGTTTTTTTTGTTGTTGTTGGTTGTTTGTTTGTTTTTACTGTACTTTTAGACTAAATTCTTCCATATCAGCAAATGTGAAGTCTAGTAAAAACTTGATTTCTGTACTTCCTTATTACAGGAAAATTTCCAGTCACAATCACATTCACAAGCTCATTGATAATCTTTCAGAAAGTAAGATGACTACCTATAGACATAAACTATCTGAGCAAACAAAATTGTTGTAAACTGAAAATTTAAATGTGGATATGTCCATATATATAATAATATACATTTTCTTACACATGAATATCATTTATAATTTTATCATTTTGGCCTTGCTTTCTCTTTTTTACACACACATACATACACACACAAACACACACACACATATACACACATATACCACACAGTATCACAGAAGATATATGCATTTAATTCTAGTATTATAAAATAATTAATAGAATGAGCAATTAATTTTTCTTGTAAATATCACTAAGGTAACATTTAAATGAACTTTTTAAGTGAAGGAGTTTTGATAGTCTGTAAGGGAAAGGCCATTTATTCTATGCAGAAGGGACAACATGAAAAATGGCATGGATTTATCAATGAACTATGAGAATGTAGAGCCATGAATCTTTACATAAATGCAGGGTACATGACGCAGACATGGCAGAAACTGATGCTAGGAATACAACTGAGATGGCTTGTAAAGAGCTTGAATCCTACGTGAACATGATTAGCAGTTTTCCAAGAGGCAATGGAAAAACATTTCAGGACAGTCTTTCCAAAATGGAAAAACCTTTACGGTTGTTTTTACCAATTGCAAATGTGACATACATTTTGGCTAACACATAAAGTAACTTCATAAAATATAAACAGAGGTCAATATTAATTATGCTTCCACTGGATAGAGACAACAGAGCCAACGCTTTGGTGTGTGCCTTCTACGTGTATTTGCACTTAAAGACAGTGTCTATATGCCATAAAATGTTTTCACAAGCCCATTTAGAACCTGTTAAATATGTAGAGGTTTTACAGGTACTTGGCAAAAATAACACAGAAAAAATGTAATTCTCTCTAGTGTTTTTTCATCCCAAAATCACAAATGTAGAGCATAATTTCAGAAGTAGTTATGTAAATAAAGGAATATCTATTTAATTATGTTCTCTTTTTAGAATTCATTGTATATATTATAAACATATCAACATGAACACCTCATTATCATAATTCCTTGATGTTACATTTAACAATGAATTGATCCTAAAAAGTATTACATATTAAATCATATGTTCCTAAGTAAAGGAAGAGAGATGAAAGGCAATATCAGCCCATGAATTATTCATTTTGGGTTGTATTACTAGTTTTCTGATTAATATGTTGTTTTGTTACATTATATAAAATGCATATTTACTATTTGTGTTACTTTTATTGTTTTTAACATTTTGAGCATTCTTTTTCATCAAATACTATGATTATTTTATGGGTATTTGGAAAATATAAATTTTGTGCAAAACGAAGATACCTCAATTAGATCAAATAAAGTTATGTAGGTAATATTTATTTTCTTCCAATCTTTGATACAACAAGCACTACTGATGATTTAAATGCTGACTGTGGATCAAATTTTTATTTCATAAATTCTTCGATACAGAAGTGTGTATTATCTGGCATTATTTGTATATACATAAAAATGTTTAATTTTTAGCTTCCTTCCCTGCCTTTGTCGACCCTCATTTTCAACCTGCATTACTTTATTTCCTGTGCATAAAATGTAGATGGGTTTTGTTGGTTATTCAATGTGAGTATTTATTCTTTGAATATAAAAACAAATCTCATTTATATTATGGGATATGATTAATTCTTGGTCTTGGTTTTGCCATCTTAATTTATGTTGCTTTCTTTTAGTATTCATATTTCACTTATTTTATTTCTCTATAAAGTCTGAGTTTCCTTTATTGTGCATGATTTTATTGTGATAGCTCATAACAGTGATTTACTTAGTGGAATGAATCTATTTCTCTGTCATTGCTTGTGGATTTCCCTCTACAAGTGATACTGAAATTACGATTTGTCTACTTCCTTCCACCTCTGTAATCTTCCTTGCTCTACATAGTGTTGCTGATTACATAATTCTTGGTTTGTCTAGAGATTATCTTTTTTACCTTTAAATACCATATATTTCACATGTCTGTCAAGATGTAAACAAAACATCTTTCCCCTTAACATACACTTTTTTTTTTTTTTAGCAGTAAACTGCTCCCCACCCATAGATTTCCTTCCACTCTATCGTTCATTTGCAAAAATAGAAGATTTTTGTAGTCATTATGTATCCTTTTCAATGCCTGTAAATAATCATGAGGAAAATTTTGGTAGCCATTCTAATCACTGAAACAAATCTTTCCCAAATAAGAGATCATTGACTTTGTCACTCAGAGTGGTTCTCTATCTTTGAGGAATTAGTATCTCAATGCCTCTGCCTGAAATCTGCATTGAAGTCATTCATTTTAAGAATTTCTTCTCATTGTGCTTTTCTTTTACTACAGTGGGAATTATATCTGTACCTATATATCTATATCAATTTCTTTCTTGTCATCAAGATAGATATTTACTTAGCTTTTCTCATGCCTTCTGTCATTCATTTGAGTCAAACAGGAAAAGAGAAAATGTGCCTTTGTTCTACATTACAGTCAGAAATACATTCAAGTGTTTAACTTTGAGGGTTGTCATAATTATGATAATTATTTTAGAAATATAGCCACAGGATATAAAACCATTGCCACACATATTGATTCAGTTGTGATTTTAAAACAACATCTACAAATATTTCAGATACCATGACGTTTATCTAAATCTTTTTTGTTATGAGACATCTAGTGATTCACAATTTAATTCATATAATGTATAAAGAAGTGATTAAGAAATCTAAGAGGGTCTGAATGTCCATAAAATCATCTTCACTTTTTGTTAATATCTGAGTTTTGACTTTTACAACTTAGCAACCTATGCTTATATCTATGATAATTTTAATCTAAAAACATCATTTTTATTAATAACACTGTAACTGGGAATCTTTTTCTTACACCTATCTTTTTAAAATGTTGAGGTATTTTTGAGAGGGAAATGAGTAAAGCTAAGGAAGCTATGACTTCTAGGAAATAGGAGACTTTTGCATGTAGGATGAAGTACAGATTCTGCATGTTAAAGATTGAAGGAAATCGCCAATTGCCAGTATGACAGGGAAAGCTCAGTTGGAACTAGAAAAAAATTAAAAAATTCACATAAGACAAGATATTTTTTATTAAAATTGTATCTTAAGAAGATAAGAGTAAATGGTGGTTACCCGGGGCAGTGGGGGTGGGGTAGAGAATGGTTTGCAGATGGGTGTTAAGTGAGAGAAAGGAACAAGAAGACCTGGTGTGCTAAGGCACAGTGAGGGGATTATAGGTGAGAAAAATGTACTATATAACTCCAAAGCCTAGAAGAAAAGATTTTGAGTGTTCTTTTCATCATCAGAGACAGTCCTATGGAAATGGAATTTATCTTTGATACCCAGTGACAGTCAGGGGCTTCCTTTCCCCACATCATGTCTGTTTTATAGGACCTGTCACTGTCACCTGGTTTTGTGCTATTCCTCAATATCCTGTGGCTACTATGGTACCTCAAACAATTGTTCATTAGTAGATCTAAGTTTTTCATTTTCTCTCTTCAACAGTTCTTAGCAATAGTCACCCAATTTCATAATTCTATAATAATATACAGGTAGTCTTCCTACTTGATTCTTATCATTATTCTTTCCTCCTATTATAAGCTCCTCATATTTCCCTGAAATAGAGAAACCTTATGTCTATTGCCAATATTCAATGACCATTTTACTCCATTAATATTAAGTACTTATTAAAGTGATGCATCTATAGTCAAAAACATAATTTTTTTCTATCCTATTGATGGACAGAAATAACGGGCACCAGGAAACTTTTTGGGCATGCTACATATTTATGTTCACTGGTGAAGGCGATCCCCCACTCACTGTCTTGACAGGGTCACAGTGAGGATGAATGCTGGCAAAGCCGCGCTGGTTGGTGGGAAACCGAAACCATGAGACCCTTTTTTATGTAATTGTGACTTTGCATTTTCATGCTTATGTTTCTGACAGGAGGCACGAGTATGTTAAATGCCAAACAAATTAAATTTCAGATGGCTAGTACATAACAGGTAGTTCATGCCTTGGAGGCTGTTCTACTACCCCTCAGCATATCAAGGACAAAGTAGAAGGCTGTTCTTCTATCTCAGTACATTATGGACAAACCTGATAACGGACAACAATCATCCTTTGAAAGGTCATGAGAATTTTAGGCACCACATTGATTATATCAACTAGAACACAAGCCCATATTTCCAGCCTCTTAGAAAACCTAATCAGTATGCTTATTTCACAAAGTTCACCACATGCAGTTTCATTTTTGATTAAGGCAAGTTATATTATACACTTAGGAAAGTTAAAACATATAAAAATATATTCTTCTCTTTTTATAAATCCTTTCTTACTTTACATAGGGATATATGATGAGCATAGTTAATATTGGTGGAAAGTGGATTGATTTTTAGAACTTACTTTCTATTGAGAAAGATTATAAAGATATGAGAACTAGTGCACCTTGACTGAGAAACAAAGAAACTCTTCGAGAAAGTAGCTCAATCAGTTTTATGAGAATAAATTTAGGAATTAATTAAAACAACTTTATAAGACACAGTTTTAGAATAATGTTAGAAATATTATTTTATTTAGATTCTTAAGTTTAGAAATTCTTAAGTTTGTAGTTGTATAGGTTTCTGATATGTTTTAAGAATGATTTATAAACTTTAGGATATTTTAAATATAAGATTTAAAGGGACTTTTTTAGATGGGAATTTTAGATTAGAAATAAAGTACAAGTGTACTTTAGGTTAATGATTGGTTAGGAGACTTAGAGTCTGGTTATGTAGTTTGGCATTAGTTAATAAGAAAATAACATATCTTGGGAAAAATAGTAAATCTTGGGAAAATCTGAAAAATGTAAATTAGTGACGTATTTTATTAATGATTCTGTACTTTTAATAATTACATAACTGAAGATCATATCCTGGAAAAATGTAAATTAATGTTACATTGTTTGTACCCCCAATCATGGTTAAGGAAATGTCATGTCTTGGCAAAGTTTTACATTATATAATTAATGATGTATTCTGAATCTATAATGATGAGAAAAATTGTAATAAAAGATGACCCAGAGAAAACTGCATTAGCTCTCTCTCTGGAGATTGCTCGATCGGAACAACTCCTGTCTCATCTTTTCTCCGACGCCACTCATCCTTCAGGACTCCCTGGACCCCGCTAGGGCAGGACCCCGGCAGTTCACTATCTTGATTGTAACGATTTCACTGATGCAGACATGTATTCAAACCTATCTAATTTCTCACAATAAGTATTCACAGCTTAATGTATACTGATTATATTCTGATAAAATAAGTAAAATTTTATTAGTTAAAATTACTAAAATGAAATAGTATTAAATTTGACTTCTTGGTCACACTAAGCCAGTCTTGTATAATTCTCTGCCATGTCTGTGATACACATCTTCATCATCTCTGTCTACCTTCTGGTTGCAGGAGGTGATGGTGACTTTAAGTGCTGCCACAGGGGCCACTGCACTCAAACTACTTTTTAAAAACTGTCCACTATTTCATTTCATCCCAGGCAACAGTCTTCTAAATTGTACTGCTACTACAAACCCACAGACAGTAAATACTGCATCAAATGAGTGGTGGTGGCTTCATTGTCATCCAGCTTGTAAGTGATCCACCTCCAGAATTCCATGTCAGATTCCTAAACCACACTTAACACCAATTGTCCAAGGTCAAGTTTCCTACAAGTAGGTTCTTAAGGAAACTGATTTATTGATGGAAAAGGGGAGTGTTTGGACCATGAAAAACAGAAAGACAAATTAAGCAAGGATATAATTTTTTAAATCGGTACACAACCACTATGGAAAGCAGTATGGAGATTTCTCAGAAAACTTGGAATGAAACCAATATTTGACCCAGTTATACCACTCCTTGGTTTATTCTCAAGAAACTTAAAATCAGCGTACTATAGTGACACAGCCATATCAGTGTTTATAGCAGCTCAATTCATAATAGCTAAGCTATGAAATCAACCTAGGTGCCCTTCAACAGATGAATGAATAAAGAAAATGTGGTATATATACACAATGGGATGTTACTTAGCCATAAGAAGAACATAATTATGGCATTTGTTGGTAAATGGATGGAACTGGAGTATATCATGCTCAGTGAAATAAGCCAATACCAAAACAAACAAACAAACAACAACAACAACAACAAAACCCCACAAAAGCCAAATGTTCTCTTTGATATGCAGATGCTAATCTCACAATAAAGGGGTGGAAGGGTTAGGGAAGAATAGAAGAATTTTGTATTAGAAAAAGGGGAATGAAGGGAAGGGAGGGGAAATGAGAATAGGAAAGATAGTAGAATGAATTGGACATTACTATCCTATGTGCATATATGACTACACAACCAATGTTATTCTATATCTTGTACAATCAGAAGAATGGGAATTTATATTCTATATATGTATAATATATCAAAATCATTCTACTGGTATGTATGACTAATTAGAACAAATAAATAAAAAAAGAAAGCACAGAAACTAATTACAGCCTGATATTACAGATTACTTTTGAATCACAAATTACTCCAAAGTGTTAGTCCTATCTTGAGACAAGGTCCAATCAGTTGTTGGCTACAGACTATCCTAGCAGATAAGGACAGAGCTTCCAAATCAAGAAGCATCTGGCATCTGTAAGGACAAGTTTTCATGTAAGAAGGCAGTTATGAGTTTTTCTGAACTCGTAGTCATTCATAGTGACTAAGGTACTTTGGGTAGATGTCGCGACCCCTCGCCAGCAAGGGAAAACACGACACAGGATTCTTCTTTCAGCAGTTTATTCAGGCCTTGATTCAAGTATCATCTTCTAGCGACCCACCGCCGAGCGCCCAAGCACAGCCTAATAAAGCCTCCCGCATACCAATCCCAAGCTGCCACGTGGACCTTTCTCATAGGGTGGGAAGGGATTGCGTGCCAATTCTCCATATTAGGAGTTGTTTGTCACAGGCCACAGTGGAAGCCGGCGCCATCTTCTAATGGCGGCCACGGTCTAATTAGAACGGCTCACCACAGTTCCCCCTTCTATTTTATAAAACAATGCAGGCGAAAGTAGAGGTCCTATCCCACTGTGCAGAAGTGGCTGCAATGTATGGTTCAGTCCTAAGGAGGGCCCTTCCCTAGACCTGGTCCCATATCAGCCGACGCCTTTTTTCATAGGGCGGGGCGTGGACGTCAAACCCGCATGCAATAGGACATGCTTTCCTTGAGGTCCATTGAGGGATCACTCAAGTGCAGTGCCTTGCCTCGCATCCTGCATCGTGACAACGGCGAGAAGTAGGATAACACAGGTAGCCTGGTAATAATGACAAAATTTAAGTTGGCAACACAATCCCTAAGCCCCAGAGGAAGGTAAAGAGTCTGTAG
>NW_025999982.1:25494022-25611654 GCF_001458135.2 Marmota marmota marmota
CTCTCAAAAACATCTGCAAAGTGCTCTGCTTTACCTTAAGTCCTTTTGAACGTAGCAACCTATCTAGGGCCAACAAAATTGGGCTTGAAGAAGTAACGCCCATAATGTTTTCAAAACTATAAAGAAAGTGAAAGTACAAAAATCCCCGCTCTCTTCCTTTTACAGGGGAGCGTCCCTTTCCTCGCTCTCTCTTTCTTTTCCGAGGAGCGTCCCGCTATTAGCTTGCGGATTCCCACTTTACCTGGGAACTTACCGGTGCACCACCCTGACTGCTGAAAGTTCTGGATCCTGGGTTCGAGGAATATAATTCCCCGTCCGGGCCACCAATTGTCGCGACCCCTCGCCAGCAAGGGAAAACACGACACAGGATTCTTCTTTCAGCAGTTTATTCAGGCCTTGATTCAAGTATCATCTTCTAGCGACCCGCCGCCGAGCGCCCAAGCACAGCCTAATAAAGCCTCCCGCATACCAATCCCAAGCTGCCACGTGGACCTTTCTCATAGGGTGGGAAGGGATTGCGTGCCAATTCTCCATATTAGGAGTTGTTTGTCACAGGCCACAGTGGAAGCCGGCGCCATCTTCTAATGGCGGCCACGGTCTAATTAGAACGGCTCACCACAGGTAGAAAAGCCCCAGTTAAGGGAACAAAGTAAGACCCCAACAGTATCTATAACTTAAATGTTGCCATAATGTATTAACATAGATACAAACAAATTAATGACCTTACACTTTGCTCCATGGTCAACAATATATACACACAGATACATATTTCTATTTTTCCTAGTAGAGATTACAAACATATCCCTGATTAATATGTGTCACCTATATAAAGGAAAACAGAGTCATCCTTTTTCAACTGGAGATCATGAAAATTTAAATCCATTGATATATCTTTTTATGAGTTCTACTTTCCTATTAGGTTCATTTCTCTAGAACAGATTTGGATGTGGCTCATTATAATTCTTCCAATATGGTTTAAGATCACTTTAAACCTGGGACTCAAATATAGTAAAGATTTTTTTTTTCCATCTCTTTTCTGCTCTTTTGTAAATTTGCAATCCATTCTCTGGTTTGAGTTTTTCCATGCAGCAGGGCTCATTTTCAGAGGTAAGTATAATTACAAATAATTTTGAAACAAAAACAAAAATTAGAAAACTGTTAATTAGATGCACTGTGAAAATCCCTTGGTTAGAATGACCTGCAGACCAAATCCTCAACTTCATGAGATTACCATGCCTGGCATCCACAGAGATGGTAGGTAGTAGTAGGGGACTAACTCTGAGTCCAGGTTGGGAGGGTCAGTTACCAGGGAGTGAGCAGAAAGGAATACTGAGCAGGTGATAACAACTGATATGAATTACTCTGCGGAATTGGAAGATTGAGGAAACTCATTTCTGTTTTAATTTTTTACTTTTGATTAGATAACCTAATTTCAAACCAAAATATGTCAGTGGAAATTAGTGTTGTCAATTTTCTGATTTTTATAGAGTGGATAGAACCTAAGAAAATGATAGATTTGAGAAATATTTACAAAAGGGAATGAGATAAGATTCTTTAAGATGATTCTCTTCTGCAAATCTGAGGTGTTAAACATGATTCAAACTTATTGATTTTTGTCTTAAATTTTCTTGCAATACCTTGACCTGATGTTCTTTTCAAAGTCAAACTATTTTCAAAGTTAAGAAAATATTGAAGTACAATATAAGGAAAAGCAGTGAGGATTCAAGAGAGCTCATTTGCTGTTATCAGTTCCTATCCTGATGGTACAAGCTCAGCAAATTCACTCTCTCACTCCACTTACAAGTTCTATCTCTGTTATAAATATTGTTAATAATGTGAAACTTCCTATCTAATCATATTTTAGTATTATTTTGCTTTCACAATCTGTCATTTGAATTAGCTTCATAAAACTATCATAACAATAAGGCTCTTGTTTTCTTCAGATAGATGACTTGTGGTAATAGAAACAACAGGAAAATATCTAATATCCCCTTTTCCTTAGTGAAATAAAGATTTTCAACCTTGTTTATGGCTTAAAACAAAAAGAAATACCAGAGTTTTATTGGAGGTATTTTTTAAAAGTAAAATGATAATAACAGTGTAAATAATGTGATCTTTTTTCATATATTCATAAAATACAGAGACAAATACATTAATAGGCAAATAACTAAATATTGGTTGGAGAAAAATTTTAATGTCATAAAGTTATTATACTACACCCAGAAAACTAGAGAAAAATCACAGGGTGATCAATGCTAGATGTGTTTGGATTTAAGACATGTCCATTTCTCTGATGTTGGAATGGTATACTTTTGCAGTTAAAATTCACTATTGCCCATTTGATCTTGAATTATGTGACAGAAAGTTATGCTTGGAGAGTTATTTGTAACATATTTTGGAAAACTCCCAAGATAAACGTTCAGAATTTATTGATGCAAAGACTGTAGGTATGTACCCTTCTCCATTTCTTTTTGGACTTAAATGCAATGAAATAGCACCATATGAAAATTTCTAACAAATAAAATATAAATTGACAACACTAATTTCCACTGACATATTTTGGTTTGAAATAATGGTGAGTGCAAATGGTCATAGAAGCAATGATAAAGAAATCAGTTGAATTATGGACAGCAGTTTCAAGATTAGTTAAGCAAATAAATTTAAATGTATTATTTTAAAACCAAGAATATATTAATTATAATGGGGAAATAAGCTCAGAATTGATTACTAGGGTGAAAAAGTCAACATTTTCTAAAAACCTATATTATACTCTATACCTAAGAACACTGAAAAAATTGAAACATCGTGCTAAAAAATGGTGATAGGATGTCAATTTGGGGAAAAAGAATAAGTTCTAAGACAATCTCCTCACCATAAGGTCTCTTTCTTAACCTTATCTATCAAGTTCCTGTTACTAAATAGAGTTACATTCACAGGCCCTAGGGTATCTTGTAGGGCCACTGATCAGTTAACCACACCTAGGCTATATTTCTATGCCATCTACAGAACTACAACAAAAAGTTGAGGCACCTTAGTTCAAAAAGACCTATTTCTAATATAGACATTGAAAACTTAAATACAGTTTTGAAATCACTGTGTATATGATTAATTAATCATTGGATTTCCTTTTAAACTAATTGGTCAGGTAACCAACCTGATGTAAATATCAAGTCAATGCTCAAAATGTAATTGTTGAAATAAAAAATGAATGAATTTATTATCATTGTAAGTAAATCAATGTAGAAAGAGGAACTTCAAACAAAATATAATTCTTAGAACAGCACCCATTTTAAAATACAAGAAAACCTAACATAGTAGTTTCACTAAATAGGAATTATTTTTCTTGTAAAAGAAAAAAATTCAAGAGTTAGCCTACAGCGCTAGTTATTTCAGAAATCTACCAATCTGTTCTCTCAGTTTGTGACCTTCATTATAACATTTGTTGTGGTAACACTTATCACAAGATGGCTGGTAAACATCCATCCCTTGCATCAAAACATGTGAATAGTTTTTTTCTTAACCTCCTACCAGGAAAGCAAAAGGCTTCCTAGAAATCCTTGAAGCAAACTTTATACTAGATTTCATTGGTCAAAACTACAACCAGGGTTGTAGTAGATTTTGCAAATAGAAGGCAACCAATTAAATTTGGATTTTAGATGAATTAGGAATATTTTTTGCTATAAATATGTCCCATACAATATTTGGGGCACAAAGATTATTCGTTATTCATCTGAGATTCAAATTTAACTGGATATTCTATGCTAAATCAGGCAATCCTAACTGGGACACAGCTTCCCTCTACAAGAAAGTCATGAGCCTCTTTAGGGAATCATGATTCACCATTTAGGTTTGAATACCATCTGATACCATCTGTCTGAGAAAGAAAAACAAACAAACAAACAGAACCCAGATTTTTTTTGTAAGGAAAAAATTGAGTTGAGAAAGAGAAGGCAATTGGGAGTGGCTGTTAGAGGCTGCTAGGTTGTACCCTTTGTTAGTTCTAGGAAATAGAATAGCACCAAGAGTGAATTGCAAACTGAGAATCTGGCATTTAAACATAGCATCCAACTGTAAAACTACTAACATCCAAGTAGACAATGACTAAAGCAAAGGAAAAGAAATCAAATCATCTACTACTTTATGATCTCCTATACAGAAACATATTTAACTGACCTTGAGGGAGGGGAGATCATTTTCAAAACAAAAGGAGTTGAGGGGGTTACAGAATACTAGAGCAAAAGGTTTAAAAACCCCATTTGACCCAGCTATCCCATTCTTGCGTTTATACCCAAAGGGCTTAAAAACAGCATACTATTGGGATCAGCTACATCAATGTTTATAGCAGCATAATTCACAATAGCTAAATTGTGGCACCAACCTAGATGCCCTTCAGGTTTATGGATAAAGGAAACATGATACACACACACACACACACACACACAATGGAATACTACTCAACATTAAAAGAGAATAAAATCATGGCATTTGCTGGTAAATGGATGGAGTTGGAGAATAAAATACTAAGTAAGACAATTTCCCCAAATCAAATGCTGAATGTCATCTCTGGTTCATAGTGGGGATGAGAGTGGGGAGCATTGGAGGAATGATGAATTTTAGATAGGGCAAAGGGGAGAAAGGGGAAGGGAGGGAACATTGAGGTAGGAAAGATGATGGAATTAGATGGACATTATTACTCTAAGTACATGTATGAAGACATGTGTGTGAAGTATACAGTATTACTCAAAGTACATGTATGAAAATGGTGTGACTCTACACTGTGTACAACCAGAGACATGAAAAATTGTGCTTTATATGTTTAATATGAATTGAACTGCATTCTGCTGTCATATATAACAAATTAGGGGGAAAAACACCTGCATGAAGCTTCACTAGATTTTTGAAAATCAAAATAGACAAATTGAAAGACTTTTTTTTTCTTGCTACAAGTGAAACAGGAAAATATTTTTCCTTATTAAGGAGTATCTACAAGTTATCCACAAGTAGAATTATTACTAGTATACCAGAAAAAATTGAGCATTACATGAGTAGAAAATTTTGCATGACTAATAACATGTTTAGAAAATAATCCAATCAATCAGTAATGATAAAAAAATCAGGCAAACAAGTCATTTTTATCTAACATATTTTCAAACCATAATAACAAAGCATTTTCCTAGATGTACAGCCTTGTATGCTAATGATAGAGGCAAAGTTTGATCCAGTGCCCTGGGAAGCAACTTGAAATATGTATGAAACAATTAAAGGGCATATCCACTGAATAAGTAATTCTGAATCTAGAAATCACTTCTTAGCAAATAGTCATTTTGTAGGCAAATAATTCTTCAGAAACTCCACTTTTCTTAATTTGAAACAATAAAAATATTTTAAGTTAGGAATCAAAAGGGTTTCCAGAATATCTATGTCATCTAAAAAATGCAAAATTATAGGCACAGATAATAGATTAAGGACAAGCAAGGATCAGGGGTAGGAAGTGGTTCTGACTACAATGGGTTAGGATGAGGGAATTTTAGAGATGTTAGAATTGTTCTGTATTCTTTTAGTGATGGTGGTCATCAGACTCAATACCTGTTTTACAATTCATAAATCTGGGGCTGGGGGTATAGTTCAGTTGTAGAGATTTGCCTTGCTTGCACAAGGCCCTGGGTTCAAACCCCAGCACCACAAAAATAAATAAATAAATGAAAATAACAAAATAAAATAAAACAAAATTCATAAACCTGTGTTCCTAAAGAAGAAGAAAAAGGTATAGAAAGACAAGGAAAGGGAAGAAGAGGAGAAAGAAGTACAGAGGGAAAAAAATATTTATTACATGAAAACTTTTAAAATGTTGTCACCAACATACATAATACATGCTGGGCAACAATTAGAAAAGAAAATCATACCAAATTTAAAAATTATTCACTTAATACTCTCTCCTAAGATAGCTCTCTTAAAGCTCTTAATAACTACATTATTTTTTATAGCCTTTACTCTGTATCTATTGATCAAATATATATTTGGATTACACTATATTTACTACATTTTGATTTAGCATGTATAATATAAGCATGTTCTTATACATTTTATATATATGTGATAATTGGAATATCATAGCTTATGAATTACTGTAATTTATCTAATCATTTTTGTATATTTAATGATATAATGATTCAGCATGTTCTCTTTATTGAGTTTACATATGTAACTACTTTAATCATAAAAGGGATATAAATATTTTCTAACACAATGCATGACATTATTTTTAGAGAAGAGAAGTTACTATGGCTATTTTGTGTTAGCTATAAGCAATCTTTGATACTTGTTATGTTTCTTCTTAAGATTTGTCAAGGTGTCACCAGGACAGCCTGCCTGGCATGATATGCTGCCCTTTCTTTTCATTTGCTATGACTTAAATTGTAGTCATTGCAAAACAACCAACTTCTATACTTTTTCACACTGAGTAGGGTTGGGTACCTTATTTAATTATTTTTTTCTAATTATTTTTAATCTAAAAAATCTAATATTTACATATATTATATACTTTTGTATAATTTAAACCCTCTGGTTCATTTAATATTTCCCATACAACAATTTTCAAGACAAATAAAAGCTACATTGTTAGTTGAAGAGACAGATCTCTGAAAAATTTGTGCATTTCAATACAATACCAAAGTAAGAGACTAAATTTACTTGTTTGTACAGCAGCATCAACAACAAAGTTTAATTCAGATAAAAAACACAGATAGCTCATCTCCATGCATTTACATAGAAGCATACCAGGCTGTAACTTTGATTATAGAAAAAGACTAGTTTTCCACAATACACTCTACTATCTCTCCTCTAAGGTGTAACACAAGGTCAAAAGGCCATGTTGTAATGTTCCAGTGGGAAGAGATGTTTCAGGGGAGAGTACTACATGTTAGAGCATCCAGTTTAATTTCCATGACATTCCAAAAGTCTATAGTCCAGAACCTGGCTACCAAATCCAATCAGGAAGAAAAAAAAGCAGGTGGAGCCCATCTTTTCCTAGCCATTAGTTCCAGAAACTATGGGAACTATTTTGTGTTAGCTATAAGCAATTTGACAACAGTGAAAAGTGTGTTCTGGAGTTGAGAGTTTCCCTCAACACACAAATATAATTCATTGCTCTGAGTTTCATGAGTTAGGTCCTTTGAACATCAGCAAATCTAAGTAGGTAGCAAAGGAATGCATGATTTGAATATATTGATGCTACCGAAGTCTCCTATCATAATAATTTAATGTTAAATACTTGAAAGGGCATTGTCCCTTCCTATACTGAGTTCTGGCCATGCTTCCTCTCCATAGAGTTTTCTACTTAGATTTCTATTCCAGATCTCTGAATCCATCTATTCTGCCAACATGTATTCATGGAGCAATATTGAGCAGTGTTGTAAACTTCTTCCTTTATAAGGAAACAATCAACAACTTAAGTAAACTTCAAATAGTCATGACTGTAATGAAAAAAAAATGAAGTAGGCAATGTGAAGGAGAATTGGTAGAATTTCTACAGGGGTCTTCTAGGTCTTCATCCCCAAGCTCTTTCCCCATTCAGCTCCTGTGTGTCTTCATGGAGAAGAACAAATTAAATGAAGGCACATCTATAAAAATGTCATTTTATATGCCATAATTCTCTATATTAGGGTTATAATTCAATCAATCTAAGATTTCCTTTAGGAAATATTATGAAAAATTATTTCAATTTCTATTGAAAATAAGAATTTTACAACATAAACTAATTTTGCCTTTTGAATAAAATAATAAATCCATTTGAATTTTTATAGACTTTAAATGTGTTTTAACACAGCCTTCATTTGATGATAAAGTAAAATTTATTTTTCCCCTTCTTTTAAACTATCAAATGTTTACTATTTCTTAAACTTCAAGTCAAATCCTATCTTTCCAAGTTTTCCAGTTTTATTTGAACTACAAGCTCTCTAAAGTCTTCTTTGGCCTTACCAATCTCTCAGGACTCTTTCTCCAGCTAGCCTATAAACTCTGAGACTCAGGCCAAGGTCTTGTTCTTTGTGAAGGGTAAATGAAAATACAAATCAACGTAATGGCAACATTGATGGTAATATGTCATGTCATGGCTCTAAATGGAACTGAAAATTTTAAACTAATGTTGGAGATAATTTCATGTGCGCAAAAATGACTTTTTTCCACAGTTTCAGATACATGTTATAAGTCAAAAATTACACGTGCTTACCTACATAAGATATATGTCAAAAAGTATGGTCAAGGAAAAGCTTTACTTCTCCTATAGACCTGATATGTTTGTCTTCATTGATAATGAAAATTATGTACATTTCCCTTTTTGCATCCACTTCTTGGGATATCAGACATAAATTTATGTCCCAATTGCAGCAAATATTTTAGATCCTCTGTCTGCTTATCTGTCTGCTTTCCCCCGGGTTGGTTCTTCCTGTTCTGATATATGTTTTCCCTAGTCCTGATATTTTATTATCTTTTGCCATTTTATAGGTTGTGTTTTTATAAGCCATTCTAAATCCTTTGTGGATTAACTCGGGATATAAATTAGCTACATGTTTAAAACTATTCTTAGTGCCTCACCTATTCCATCTCAAAGCCACATAAATTCCCAGAAAAATTTTCTCCCAAACTTTATTTAAAGTTTCAACTTTTTCTCCCAAGTGCTTCTATAAGATACAGTAATGGTTTTTCAAAAAAAAAAAATGGATGTGATTCCATTTATGAAGTAGGAAGTTAGTTTTAGGTACTACCAAATTTTATTGTCCTATTTCTACACCCATCTTTGAAAATCAAGGCTTTTAAGTGTTTGCAGGAATAATTTTTCCAAGCAAGGGCTTACTAAGTCTCATTTTACTTTCCATCTTCACATCTATGACTTTAATTCCTGGATATTAATTTAAATTTGTTCATTATTCATATGTGTCATTCTTCAATTTTTTCAGAGAATTTCGGGTTCTGGTTGGACTCTAATGAAATAATTTAAAAGAAAATATAGAAGAAATTTCTACATGTAGAAATCAATTTTACCTACCCAAATCAATTTATAGCTTCATAAAATTTAATCACCTGTAAGAAAAATATTATATGTTAGGGTCTGTAAACAAGTCAGGATGGCGCCTGGCATTTTGCCAGAGGGAGTAATTTCTGAAGTAACACCAGCGAGCCATTAAGTGTGGAGATTCCTTATTGGTTGACTGCTGTATCTAGTTTATGTTAATTAAGATAAGCTGTGTGGAATGTATATATACCCATCCTGTCCTACAATAATTGGTTCCCACTCCTGCTGTATCAATGTACACAAGTTGCTCGTCACCCCCTGGTTATTTTGCTGCAGCCGGACTACGGTAATTATAAATAAAATTTTAGGTGCAAAAGAAAATCTAGGAACATTAGCTAATTCATACAGCTAGCTAAGAGAGAATTTTTTAGTACACAAATAGCTCTTGCAAATTATCCAGAAAAATACTCAAAATTTAGAAGACAAATGATCAACCTGTGTGAACACATATATCACAGAAAAAGAAATAACAATATGAAAAATGTATAATGTTGTCATAATAAATGCAATATAAATATGAAGAAGCTTTAAATGTCATTTTTTACTTATCAACTAGGTAGGAATTAAGCTATTTAATAACAATGAGGTTTATCCAGAATACTAAGAAATAATCCCTCTCACTTGCTATTGCTGGGAGTATGTGCTGATGTGAATTTCAGATTATCAATATTTTGCAACATCCATGTTCTTCAGCCAATTTACTTCTGGATATTTTTACACATAAATTTGAATTATAGATATTTTAAAGGGATGTCAATTCCATATTATTTATAATCCTGAAATAACCAGTAAAAATCTTTACCAAGAAGTAATTGAATTTGATCATTTACTTAATAAGTGATTGTTGATCACTATATGCCAGGCTTAGTTCTAGACTTTATAGTTCAGAGAGAACAAGATAAAAACACATAATCTATTTGGGGTCATGAGAAATTGAATAAAGACTATAAAAATTTAAATACATATTAATATACATGCTCAGATTGCAATACTTGCTTTGAGGAAGAGTGTGGGGGAGATTGGTGGTCTGTATTAGATAAAGAGGTGACATTTGATGTGTGACTGGAGGAGGAAGGCACAGCCATACGAAAACTGGGAAGAGTGTCATGGCATCATCACACCAAGCAGTATTCAAAAAAGGAAAAAAGGTACATGTAATTGAATTGTTAAGGTATACATCCTGTAATTTTTTCTTGCTAAGCAATTACTATTGACAAATGTTAAGGTGCAGTAGGAATCATCTAATCCTTTTTGTGTAGATGAAATTGTGCATGTGTATGTATGCATGTGTGTGGGTAGGTATAAAGAAAATTTCTGAAAAATACTGAAGTAATGATCAATGGTGGTTACCTCCAGTGAGTAACACGTGGATCTCACAGGGCATTTGAATTCCATTTTATCCCTAGGTGTTTTTTAGTTTCATCATATGCATGTTTTATTTTCAAATAATAATTTTAATAAATAAAAAATGCATATGAGAAGTGAATAACAAAACCAGGAAGGAACAATATTTAAAATTTCTACATGTAGAAATCAATTTTTACCTACCCAAATCAACTTATATTTTATTAAATCAATTTATATTAAATTTCTTCTGAATGTCACTCCAGGTTTTCAGATCTTAATCTTGATCTTATTATCTAATGAAATTATCATCAATCTATTTGTTCTGTCAGTTCATATTTGAACAAATGTATTGCTAAAATCAAACATAAATTTCTCAATTTTTTACCAAAATACTACTACATTCTTTATTCCAGAGAACATATCTTTATTGCTTAAGCAGTCACCCTTGTGTTCTATATAATATTAATATAGTGGTGGTAAATGGATTGTTTTAATAACTACAGCATGTGAATAAACTTGAATGAGATTATTTGTTTTAATTATCCATTAATTATTTGTGTCTTGAACGAGGAGGTCTACCAGAAACTTTAGAGCTTAACCTGTTAAAAACTTAGTTTGTGTTACTTTATTACCTTCGCAAAGTTCTCCTACATTTACTTCAATTCAGATCTTGCTTCCTACGTGTGTGCATTTCTGACCCAACTAGCCATAACTAATTATTCTCTTGAACAATACAGTTCCTTTACTCTTGCTACCTTTGCTCTATGATATTCATCAACTGTGTTACTTGTGACACTCCCCTTTAATTTTGGGAGTATCATTAAAAGCAAAAACAAGAATGTTAAAAGTTCCATTTTCTGAAATCATGAGTTCTCAAAAATAAAATCAGACAATTTCACTTAAAAGTATTCTTTGAAACTAAGGAAGCAAAAAAGAAAAAAAAATAGGTGTAATCCCACAATTAAAGATCACTGTGTTTTTCTGCACATTCTTATCTTTTTACAAAAGGAAATGTTATCTATACATATATTTCATACATATACATGTATTGATTTACATAATATGTACATTTTAACTAAAGAATATATATCATGAGTATATTTTTGTCATTTATTGTTATATAAAGGCATTTCAAAACAATACAATTCCATTGCATATGCATTAATATTATTTTACTCAATCTTCTAAAAAATAAGATGTTCAATGTTTATTTTTCTGAAAAAAGTATTTGTCATAAAAATAAAAAGGTAACTCTAAAGAATACAGTGAAAAACATATGTATAGCAACATCTAAGACTATGTGTCCTTCATTTGAAATTGTGCATTTTCTGTGCTCCATCATCTATGCCAAGCTATCCACCCTCAGCTACTGCCAACTCTAGAATCTTCTCTGATATTCAGAAGCTGAGATCTACTTCACTTCGATTTCCTCACTCAGAATCACATGATCCCAGATATCTCCTTGCCAGAACACGATCAGGATGGAATTTGTAAAAATTTAGGTTATTTCAGTTATACACTTTTCCTTGGCTTTTCCTAAAACTGAAGTAACAAATAATGTTGCTTCTTTCAGACTCTTTATTAATAAAACTCTATGATCAAAAATGTATCCATGAATTTTAGAAAATGATAGGAATATAGATTAAATTCGAAAGCTGTAGGGTAACTGGGTATTGAAGTAGCCTGCTTATTTGCCTGAGTCTGGCCAGGGGCAGTGTCATAAGCCTGTGATCCCAGCTACTCAGGAAGCTGAAGCTGGAGGATCACAAGTTTGAGGCTAGCCTGGGTAACATAGTGAGACCCTGTCTCAAAATAAAATAAAAATAAAAGGTTTGGGATGTAGCTCAGTAGTACAGCATGAGACCCTGGGTTTGATTTCCAGTAACTATCTCTCTCTCTCTCTCTCTCCTCTCTCTCTCCTCTCTCTCTCTCTCTCTCTCTCTGTCTCTCTCTCTCTCTCACACACACACACACACACACACACACACACACACACCAGAAAAAGCCTGCATCATTTTGATTAAATATCCTTTCCTCAATGAACTGGATATAGCATGATTAGGTACACTGGCTCTGCTAATGCCAAACATCCCTTGGGATCTGATGATTTGGAAGACCACCTGAGAAAGATCCCATAACTGGGACCTACTAGCTATCAAGGTTCACTTTATGCCTTTCTGAATACAGTACAATTAGTTACACTATCCTTTTGTATCCTTCTAGCAGATGCAATGAATTAATATTGAATATGTATTTGTTCCTCAAAATTAGATAAAATCTAAAATCAAAGAAACATGCAAATAGCTTCTACTTACAAATCCAATGTATGCAAGTACCAACCTTTGATTTAGAATGGTGGTTTGAGTGCCTCATCATGCAGAAATTTGCAACTGATGGGGGTATGCAGAGCATCAAATAAAGGAACAATGTATCCTTATTGCAATGCATCACCAGGTGGATGAACAAGTTTCTTAAAGTAACTAAGAACCAAGCAATGTACTTGCCACCTGGAATGCTCAGAGAGGGAAAACATCAGCAAGTATTCTGATAAGGTCAAGTTGATGTTATTCAGGGTTCTGATGTAGGAATAAAATATTCTTATATCTTTGACAGCTGGATATCTTCAACTTTATCTTTATGCTCAAAACAATGAAAATTAACTTCTGGGAAATAGCAGACGGGAAGTTTTTATTTTTTTTCTAATTAGTAGGGCTGAAGAGCAGAGGTTGGCTTTTGATCAGGATGTCAGGGTGAGAAGTCACCGAGAGAAGAAACATTCACTTTAGTGTTATATATTGAGGTTAAGGCACACATTTTCCTGATGTTAACAGCACAACTAAATAATGGAAAAACTTGTGTTTTTCAATTGGGCAACATAGTTTTTATTGAAATAGTCATTTCTTATCCTCTTTGTCTTCCATTGAATATACCAATCTCACACCTGTAATCCCAGCAGCTCCGGAAAATGAGACAGGAGGACTGTGAGTTCAAAGCCAGCCTCAGCAACTTAGTGAGGTGCTAAGCAGCTCAGTGAGACTCTAGAGATCCCGACCCTAAATAAAATACAAAATAGGGTTGGGGGTGTGGTTCAGTGGCTGAGTGCCCCTGAGTTGAATCCCTGATTACACTCTCCTCCCCAAAAAGAGCTATTCAAAGCAGATATTTGATATTATCTTCATTGATTGTCAAATTAAGTAGTAAACTATTTTTCAAGTTAGACTTGCTATTGTAAATTTTAGAAGTGCATACATGTAATTTTCTTGGCTATCTCTTAGGCACGTATGTTCTAGTTCTAGAACTATGTTATTTACATATCCTTATATAAACCTGGTAGTGACTTGAAGAGAAGATATTCTAATCTGAATGTATTGATTCTGAAGTCCTTTTTAAAAGAATATATTGTATCATTTAGAGTGTTTCTCAACATTTCAGAAGAATGAATGCCATCTCACATCTCTGCCCCAAATTCTTCTGTTGGTGTTGATGAGATTCTTGTCTAACACAAGTTTCTGCTTTGTTCTAGAGACTTGCTTTAGACTGTTTATTCACTCCTGTGGTCAAAAGATCTGACAAGAACAATTTTAGAGGAGGAAAGTTAATTTAGGGCTCACAGTTTCAGAGGTCTCAGTCCATAGAAAGCTAGCTCCACTCCTTGAGGCCCAAAGCGAGGTAAAACATCATGGTGGAAGCAGCTTATGACAGGGGGCCAGGAAGAAGAAAAAAAGTGACATCCACTTAACAAGGACAAAATGTATACCCTAAAGGTATGACTCCAGGACCCATCTCCTCTAGTCAATACCTACCTGTCTAGTTACCACCCAATTAATCCCTATGGGGGATTAATAAACTGATTAAGTTAAGGCTCTTATAATCATTTCACTTCTAAACATTCTTGCATTGTCTCACATGTGAGCTTTTGGAGGAGACCTCTCATCTAAATCATAATAAGGCTATCTAATTTCGTTTATATGCTCTAATACAATAAGCCCTATTCACCCAGTTTAACTTTCTATGTTTTTTTTTTTAAATTCTACAATAAACAGTGGCCTGAAAATATTTAATGAAATTTCCAGAAATAATTCCTAAATTTCAAACTGTTTAGCACTTTTTAGTTTGATAAAATCTCATGAAATACTGTTCCATCCTACCTGGGGCCATGGGTCATTCCTTTTTTCTAATGTAGATGATAACCTGCCCATAAAGTCCCTCAATAGCTTATCAGATACATTCTGGTTTTATTGCAGCAGTAGTATTCAAGCATTCCTCCTATAGCAGTGTAACACTCCATCATAATGCCTATATCATTCACTTCATTTTATCACCTAAGCATTGTATTAACACATGTCATCACAAAAAGGAGGAGTATCACACAGTAAGATACTTTGAGAGTATTTTCATACAGTGATCTCACAGTGTTTTTTGTAATTGTTCTATTTTAGTACTAATTAGTATTGTTAATCTCTTACTGTGCCTTATTTATAAATTAAACTTTGTCATACATATACATATAGAAAGAAATACATACCTATAATCTCTGAATTATGATATTTTTATCTAATCATGTTTTATATTACAATAGGCTTATCAGGATATTAAATGCATTTTTGACTTACAATATTTTGAATTAAAGATTGATTTAACAGGATGTAATTCTATCAGAAGCTGAGGAGCATCCACATAAGTTTCAGGACTAACCACAGTTTCAGGCACACACTGGAGTTGTATAATTTATCCCTCATATATGAAGGGGAAGCAGTGTATTATTTTCACAGGCTAAGAAAAACATAGAAGTACACTCATTCAAAATAAAGAAAATGCCTAAAGTTGTAGACTTTCTTTTCTTACTTCTATTTTTAATCTTTTTCATCTATTCATACATATTTGTAGGCTTTATTTCCTTTTAAAATCTGCCTTTCCTTTAGATTAACTATTGCTTTAATTTTAAAGTCAACATACTTTAGTGGAACTAATATATTTTCCGATTATACATTCAAACAATAAGTTCAAAATGTGATCTAGTTTCTGATTAGATCAATTCTAAAGCAAATTAAAGATTAAAAAGAGAATAGAGGAAACCTTTCCATTCCAAGCAAAATTGCTCTTTGATAAATAATGGTGTTCTGGGTCAGACTGACATATATCTTAGATATCCCCTTCTTGTTTATCTTTTTAAAAAATGTTCCCTTTCTAGACATCATTCCTTCTTTGGAGGCATGACACTTCTGTTCCATGCTCTTCCATCCAGAAGTCACCACCAGCTTCCTTCATCTCCATTGAAGCCTATTTATGCAGACACCTTTCCCTTCCCAAGTAGGGCTGCCCAGGAGGATGCACAGTTTAAATCAAAGGGCAGAATGCATCATTTGGAAACAGCAAACGATGGAAGTCTTACTTATCCTGAAAATCTATACTACATTACACTAAAGCACACATATTTCTAAATGATAAGATTTCTTTAAAATTACATAGCTAGTGAATGAAGAAACCTAGTTTCCCCTTACTTAATAAATATTAGCTCTTAAACATGAAATTTTACTGAAGTCACTATGCTTCTCTCATTTCAATCATTTGTTCTTTCCCTGCTTATTAGCAGATTTTCATTATAATAAATACCCACGGCAGGTGATTATTATTGCTAATAGACTAAATAAGTTATCATATTATTATGATATCTGCCAGTCCCTGAATAGAGCATCTTACATGTATTTTCTTATTTAGTCTATTAACAATTTTTCTTTATTCTATTTATTTCTCTTTTCTTCTCTCAGTTTTTCCCCTTGATATTACTTTCTTGTCTTTGCAGAATGAATCTCCCCAATTATGAGTTGGAGTATCATTATTTTCTAGGGTATACATTGTTTAGCAGTGTGGAACTTTGTGTATTCTGGAAATGAGGACTGTGTTTCAATGAACTCACAAGTTCAGAGTAATTTGTCAAAGTTGAGATGAAAACATCTCAACTTGACATCAGAAATTAGTAAGGAGGGGTTTGGTGAAACCTCACTCTTCTCATTAGTACCACAGGTCAGCAAGTAATTTGGGATGAAAAGCAAAAACGAAAAACAGCTGACTAGAACACTTCTTACTTTGGATCTTCCTGCTAAATTAGTGAATGGTGTTTGTCACCTCTGAGGATAACATAAGACTAATAAAAGCATCCTACATTTTTGATTTTACTATTTTTATGTAAACAATGAAAACTAAGGTGTTAAGGAATATTTAATTGGGCTGGGCGTAGCGGCACATGCCAGTGATCCAAGTGGTTTGGAAGGCTGAGGCAGGAGTTCAAAGCCCAGTTCAGCAAGGTCCTAAGCAACTCTGGGAGACCCTGTCTCTAAATAAAATATAAAAAAGGGCTAAGGATGTGGATCAGTATTAAGCTCCCTGGATTCAATTCCTGGTTCAAAAAATAAAAATAAAAAATCACCATCATGGGTTTTGGAAGAAGAGGATTTGAATTCTCAAGTAAGCTTTGCCACTAATAAGTTTGTTACCTTTGATATAATATTGACTATTCTCACCTTCAAAAAAAATATATATATATATATTTTTTTTTTCTGTAAAATGATGAGAACAGACTAGGTTGTATCCCTATCTTTTTTTGCTTTTAAATTAAGGATTGAATATATGTAAAGAGCCACTAATATACACTAATTAATGTAAAAAATAACTCTGGAAATGCTTTATGCAAAGGCCAAGCAGAAAAATGGTTTTCCTTCAGAGCCACCTGCCACCCTGAGTGTCTCTCACACCTGGATGGGCTTCCTCATTAGTTGAAGCAGCAACACAGTCACCAGCAAAAAGCATGTCTCAAAAGATCATGGTTTTTGAATTATAATACAAGCTACTTTGGCACTAGCAGAAAGAATAATAGTTTCCTAATGAAGTTCAACACAGACTTAACAATCAGAATGTGTTTTCCAAAGAAGTTCAAACCAAGTTTTTCATACTGGGTTGCTTGTTAAAATCAGCCTGAGAACTCTGAAATACAGCGATGCCTACACCATAACCCTGACACAGGAAAATCAGAATCTTCACTGATGGGCCATGGGCAGAAGTGGTTTTCAGGTGGTTATCAGGGGATTTCAGCCTACAGCCAAGACTGAGAACTGCTTATCTTGATCAAAACTGGAGTATTCAGTTTCATTTCCATTAATCGAGCCAATTTTTTGCTCAATTTTTTTGTGGAAAAAGACAACAGAGGTACCTGAGATCAGGGTGATTCTGAGATCACCACTCTATTCAGCATGAAGAAAGGCTGCAGTCAATTGGTGATGGATATCACAGACAGTCCACATAGAATGAAGGTGTGCTGCCACACATTTGCCATGAGTTAGAAGGTTTTTGTTGTTGTTGTCTTATTTATGTAAAACAACAACAATTTATTTTGTTGTTGTCTTATAAAATATAAAATAATTTTTTTTTCTTGCACTAAAATCCTTGATGGCAAAGAGGAGTGTTTACTCAATGAAGAATTTTTTTTCCCTGAACAACCAAGAGATTTTTGGAAATAGCTTTTGTTTTGCCTATTGCACACTATTAGGTTTTATTTCTAAACAGTGTTGCTCAGGTTGCCTGTGTTTTACACAAGGGATTTTTGCAGGAATAGCCAAATCATTGAGACTCCATGGAAAGAATACACACTTATAGTAAACAATAAAATACTTCTCAGGTTTATAACAGCTTTGTAGATGTTGGTGCATTGATTCTTATGAAACACTTTAAAAATAAGTTCTGTTCATTGTGAAAGGCTAACAATCAATGACCACAAAATAAGTAACATTCACAACTGTGTTAAAAATTGCCTTCTCTTTTGTCTTCAAACCTGAAGCATGCATATATCTTTCCAATGCTAAAATAAACTTGCTGCTATTTTTCCAATTTTTACTTTTCCTTTTTATTTTCATAATCATTTTTTAGCAAAAGTTGCCTTTGCTCTTGCCTCCACATCTTTATTATTGAGTCTTTTAGACCCTTGTCACTGACCTCTGTCTATCTCATTATATAAATTATCAATTTAGAATCTTGATTTGTGGATGGTAGAATGACCACAGATCACAAAATCTTCCTATCTCAATGAAAATGAGAAGAAAAGTTAAAATATTTGAAGCTAAAAATAAATTGGCATTGAGGAAGAATTTAAACTTCATGCCACAATCCTTAAAATGTCATTGTCTAAGGTAAAAATGGGTAAAACCCAGAGTAAGACTATTCCTAATGTATCACTAAAACCTGAGGAGCTATACTTTGAGTACACAAAAGGGTCACAGTTCTCATTCACTCATCAAACTTGTAGGTGATTGGGCTGAGAGTGTAATTTTTTTTCTTCTTGATTCAGAAATGATGATTAGAAACAGTGAAAGGAAAGAAGATGGTGGAGAGAAAACAGAAATATCTTCCAGAGAGAGTCTGGGTAAATGGCAGAAATGAAAAACGGTCCCTGACTCCCTTTGACAGAAATAGAGCCTCTAGGTTCCCTTGATAAATTAGGAGAGCCATCAGAATTCATGTATCTCCTCATGATGACTGGCTACATTCCCTGCCAGGATGAAATATAGGTGGCACAGGACGGTTAGAGCAACCTCAGAAGAAAGTGGAGAGAGAGACGCAATCCCAGCTGAATTCACCTCAGTCTGGACAGAACTGCTCAGGTTAAGCGGATTAAGATGTGAAGAAGCGACACGGGGGCTTCTGTGAACACCTACTACTTTAAGAAGAAAATAAATTAAAATAAAGGAACATAACTCAAAAGAAAGAAGAAGGACTGATCTAGGGAAAGAAACTCAAGGGAGAAAAATGCTCCTAGATATTTTAGTTTTAGAAAAGTTAACAAAACAAGGGCTCAAAGTCCAATCATTAAAACTACATAACAAGATCATTTCTTTTTTGATACTATCCCAGAATTTTAGAATAATAAGCCCAATTGTCAGACTTACATCTCCAAATGGATGCTGTCGAACATCTCAGAGGTAACATGACCACAGCTGGACTCTTCAACTCTAAATGTGCTCCTGCATCAGTCTTCCTCATCCCCCTGAACCCAGCTCAACCAACTAACTCAAGACAGAAATGACTTTTTGTTAACAAAAGAAACTTTATTTTAAAATCCTTTTTTTTAAATTTACAGACATGGGTGCTTGAAAAATCTCTTTAGTTAACTGTGTATGGAAATAAATTTAATAAATAACACTAGTATAAACATTAATACAAATGGCAAAACAAAATGGACTTAGAATGAAAATATGTCTTAAAGCTCTGCTATTCCCTGTAAGAACAGTTGCCTTCTGTTTTTTTTCTTAGTCTTTACAGGTGAGAATGATTAAATATTGTGTATATATATATACACACACACATTCTAAACATAGTCCATGAAGATCTTACCTAAGTGTCTGTTTTGTTTTCTTAACATTGATATATAAATTGGGACTTTTCATTCTGGAGAAAAAATTACATTCTCTCCAGCCCTACCCAGGTCAAGAATTTTAAAATCTTGAATAAAGAGGACTTTATAAAGAATTGTTTCTATCTCCCAATTCTTTATTAGTTAAAGGCAGGGAAGAATTGATGAAAGGATCAGATAAGTAAAATATCACCATATAGAAAAGTCCTCCCTTCCCAAAACTTATGACGGAAATGAATTCTTTTATTCCTCTTTCCCCTTATCCTCATGGCCAATACATCATTAATATTATTCAGAGTTATCACAAAAATTAGGAAATGAAATCCAATAAACCTCAATGTTTCCATGTTTTACTAGAATACAACTACAAAGCAAAAGAAAAGGTAAGGCAATAGTTTAGAGTGGATATACTTATGTCAGCATCAGTTAACTAGAAATCCATGTTGAATGAGAAAATAAGAAGATTAAAAACAGAAATGGGAAGAGAAAAAAGGAAAAATGATTGTTAGAAATTGAAAAAGAAATAAAAAGAAAATAATGTCAGAAAAAATGAATTACAAAGCTCACAATAAAGCCAAAGTTCAAATGATAATCTCATAATGATTGTTGAGGAAGCTAAGGAATTAACTAAAAAAATGAAAAGGAGATAAGGAACCATTGAAACAAATGAAATTTAGGGCTGGGGATATAGTTCAGTTGTTGGATGCTTGCCTTGCATGTACAAGGCCCTGGGTTCAATCCCCAGCACAGCAAAACAAAACAAAACAAAACAAAATTAAAAAATCATGGACCTACTCATGTTTGGCTCAGTACAAAATATGTTTGAAAATACAATTGAAGTAGATAATTTGCTATCAAAATGTTACCTAAAGCCAGTTAGAATTTTACTAAGATATTGCAGTATTAATTACAGGTCAAAAAAGAAAATTCTCAACAAAATTATTCTCCTTCATTATTTGCTATGAGGAGTCATCCAAATGCACTTTGAGACAAGATTATCTCTCTGAAGGATGTTGGATCTTAGTGTACCTTTTTAGGAAGGTATATGGGTTTCTAGAATGTCAATAACTTAAGATCAAAACTGAAACACAATAATTAAAATGAACACCATATCAAATAAATACTTGTACAATAAAAATTGATCCCATTATAAACAAAAACCTAAACACTACAATTTTCATGAAGTAATTAACTTCACCTACTTCCTTCCACAGATCACTGGCCCAGATATTTTCCCTAGTAAAATATTACCAAACCTTCAAAGACCATATAAATCTAATGCTCCATAAATGGTTCCAGAGTGTTGTTAATGATTTAAACTCCTTAATTCTTTTAATCAAACGAGTATAAAATTGTAACTAAATATGAAAAATATAGAAACTTATTTATAAATATTGATGTAAAAATACTCAATAAAATATTGGGAAAGCTGAGTCTAATAGCACATCAAGAAAATAATAAAAATGACCAGGTGGTATTCATTTCAGTGACAGAAATTTGGTTCAATATTATGATATCACTTAATATTAAAATCTATGACAATATTTAAAGAAAAAAATCATATGCTTATTTCCACAGATGCAGAAAAGTGTTTGATAAAATTCAACATTTCTTCATGATTTAAAAAAGAAAAATTCCAGACAATAGATAATATTTTAGTTTTAAGGCCAGTACTTTATAGATGAAAACACTAAGGACATTTTACTAAATGAGGAACAAAGAAGGATACCCATTATTTCTTCTGATATTCAACATTCTAGTATATGAATGTGTTAGCTAGGGGTTTGGGTTGTAATTCAGTAGTAGAGAGCTTGTCCAGGATGTATAAATTCTTGGGTTTCATCCTCAACCATGCCAATGTATATTAAGAGTATATCTTGTGTGTGTGTGTGTGTGTGTGTGTGTATGCTCACTCATGTTTGGCTCTATACAAAATATGTTTGGAAATAAAATTTGAAGTAGAAAATTTGCTATCAAAATATTACCTAAAGTCAACTAGAGTTCCACTAAGTATATATTGTAGTATTATTTACAGGTCAAAAAAGAAAATTCTCAAATAGAACATTGAAAATTCTAGCTAACAAATTTTATATGGAGCCAAACATGAGTACGTCCATGAGAATATTGCCAATGTATATTAAGATTATCTGTGTGTGTGTGTGTGTGTGTGTGTGAAGATCCAGAAACAAAGCAATACACATGGAAAATTAGTATACAATAAAGGTAGCAGGGCTGGGGTTGTGGCTCAGTGGTAGAGCGCTTGCCCAGCATGCATGAGGCACTGGGTTCGATTCTCAGCACTGCATATAAATAAATGAATAAAATAAAGGTTCATCAACATCTAAAATAAAACATTAAAAAAAAGAACCAACATTATTAAAAAAAACAATAAAGGTAGAATCTCAAATCACTAGAGCAAAATGGACTTAAATGGTGATGTGACAAATTAATAGCCATTTGGAAAAAGATGAAATTAAATACATAACACACACACACACACACACACACACACATACACACACTAAGGAAAATATATATTAGCTAAAGAAATTTAAAAGATGAATCAATTACAAGCAAAATATTTGGTGAAGAAGAAGAAAAGTATATCTTTGCAGGTGATATGATACTGAACTTTGGAAATCTAAGAAAACCATTCATAAAGCTAACAAACACTAATAGCATGATAGTGGAAAGCAATAAAATAGCTCAGTAAGGATTATAAAGTCAACACATGACTATCAATAACTTTCTTCTACATAGACAATAAACAGCTATAGGACACAATACTAGAGAAAGCCACAATAATAGCAAAAAAGGTTAAATATTTTAAGCAATTTAAAAGACATATGAAAACCTTTATGAGGAAAAGTTTAGAACACATCTGAAAGGCACTAGAGTAGATTTTTTAAAAATGATATGTTATCTGCTCTAGAGCTCAACACCATAATAACATCAATTCTCCCTAAGGAAATTTCTAAAATCAATGTAATCTTATAAAAATACCAGCAAGCTTTTAAATAGTTAGTCAAGCTGATATTAATGTTCACCAAGTAAAACTAAATGTGAGTATAGATAGCTTGGAAAACATTAAAATGGAAAAATGACACAAGGTAGTAGTTATTATAGATTTTCAGGCATATTTTAAAGCCCTTTTTTATAACAATAGTGTACTGAAACATGCCTAATATAACAGTATAATAGAATGGAAGACCCAGAAACAAAGCAATACACATGGAAAATTAGTATACAATAAAGGGAGCATCTCAAATCACTAGAGCAAAAATGAACTTAAATGGTGATGTGACAAATTGGTAGCCATTTGGAAAAAGATGAAATTAAATCCATACTTCATACCTCACACAATAATAAACTCCAAGTACATCAGAATGTAAATATTAAAAAGGAACCAATATAAATGTCAGAACAAAACACTTTAACCTCTATGTAGAAAAAGAGTAAACTAATATGGCCACATCTCTGTAAGTAAATAGAATTCATTGCAAAGGACTGCTAATATTATGCTATCTTTCATATAAAAAAGAAGGAGATGGAAGAAAAAATATGTATCTTTAATAAAAATAAACCAAATCAAACCAATTCAAAACAAACAAGCAAAACACAAAAAGGTAAACCAGAAATTTGAAATTGGATACTCATTAGATTATAGACTGGGTGACATAGAATAGGATAGAAATAATAAGCAAGAAATGGCACTTTTATTGAATACACCATACATAATCACATTTGTATACATGTACATATATATACAGACATATAAATATACATATGTATATATATGCACATATGAGTACACAGGCACATTGGGAAATAGATACAGATATTTGCATACATGTGCATATACACTATACATACCAGCATTTTCTAACTTTGAAAGCTTACAGGCAGTGCCATTCCAGTAGCAAAACGCACCTGGCATTCAGATTTTAAATTTTAAATAAGATTTATCATTAAAAGAAAGCAAAACTTTCTCAAAATCTGGGAAAACTTTAGCAACAAAATAAATAGGGATAGTAATGAAATCCTTAAAATAAAAATAATTATCCTTGAGTAAATATTAAAATAAATAAATAAATACAGCTCTTACAGGAAAATTCTATCTCATAAATGTAGAAATGATTATGGAAACAGTAAATCAACACTTTCAAAATAGCACAGAAATAAATTATTTGAGCAAGAAAGACTAATAGAAACTAATCTTCTCAGGTGCATACTTGTATAATCTCAATGTATCTCACTACAATATATTATTAACAGCAAAGAGAAAAATAGTAACTTCATTGTGAAGAAACATGGCAGCTAAAACTCTTCTAGTTACCTGTTTATAATATTTGAGCTCTAAATCTACCTTTTCTTGCTTGCTCTGAGTTCACAAGATGAATCTTGCAAATATTTTTGCTAGTTTGCATGATGATAGATGCCTTCCATAATCTTTTTTTTTTTTTGGTGGCTTTCTGTGGTGTGTCTGGATTCTGCAGTGCATACCTCCTATAACCTTATTATGAACAGCATCTATGTCTCCTTAGGAGGTTTCTCAGTTCGTGTCTCTGAGAGTGACCCCCCTCAGGAAGTTTTTCAGCAGATGCCTCTTGTTCATGGGGAATATGTTACAAGATCCCCAGTAGATATCTGGAATTGCAGATAGTTCAAATCCTGTATATACTATTTTTTCCCTACATATGCATACCTATGATAAAGTTGAAGTTATACATTAGGCACAAAGATTAACAATAATAATAATAAAATTGAACAATTATCACAATATTCTATAATAAAGCTTACATAAAGTTATGGTTGGATGTGAGTTGTCCCTCGAAAGCTCATGAGCAAGACAATGCCAGAAAGTTCAGAGGAGAAATGATTGGATTATAAGAGTCTTAACCCAATCAGTGATTTAATCCCTTGATAGGGATTAACTGAGTGGTAACTGAAGTGATAGGGCGAGGCTGGAGGAGGTGGGAATTGAGGTGTGCCTTTGGGTATATATTCAGATCTGGCAAGTGAAGTCTCTCTGTGCTTCCTGATCATGTGAGCTGCTTCCCTCTGCCACACTTTTCCATTATGACATTCAGTCTCACCTCAAGCCTGGAGGAATGGAGCTGGCTGTCTATATAGATTGAAACCTGTGAAACATGAGCCCTTAAATAAACTTTTCCTCCTGTACGATTGTTCTAGTTTGGGTCCTTTAGTCACAGAAGCAAGAAAGCTAACTAATACAGTAAATATGGTCTCTCTCTCAACATATCTTATACTATGCTTATCCTTGTTCTTGTGACGATATGAGATAATACAAAGCCTGCATGATCAGGTGTAGGGAGGTATTGTGATGTAGCTTTAGGCTACCATCCTGAATCATAGAACCCTCACAACATTAGGCAGGTAGTGAAAACAGCAGCTGTATGCTGTTCCCAGCACTGATTCACAGCCATTGGGGGGTAGAGGAGGATGGCATGAGATTTCATCATGCTGCTTTTAGAACATGGTACAATTTAAAACTCACAAATTGTTTAATTCTCAAACTTTACACTTAATATATTTAGATGATGATTGACCGAAGTTCACAAAACTATAGAAAAGGAATCTATGGATTAGGGAGACTACATTGGTGGTTGCAATTCCTGTTTTCATCAGCATTCTCTTTATCTTACTAGCAATTCCAATTACACCAGGCTACATTTTTACTTTATGTTCTTTATAATAAATATTTCTTGGTCAGATTATTATATATTTTCTGTCTCCTAATAGGATCTTAAATTGATATATGACTGTAGAGAGCAGTGACTTGGACCATGATCTTCGCCTTGGAGCTGTGGCTGTGCTTTGCTTTGGGAGCTTTCTGTGCAAAGTTGCCAGATGAGATTGTCCAGAGGCTATGGTAATGCCCTGCCTAAGCTCAGTCTTGACCTTGATCTCAGACACCAGCTTCTGGGGATACAGAATTCTGAGCATAACAAGATAGCCACAATATCTTGCAAACAGTGCTATATTCAAGCCTGCCTGTTTGCAGAAATTTTCCCACAAATAACCTTTTGATAAATCCTATATAATAAACATACTGTGTTAGTTCTGGGGCACTGTTCCTCCATCAGAAGTTAGTGTCCCACCTGGTACCAGCTTTCTCTTTGTAAATGTTTGTATGTCTTCCTTAATCCCCCATCACCCCTTACCAGTCTTTAGGGTTTAGCCATGCAGGTCATGGCATATGACTCTAATCGAATAATAAAACTTAATATCACCAAGTATAAGACATACTGACTTCATGTGTCTCTGGACTTGTAGTCTCTTTCTTCTCAGGGCATCATATCACTTTTTTGTATTATTACCAAAAATGAATGCTTGAATCTATACATGATCAAATACCAAATAGGTCCAAGCCAAGAGATGTAGTCCCAGCAACTCAGAAGACTGAGGCAGAATTGCAAGTTCAAAAGGCCAGCCTTAGCAATTTAATGAGACCCTGTCTCAAAATAAAAATAGAAAAGGTTGGGGATATAACTAAGTGTTTATATCCACTCAGGTTACCCCCAGATTCAATCCCTGCTACTAAAGGGGGAAGAAAAAAAGCACCCCTCTAAAATGCAAAGTTTGTGAAAGCAGAACCCTACTCCACTGTTCCTTTTTTTCTCTTCTCTGGCTAGTACACAGCCTGGAACATTCTAAGTATTAATCGATTTTTTTTCTGTTATTGATTGTTTGGCATATACGACCTCAACTGGCAAATTCAAGTGTTTATTCTTTTTTTTTAAACAAATAGATTAGACTTTGCATTTGACTCTATATCTAACTTCTTTAAGTTCTACTATTTTTTGGTTTTTGCCACTGACTCTTTAATTCTCTTTTTACATTTCATAGTTGCTTTACTTTTTTTATAGCTCTGACTCCCCTGTCTTCTACTAAGAGGTTTTATATAGAATTTTATTAGGCTAGATCATAAATCATAAGAAAAATACCCAATACAATAAATGAATTAAATCCACGAATCTTATATTATGACGTGCTTAACCTTTACCCAACATTTTATTAATTTAACTTCTTAAGAGAATTATTTCCTGATGTTGCAGTTTACATGTGTATAGATGTTTTGGAAGTGCCAGAGACTGAACCCAGGGCTTCATGCACCTCCAGCTCCATGTGAAACAGTTTACTTTTTATGTTGGGGCTCTGACATCCTGTAGTATTTTGGAATCATTTATATACAAATAAATGGATGAAGAGGGAGAGAGTATTAAGGGAGATATTTCATGCAATGGAGGCAGTTATGAGCCAGGCCTGTGTCATATCCTATCTGCTCACCTGCATTGTTCAGCACTTAGTTTCATGGCCAAATTAAATGCAAGGAATCTGGGAAACATAGTCCAGATGTGGTATTTGGAGGAAGAAGACATATGTTTTATGAATAGACAATAGTGCCTGCCACACTTTATGTGGAAAGATGGTGGGCATCTGCAAACAAACATCTTACTAGCTGAGTAAATCTGACATAAGGGGAATCAATAACTTTATGAACATGTTTTAGTGTTCAGAGGAACTCTTTTAGAGGACATGGACAATCTGGGTGAATGTTGTTGGGTTCCTCACTTTTAACACTGAGCAGCAGCAGATCATCAAGCAGTACATATAACTTACACTCTGAACTGGGGAGTTGAGAACCACATTCATGGAGATGTTTAGACTTCTACCTCACATGGCTCCCTTGGTTTAGTAAGTGTAACATGGGATCTCCCAAGTATACAATGCTGTTGTGACCCCTTTTTCATCTTTCAAAGACATGTGGTGCATACATGTCCTGTCAACCTTCTTCCTGCAATAGTGGAGCTATGGTCCAGGGTTAAGTGACTTATCCTAGATGATTATCTTTGGTTTTGTTGTCCTCCATTAGCAGGTTCAGAAATAGACTTGCTTTGAAGTATTCTCTGTGCTCTCATGACATGCAAAATTATATCTAGAGTTTTCTGAGCTTTATAGAACTATTTGTAGCTGTTTCATGAATGTTCCCACCTGGATGTTATAAAGATATAGGTACTGAAATTACCTAACTGTCATTTAGCAGCTATGTGACTTAAACCATCACAGTTTCACCTTCTTCATCTGAAAAACAAATGAAGATATGGTTGGGACCTCTTGTTGTTGCTGTTAACATTGCATAATCATAATAAAACACATAGATGATGTTTGCTCTCTGTATTTCTTATTCTAAGTAAATTGCATGAGTACCTTTTAAGTTGCTCAAGTGAGAAATCTGATTGGTATCCTGAACACCTTCGTTGTCACACTTCTTCACAACTAATTAGTTATCAAAATCTATTTATTTTATCCTTGTTACAGAGACTGTTGGCTACTCTGGAAAAATGCCTCTTCTTCTTTCCAAGTTCTTGGCTAGATTCCATTCCCAAGACTCCCATACAGTTAGATGTGGTCCTAAGATTGATTTCTAATCATAAGAATATGGGAGGAGATGATATATACATTTACAGACTTGGCTTCTAAATAATTGTAGATTTGATTGACGATGTTCTTTCATTCTGTCTGTTAGATTTGGACTCCCAGAGTTATCTTGGAAATAAGCATTTAAGACAGCAGAGTCTACGTAATTCTGTCTCTGAGACTGACCATGTAGAGCAGAGCACTGTCTCATTTCCATCTTTCCAATCCCTGTTGCACCTGACTGGGATTTTTTGAATGTTTCAGTTTAGCAAGAAATGTATTCTGTTTGAACTGTATATATTTGGGTAACTGTCTATTTCTATGGTTTGCCTACATTTAAAATCTTTAAAAACTCTTGGATTCAAGATATCAGAATAGAGATAGCTGTAGGTTTTAGCTACTCTTCATTTTGGAGAACAACTGATCAGAATGGTGGGTGACAAGAAGACGGTACTGAGACACAATATTAGACTGTCAGAGACTTGGGGATACTCAGACATTCTGGTTACTGAAACAGAAAGCTATAAAGAATTTATTAGCTCTGAACCTATACCTGCCATATTGGGACAGGTCATGGGACAGGGATAATAGAGAAAGAAAGGAGACAATGCTGAGGAGTTTACTTCAGAAACTGTTGTAGAAGAGAAAGTCAGACTGAATTAAGCTGGGACAGGAATAGCAGCATGACTTGCTATGTGAGAAGTGAGCTACCTTTTGCAATTTGCCAATGGAGAACGGTGGTAGACAGCTCTTTTGTAAAGATGGTGCCTAAACTTGCCTTCTGGAAACTATTCAATTCTTACAACTTCATTCCACCTAGAGATATCAGCAAATTTCAACACAGAGAACATCTTTGAACTTGGCCCTCTGAATAACTTGTATACTAGGGCTGCTGTGAGCAGCCCACCACTGCAGGCAATAGGAGAGGAGTGGGCCAGGTACTAGCCACTGCTTGGATGTACAGTGACTAGGGAGCAGTGCTTCTGCCACACGTGGCACCTCTTAAGTGGGACACCCACTGAAAACACCATGAAGCCAGATGATCTACCTGTTTGTGTCTTGATCCTGGACTTCTAAGACTCCAGAACTGTGAGATATTTTTGTTGTTTATAAGCTATCCAGTTGTTACAGAAGCCTGAACAGACTAAAACAAAGCATGTGCCAAGTAAGGGTCAGTATCTGAGTAGTGAATTAATTAATTCACTAATTAATTAATCAACCAATAATTAAAAATAGAATCTCAAAACAATCCCATTACAAAGTTGAAATATTAAATACTAAACTGTATAAGGTACCACATTAATTAGGCAAATTATATGATCTGTGGGAAGTCAAAATCTGAAAGTAGATATATAAGTGAATCATACTTCTATTTAAGGTACAAAGAAAGTACATTATTTTACCTGAAATAAATTCAGTAACAGACAAAAGTGAAAATATTCATAAAAAATTGATTCTAACATAAGGTAATTAGTCTTCGAGAAAAAAAATTTGAAAAATAAGTCGCTTTTTAAAATATGGAAACCACAGAAGAATAAGTGTATGCAAGAAATATTTGCTTTCATTGTATTGATAAGAGCTAAAGTTTCTCTGGCTTAGAATTTTTTGATCTGGGATAATGTCATAGCCACAGCTTATTTTGCTATTAACAGTTACTACAGATTGATTTTCTTGATCTGAAATTCTTAAAACTTTAAAACTAGAAGTGGTTTGGATTTCAGTATTTTTTTTTTAGATTTTGGAGTATTTGCATATTCATAACATGATGTCTTGTGGATAGAACTCAAGTCTAAATATAAAATTCATTTAAGTTTCCTATGAACCTTCTAAGTCTGTCCTGAATGTAATTTTATAGAATATTTTCAATAATTTTGTGCATGAAACAGCTGAAGGGGCTGGGAGAGTTTTTTTTTTTTTTTAAGTTCACTTCTTTTTACTATATTTTTAGTTGTAGATGAATACACTACCTTTATTTTATTTATTTATTTATTTTTATGTGGTGCTGAGGATCGAACCCAGGGACTCATATGTGCTAGGCAAGTGCTCTACCACTGAGCCACAATCTCAGCCCTGGGAGAGGTTTTTTTTTTTTTTTTTCCTTTGAGACACTATAAACTGTGTTGTGTACCTCATATTGACTGGTATGTCACATAAAGTCAGGTTTAGAATTTTCTACTTGTAGCATTGTATTGGTGTTGAAAATGTTTTTTTGGGATCTGGAGCATTTAAGGCTTGGAATTTTTAGATTGGGGATGCTCAACATGTATTATAGAGACAAAATCAACAGTTTTGGTTTTTTTTTTTTTTTTTTTAGGAATTCTGAACATGATAGTTTCTACCCTGATTATCTTGGGGACACAGGTAAACTTGTGAGTCGGAAGTTATGTTTCAACTTATAGAAATTGCTGCTGTCATTGTCAACCATCCCAGGGGAGGTCACTTCTAGAACAATAAATGTAGTAAGTTTTAGAATAGTGCTAGGTAAGAAGAGGACTTTCTTCTCTTTTCATAAGCTAAAATTGCAGGTCTCTGATTAGAAGGCATTACGTGTTCCAGTACTATTTTAGGAAAGATATTCAAGTGTTACCTACCATGTGAAAGCAGTTTGGGAATATGAGTACTAAAATGGGCATAACATTTATCAATAATGGCAAAAGCTGCAAATGGAATGAAACGAAGCTGAAAGAGTCTCTGCAGCAAGCTAGGTTTGGGTAGCCATGAGTGAGAATCGAAATGAACATGTCATATTTCAGTTGCAGGAAACAGCAACCATTCTAGCTATTTTTAAAGAAAAGGGGACTTAAAACAGGAAATTGTTGAAAAGACTGTAGATGGAACAATAAAATGCCCACCAACAACATACTGCTTTACTGGCCTACTGGAAGAGCAGCTACCTCTAGCACAGTAATGGAAGGGTACTGAAGGTGGCCCTTACACTATCAGGCCCAGTTACACAGCACTGTAGTAGAGCTGCCACTAGTATAACGACCCTTCAGTAATCCCAAAGTTGGAGACTGGAGTATGGTCCCAGGAATATTCCATGCCCTCATGACTAATTTGCCAACAGCAACAGCAAAAGCAGGTTCACATCTGTCCTCCAAATCTTAGCAATACATTTAATTGGCAAACCCTAATTTGTATCCATAACTGATTATAAGGGAATTGAAAAGTAGTTTTCAGTTTTCCAATATTTTGCAGTTGGAATAATTGGAAGAGTTTGAAATGGCTAATGATAGTTACTTCACTGCAGGGTGCTCCTGGGTGCCCAACACTGAGCATCCCAGAATGTATGGACAAAGGGCACTAGCCTCTCCCCACCTCCACTGAGCACACCAGCACTCCTCAAATAACTTTCCTGTATACAGGAATTACAATTTGATTGATGTCTGGATTTGAGTACAGTTCCTATCACAATCATAAAAAAAAAAAAACAACCTTAAACACAAACTTCTGCATCTTCCAGATAAAACCATAGTAAAATATATTCTTATTTATCTCAAGTCCTGCCCAAAATGGAACTATAGAACGAAAGCTCAGGAGTATTTTAAAACTCATTTCTAAATATTTAGGAAATCATGTGTCTTTTTAAAAAGGAATTATAATTCTCTTTTGGGTGATTTAAAAAAAAAGAAATTGTTATTTCAAGACAATTTTAAAACTAAATTGTAGTGTTACTGACTTATGAGACTACAAAATAAATATTTTTTAAACTAGGCCCATCCCTAGCCCGTTGCCTTCTAAGTGCAACATTTTGAGTAAATGAACATAGAAGATAAAGCTTCAGTGAGATTGATCTCATTGGTGTTGGTTGAATGAATCACATCTATAACCAAAAGTAGGAGCCTATAGATTGTGCATTTTTGTGGGTAGGATAAAAAGAAAATAAATTGATAAATAAATCTACTCTTGAAATAAGAATGTACTCCTACTATTGCCATGAATTTTTTCTTTGCCCAAGAGAACTCATACCTAAAATTCTCTAATTATACTCAACTGTGTTGTTGCATTCAGTAGAAATATAGCTTAAGATGAATATATTATTATTGAGAATTAGTTTTTAAAAGTACACTTAAATTAGGCTAATTACTAGTGAATTTTTTATAAGTTTACTCAATAAAGGTAATCCAACAGAATCTTTATAGAATTGAAGTTCAAATTCTAGTCACATACTCCTGTCAAGTCCTTATTAAAAATAGCCTTCATACAATCTCCCCCTACTTTCTATTGTGTTTTATGTACTTCTTTCTAGTGGTACCAACTGCCTTGAATTTTAACTTTTGGAGTAATTTCCTCTGAACTCAACAGAGTGTGATCATGAGACCATTGTTTTTGCTTTATTTTGTATTTGATCTGCAACATTAAAACCATGTATCTCACATCAAGTAGGTGATCAATAAATGAAAGTTGTATAAATATCAACAATTCCTTATGCCTTATGTTCATTCTATCCCTTAGGTTTCCCTCTATAAGAAAATATGTTTTTGGTGCTGAAGGAAGTTATTGAAGAATACATCCAGCATTCCTACCTAATAACTGTGTTGGAGAGAAAAAAAAAAAGACTAATACACCAAAAAGAAATTTATATAAGCTGCTAACATTGGTATTCAATCTGTTACAAATCCAGCATTAAGTATTATAATTAGGATAATTAAAAGAGGCTGTTTCAGATATGTTTGCAGATAAATGATTCAATTATTTCATGAAGAGATCAAATTGAAGTTACTACCTGTTTGTAGATTTCTCAGTTTTTTTTACATTGATAAATATTTGTTAACCACCATCTGGAGAAGACAATTTTGCTTCCATAACTAATGCCCAAATACAGAAACAACAGCTCTCAACTTACAAGAGATAACCTTCTAGAATTTTCAGGAATAAAAGTAGGAAATAAAACTGGAAATGTAGGTGTTCCTGAAATATTGTTGCAGTGTTTTAGTAGAGCCCTGCTTCATGAATTATGTATTGTGCATAAGTAATATCCAGAAGAGTACTTTGGTTATTACCAACACAAACAACTCCTATTCTGACACCTAAGAAAACATTAGTCCCTGGTGGAAAGCAGATACCTGAAAAGCAAATAATAGGCTACAAAACATGAGATACAGCCCAGGATGGAAAAAGGCTGGACATTAATTTAACATAGTTACCAAACTGGCTATAAGATATTAATTTTATTATGTGAATGAAACATTTTTCTTATTTGAATTTTATATCTTTGATGAAAAGTATGTCTTATTATAAATCTGCATACCCTAAATTTAATTTTGATTATTCTCTTGATCTTCTTCTTTACCTCCTGAAATAACTTAGAAACAGTACTGAGGAACAACAAGTTCAATTAACATTTCAAAGATTGCCTAGTAAGTCAAATAAATAATATGGAATTATTTTTCCTTGGATACTCAGTTCTAGGTAGTTACTTTTCTCTGTTAATTTGGTATCAAGACTATTCTTAAGTAGCATCAACATTACCACCAATTAATTGAATTACATACAGTATTTATGAGTTTGAACCAGTTTGCTCCCTATTTGATAATTAAAGGATTATAGATGAAGAAACACTGAGAAGACACTTAGCTTTTAAAGCTTTTAAGTTATGCACAGAATCTGGACAGGATGATAATACTAGACAGAAAAGCCCTCAGGACATAAATTCTCCATCTGCATTTTCAAAAGAAATTGACACTATACCTACCTATCCATAAATATCAGATATGAGTCACCAAAATGTCATTATATACAAGAAGCAACTTTTTATTCCTCCCACATCAGAGGCTTATGCATTTGCTACTTCGTAATATGAAAGTGTTTTCAAAATGAGCCAGTCTGAAATAAACTAAGTAAAATACTTCTTATAGAAGATATTTAAGTAATTATAAGCTATTTAGAGTAGATAACTTGAGTTTGATTTTAGATTATACAAGGGGCAAAATTACTAATATTACAAATACTATGTAGCATTCATGAACAGAAGAATCTAATTGCTTGACACAATGACCTCCCACTTACTTTTATAAAAAGAATAGTCTGGTTTTAATATTACTAAAATATTCATGTTCTGTTTCCTAGAAGTATAGAAATTATCCCTGTTATTGGATAGACTGCTTTAGTTTTTTTTTTTCTGAAGAGTATCTTACTTTAGTTTTATCTTGTAAGAAAAATAATAAATTATCATTGTAGAAAATGTTCAGTGAGTTTATGAACTTCAGAGGCCAGGGAAGCTTCTGAACCAGCGTGGGAAATACTACAAACATCTGCCTACATTATTTTTTTTTCTGATTTTGGTCCATATCTGATAGATTCTCAAACTGGTTTGTGGAGGGAAAAAAGGATTGGGGTGGTTCTAATGGTACCGTTTTAAATATGTCTTAAAGCTTAAGTATTTTTTCTTTCTGTTTTTTTATGTTTCTCTTTTCTCTCAACCTGTCTCCATATTTGTCTGTCTATATACTTATTAATATCATGTAGGCTAGGTAATCATTACAGAAGATAGCAGTATCTTCCATATATATTCTTATTTATTATAATTTTAGTGTATGTTACATGTTTGCATTTATTTTTATTCATTAACTACTTTATTTCTTATTTTGTATTTCCTCTTTCTTCCATTTTTTTCTCTTAGAAATGTTGGTAATAAGTTGACATTATCATTTAGTTTTTAGCTTGTTGAGTACAAAATAGTGGGTAGTTGAACAAAATATATCAATACATATTGATAGTGAAAAATTGAAGTAGATGGCAAATTAACATCATATAGAGATGTACATGAAGCTTACAGATTCTTGTATTTCCCTTTATTCTGAAAGCAACTCTATTTGTACAAAGAATAGTTGCCTCATTAGGTGAAAGTATGAGTAGTTTTGTGCATTGATTGTGAAATATTAGCATGGATACAATGCTAAGAATAGACATTCAAGAGCCAGAGAGATAAACTTTAAGGTGGTTGTTAGTTCTCAGGCTTATTTGTATTCTTCCATGCTATTTTCTGAAGCACGGAGAGCTGAAGCCGTCAAACTACACATCCCACAATTCTTTGGCAACTTACTCCTAGCTGGGCTTTGTTAACGGAAAGGCCTGGAGTGAACATAAAAGGAATGCAGAAAAACCATGATTTTCTTTTTTGTTGCTGGACTGCCTCTGGCCACGGCAGCAGCAATAATGGGCAAATATGGGTTTCTGGATCAATTTCAAGCAGTAAAATTTTAGTCAGAGCCTTAGCAATAGTGCTGCAGCAGCCACAGAAGTATAGTTTTCATGGGCTCCTGACTAAGACAGTGCCAATTATGGACAATGTCAGATTCTCAGCCTTCTGTTGAGAACATGTGGGCACACTAGTGGCTTTTATGTGGGCTGCAGAGAACATGTCCTTCGGAGAACTGTGAAAATAAGGATATAGAAATATCCCAAGAACAGTCAAATGAAACTTATAATTCTACAGTCCTGGTTAAAATCATATTGCTGGCTTTTATGTTTTTAAAACATTACAAAAGAAAGCTTACATGACTGATACAGTAACATAAAGTCAGATTAGTAGGCTTTATAACTGCAGATCAGATTTAAAAATTAAGCACTATTGTGCTTAATTCAGCATTGAGTTCAGAAGAATCTTCAAGCAGCAGCAATAGTTTTGGCCAGGAAAGTCATTTCTTAACAATCACGTGATGCATCATTTTTTTTCGTTTTTTAGAATAAAGAAATATTAGAAATGGTCAACTTGATACCTTTTCTTTTCAAGTGAATAAAATGATAGTTTTGATAGTGATTTCTTAAAACTTAGGAGACCAGTTGGTGACAGAGCTGAGACAAGAACTTAAATTTCTTTCTGTGTAATTGAGAATGTCACTTTGAATAGAGAGACAGGAAAGGATTCAGCACCAATAAAGACTCTCTTTAATTCTTTTACTAGTATACTGACTTTGAAATCTTGCAAGAGCACCAGATTAATAAAGGCAAAATGCTGATGCTTTGGGAAAACCATGCTTGTGGCATTTATTAAGAATTCAATTGAATTCATGAAGATGACAGACATTGCTGAGGGTCTTTATTTTGTAATCGGCAGTAGGTAATTTCACATTCTTCCTTGCTAAACAGATGTTCTTAGGTGATCTTGCTCCAGGACTCTAACTCATGTTGAGCTTTATGAAATTGCTATATTTTAGTAAAAATTCAGCAATTTCATGTGACTCAGTCTAGTAAAAAGGAGTTAGTATTCCCATTAGATTTTTCTGAATTGAGAAAATTTCAAGAGGTAGGGATTTTATCATCTATTGAGAAAACTTTACTAATATTTTAGGGGTAGGAACTATTCTCTAAGCCTTCCATAGATCCCTTAAGGTGCTTATCCTCTTGCTTAAACAATATGGTAGCAGCCAGTCAGTTCACTGACTATATAAAGCATTTTTGTATGGGGTCATTATAACAAGGAATTTGTTATAAGGATATAAGTGGAAAAACAATACCCCACTTAGGCTGCTAATGAGTCATATATTCTGTAAAATCCACTTGGTAGCCTATGGCATAGGTTAAGGCATGACCTAAAAGGGCTGGTGAGATAGTCCCTAGAGTAGATGCCAATGTCCAGGAGTCCAGATTCCAGAGTTAAGGTAACTATTATATAACTTTTTTCTTATATATCAATTCTTACATATCAATACAAAGAAAACTTGCAAAGAAAATCTCTATTTCCATTGAAGTCTTTCTCATCCTTACTTTTTTTTCTTGCTTTGAAAGAACTCTTCATCATAGGTAAGGTTAGACTGTGTAAGTCTTGGGAACTGGTAATGCCTAAAATGCAGACAGATCAGAAACACTGGGAAAGGTTACTAGTCAAACATCTCAGTGAAGATCAGGATACAGATAAATTGGTTCATTACAGTTCAGTGTAAATGGTGAACATACAGTATCTATCTGGTAGATAAATCTGTATTTGGACACTCCATTAAAAAAGGCATTAACAATTTTAAATGCATCATTGAGCATTTTATTACCCTTACCTATTGGCTTGAAAACTCAATAAGTAGGAAAGAAAAATATCCAAATTAATATACATTTCTATTTTGCAATGTATGTGTATTGATTTTGTTTAAAACCAATTAATAAATTTTTTAAATGTCAGGATCAGCAGTATAGAATTAGAATTATATGTCTTCAGGTATAAATACTGTATAACTTTAACAAATAAACATGTTTTATAGAATGTAATCCCTTGTTCTTTTTCAACATATTTTTATCCTGTGACTTTGAGAACATGTTAATTGGAATGGAATTAAAGTTATCAACAAAAGGATAGTCTTTTTGGGGGGGTGGGGTACTGGGGACTGAACTCAGGGGCACTCAGCCCTCTTTTGTATTTTATTTAGAAACAGGGTCTCACTGAGTTGCTTAGCACCTCACCATTGCTGAGATTGGCTTTAAACTTATGATCCTCCTGTCTCAGCCTCCTGAGCCGCTGGGATTAGAGGTGTACTCCACCGCACCCTGCAACAAAAGGATAGGCTTAAACTTGATAGTAATTTTAATAAGTTATTTGAGGTAGGTGTTATGAGAAAATTATATTTGAATTTTTGGAAAGCTAGATATCGCAAAAAATATTATTTTATAAAAATCACCTAGGCTTTTATATTATTTGTAGTAGTCCTATAAGTTAGGTTCCAGGCAAATGCGAACCACTTTAACTCTTCAAAGCATAAGAAATTGGTTATTCATGTGATAGGAAAACTGAGAAGCTAGAGTAAGGGCAGTGATTGAATCCAGAATTTGATACAGATTAAAACTTCTTTTAAGAAGTTAAAATCTTCTTTTAAGAAGATTAAAGCTTCTTTTCTGCATGCTACCTGTTGGTCAAAAGAGACAATAGGAGAAGCCCATTTTGAGCAAAGAAATAGATGCACTATTGCAGTCTGGAACCATTCCAGGAGGGTCCAGAAAGTGCTAGGACCACAGACCAGGGGGCTATCTCATGGGAGATGAACCCACAAGGAGATGCAGTTCATGTTGGATAGTTCGCCATAAAGAAAAAAATTAAAAAGAGGAAGAATAATTTCCTTGCTTCTCCTTGTTTCTCTCCTTCCAAAATCTTGCTGGTGCTTTTCATGAGCTGAGCTGGTAATGAACTAAAAAAGGGGAATGGAAATGTGTGTGGCCTTGCAAATGGGTAACTAGACCTTCTGAAAGAGAAAAAGTAAGGCTGACGAACTCAGCAGCTTCTCTCCTGGGTCTATTCTGTGTTCACCCCACAATTTTGGAGGGTTTCACTCAGCCAATTGTCACAGTAGGGGTATTAATACAGTCTCATGCCTACAAGATGTGAGTCCTTTTAGTTGGTGACTGTCATCTGAGACCCTATCCACTGGCTTAAGCAAAATTTTTCTGAATGCTACACTGTGTTTGGCATCCACCCATATAATCCTCGTTTCTTCTTTGTTTAAAAAGAGGTCACATATGCATCTGCATCTGAAGACACTCCCCACTTTCTCTTCTCTTCTTCTCTCTCTCTTTTTTTATTTCATTGTACCGTCCCAAAAAATCTCTCTTGTATGTATTCGGTAGTTTACAGAAAAGATTTTACCTCCTTCAGTAGAATAGCTGCTGCAACTAAGCAGGACCAACAGTCTGATAATTAGGCACAGAGCTCCAATGACACAGAAAAGCTCAGGGAAGGCACATGTCTTATGCTTGGTTCAGAAAATCAGGAGTTGTAAATCATGGAATAGAAACAATGAGATGGATGCTCCTGAATATGTTCACTCTGTAGATCACCTTGATTTCCTGAGCTTGCAGAGTTGACTAACCCTACTCTAAGAGCTTGCATGTTACATGACTGTAGAAACTTCTTTCCTGCAAGCTAACAGATATCTCCTTTTAAGAGTCACCTTATTCTAACTGACAGATATATGACTACTATAAAAGCCCAGCATAGTTTCGCAAGAGTGTTGATGACTTAATAAGGAAGAGAGAATATTATATAGCATAAGAGCCATAGAACTACCTTACATGTATTGATAAGAACCAATCAATTAAGGTTGCTTGATCAAAGGAGCTGGACATGAGAATTTATTCACATGGGAGCACTTTTTCAGGATGTAGGGTTTTATACAATGAAGAGTATCCCACAGGATGGGACATTGGATGATAGGTGGCTCTTAGAAGCCTGGAGAAACTGAGAAAATTAGCATTGAAGTTGAAATGCCTGAGTTGCTCTGGCAGAAAGCAGAGGAAGAAAAGGGAAGTGAAATGAATGTATCCTGTAATGCCAGAATATGCAGTAGAGGTCTGTACTCCACAGGAAAGCCCAGAGTACATGGCTTTCATCAGTGCCATCAGGAATGTGCTAATGGGAATAGCACAGGTATCACTCAGTATATCAATGGTAAATCTCCTCTACAGGTCAGGGAGGATGGTTTCCATGACATGCCTTTTTTGAATTGAAATGTTCCCCATTTATTCTGAAATAAATACAATTCTTTTTTAGAAAGTCATCCTTTGTTATTTACATTGACAGGGCAATCTTTATTCTGCTTATTTCTCTCTACTGTTTCTCTTCAGGAAAATAAGTCCATTTAAGTATAGGGACATTGTTCTTGAAGAGCTATTTGTGGAAGTAGATGTAAATAGTTCATGGGTTGGACTATAGCAGCCATAAAAATGCTTCATTCAGATCCTGCTACTATTTTGATCCCATCCTCTCTCCCATTTGTACTATATTTCATATGGCTGTTTTCAGCCAATGACAGAGATTCTGAAACAAGTCCATTCACCAAACTTGAAACTACTTTAGGGACAACTGTGGCTCAAAGACTTCACATAATCCTGACCAAAGCCGTCTATCATTGTGTGAGACTTGCTGCTCAATTCTCTTCTCTGCTCCTTCTTTTTCTTGAAAGTCTGATGTGCAGTTCAGCCTAAAGCCTCTCTCTCTTCCATGATTCCTTCCACTTTATCCTTACAGGTGCTTCCCCAATAAATTTTATGGATACATATTCTTTTTCTGACAGAAGCCTTTCAAAGGATCAAAACTAAAACCCTTTTACTCCTACAATACAGATCATAAGTGGAAAAGGGCAGGGTATGACTCACATTGACAAACATAGCAAAGTTTCTAGAAAAAAATTTGAGAAAGATTTTAGAGTTCTCTTGAAGTCCAACATTGTTTGTAATCCATATAATTAAAATTTTTATTTCCCCATTTTCTGAATGAAATATGATTAAGAGATCTCCATCATAACCACATGAAGGTCCAAAATACAAAATTAAATGTTTGATTTGAATATTGTTAATTTGTTAGAGTCTGTAAACAAGCCAAAATAACACCTGGCATTTTGCCAGGGGAATGTTAGAGTTCGTAAACAAGTCTGGATGGTGCCTGGCAAAATGCCAGAGGGAGTGGTTTGAGAAGTAACAAAAGCAAGCCATTAAGTGTGGAGATTCCTGATTGGTTGACTGATGTATCTAGTTTATGCTAATTAGATAAGCTGTGTGGAATGTATAAATACTGCTCCTGTCCTGCAATAAAGGGCTCCCACTCCTGCTGTATCAATCTACACAAGTTATTCGTCACTCCCCGGTTATTTTGCTGCAGCCGGACTGCGGCAGATGGTGGCCTGTACTGGGAGCCCCGGGACACTCAGGGGTAAGTGACGAAAAAAAGCTGCCTGTCCATAGATAGGACGGGAGCAAATCTGCTCGTCCCTAGGCAGATAGGGCGAGAGAAAAAATGGCCATTTCGAGAAAATGGAGAAGATTGATACAGTATGTTTGTGTCTTGTTTTGTCTCAGTGTATTGTATTGTCTTTGTGATGAAAATATGGAAGGGGTGAGAAGTAAATTGATAATGGAAAGAGGCACCCCAGTGGAACCAAGAATAGTTAGGGCATGTGTTGATAAGAGCCCAGGAACTCTAGTCAGAAAGAAAAAGAAAGTTCAGAAGAAGAAGGATTATCAGAAAAAAAGTTGCAGCAAAAGGCTATTACTAAATACTTTTCGTTACCTGAGGGTGCATGAAGCGGAGAGGCAGCTGCCGAGTGTGCAAGCCGGTCACAGCGCAGCAAGGATTTTCCAAGAGGTGGCCGCGACTGGCCCTTCCCTGCCTCCTGGCCAGGGANTCCTGCCTTCCTCCCAGTGCGGGTGAAGACGAAGGTGGAAGAATTTCCAGTGTTGCTGAAAACCAGACGAGACTTCGGCTGAGAAATGGGTGAGGCTTCGGATCAAGCTAGTTGCCTGCAGAACTTACCTGGACTGTGATTTAAGCTAGCTGCCTACAGAACTTACCTGGACTATGATTTACCTGGACTGTGAGTTAATCTATTGAGACACTGCTTTACTTAGACTGAGACAACAAACTGTAATCTACAACAAATTGTAACTCGGTATCTTTGCAAATGGTGTCATTGCTGGTATAATTTTTCCAAGGGCTTCTTGCGTGGAGCCATCAATTAGCTTGGTGTTGTGACATTTTGTATCCTCCCCTTCTGCTCGTAGCAGATTATTTGTGGTGTTTATGTAAAAACCACTATGGTCGTTATTTAAATTAAACAAAAGGGGGAATTGTTAGAGTCTGTAAACAAGTCAAAATAACACTTGGCATTTTGCCAGGGGAATGTTAGAGTTCGTAAACAAGTCTGGATGGTGCCTGGCAAAATGCCAGAGGGAGTGGTTTGAGAAGTAACAAAAGCAAGCCATTAAGTGTGGAGATTCCTTATTGGTTGACTGATGTATCTAGTTTATGCTAATTAGATAAGCTGTGTGGAATGTATAAATACTGCTCCTGTCCTGCAATAAAGGGCTCCCACTCCTGCTGTATCAATGTACATACACAAGTTATTCGTCACCCCCAGGTTATTTTGCTGCAGCCGGACTGCGGCATTAATTAATGCCTTACTTAACAACCTACAAAATCTGTTTCTATTTATACTTCAAACTCTTCCATTAGTAAGAAATTGCTTACTTTTTCTAGTGTTCTTAGAATACTACGACTATGTTGAAAAATTATGTTGCTAATAATTTATTTACAAATTCTAACTTAAGTTTTTTAAAAAAGTTTACAGAAATAAACTTGCAACATCAAAATATGGTCTGAACCTCATGTTCTATGCTTAATAAAAAATAGACAGAAATGACACAAATGTCTAATGTGGTTAGAATTGATAAATATATACATATCTACCTAATGAAGTAAAAAATAAAGATTAAAAATTGTATGCAATAACATGGATGAATAACAAATATAATATTGAATGCAATGAGGCTGATATAAAAGAATACACAATAACCCATTTCTATAAATTGAAGCAAGAAAAAGTTAGAACCCATGTCAAGATTAGAGCCATGTGTTCCTTGAGAAGGTGAAGGATACAGGGGTGAGAAGGGCCATGAGTGTGGATCTTGGGATTTTCTTGGTGCTCTAATTCTTTACCTGCTTTGTAATTACATGAGGAAGTTCTTTAAGCCACTTAAGACTTGTCAAAATCTCCCACAACACAGGATTTTGGCAAACTGTCTGCCTATCTACCATACTCTTTCTTTCTCTCTTTGTTTAGTTAATTCTCAGTTTCTTGACTCCTAAAATAAAGGATTCCTTGATTTTCTGACTGGTTATATGTCTCCATATAACTCTTGAGCTTCAGTAGGATTTGCTTCATAGGATTTATTACAGTTATGATTTTTTCATATGTTTTTGTGATTGTTTACTTAAATCCTATCTCATTTTATATACTTTAACATCCATAAAGACAGTCACCATTCTTTTCTTCTTTACATATTCCTTTTTTTTAGCACTATGACTCACAAGCAGATGCAAAAACAGTACAGGGAATTCTGTATCCTTTATGCAGTCTCCATTGATTATAGCAGTTAGAATAACCATAGTACGTTGTGAAAAACAGCAAATTAATATTGATACAATATTAAATATAATGTATGACTTTTTAATAATCATTTTAGATCATTGCCTTGTCGTACAATGTCTGATGAATAATTGGTACTACCTAAATATTTTTAAATGCATGTTGAATCAGAATGTGGAGAAGTCATATTGTAACCTAAGTATGAGAGCCTATAATGTTTTACAAAATATCCCCACTTGCAAAAATTCTCTTGAGATTTATTTTCCACCATCCTCTCTGAAAGTTATGTACATTTAGATTATTTTCTCCCAAAGTCATGACGATTTTCCTTGATTACTTAATTCTTCTTAACTTATGCCAATTCTCTGATATTGTAATTTATTCCTGGATTCTTAGACACTCCTCTTTTGTGAAAGGAATCTGCATTTATTAATTTTACTGTTAATAAAACAGAGTTAAGTTGCTCCAAAGATAAGATAGAATTCTTCCCAGATAAAAAAAAAAGGAAATTTTTGAGAGAATTCATTAAATGAAAAACATACCTTGTAAACTTACTCAGTTCTGTTTTATTGGGTAGATACAGTAGGCCTGAGTATCATCAGATGTTTTAGGAATGTGGAGGAGACTTTCATCTCTCACCTTGAACATGTGATATTTTCTTCTCTACATTCATATAACAACAGAGCCCAGGTTTGCTCTGTTTCCCAATAAAACTCAGAATTAAATAATCCAGATTTAAATGTTTCACATGCTCTGGAGTATATACTCATTGCCAGCAAGACCCTGGACCTAATTTCTTAATGAACTTACCTTGGTTTTGTAGTATTCACCATCACAACCATCAACTCTTACACCTACATCTATGCAGTACCTCCAAATACACACTTTTTATTGGCTTATTTAGAAAAACAGAAAACTACATTTACTTTCTCTTAATGGAGCAACAAAGATTTGAATACCTATTTACTTTCTCTACTCAATTCTTACCTAGTTGTACTCAAATTCCTATTTGTATTCTTAGTTTCTTTTTCCAAGACTTGATTTTTCTTGACTTCTTTCAGGGAAAGTATCCTAGCCCTATTCCCTAACCCATGCCTGAAATCATGGGACCGACCTCTAGCTCTAATGAATGAATTACTATGGATGAACTGTTATAGGGATTCCCCAGAATTATGCTCCTGTTATTATTATTATCATGATCTTGAACAATTCTGGAATTAAGACTGAGATAGTTCTGCCTCTTTAGAGATGGTATTCACTCTGTGAAGCTGCCCTGAAAGTCATCTTTGAAGCCTGTCTCTCTCCAATCATCATTTACAAATCTAGAGTCAAATTTTGTCACAAACTCTCCACACTAGCTCATTGCTCCCCTATATTATAATCTTAAATGTTGCAAATAAGAAATGAAAAAAATATTTTCTGCAATGAAAAATATTCTATTAATTATATTTCATTAAGAAAATAGCAATTTCTTACAAGTACTAAATTTAAGTAGCAACTTCAACAAATGGCAGAGAGAAAAATACATTCAATTTTAAATTCTATTTAATCATCATTTTATATCTCCCAGCATGAATATGTTCATCATTGACTTTTTAAAAGTGACTGAGGTAATTATCAGGAAAAATTATTTCATTTTGATTACTAGAAAAAGCATCTTTTTAAATTATTAAAAATCTTCAGGCAAATGTAAAACCTATCATTATGCATTTAAAAGCAATACAGCATTTCACAGGCATTAAAACACCTCTTCCCTGAAGGAAGTAAGCAGCATTGCTGTTAGTCAGACTATAAACCATTGCACAGAGATGGGACCCAAAGAGCTTCAGGAATTGAATGCTCACAAAAAAGATTTTAGGATGTTCAATCAGAGTGTAGTCTAAATGGTTGATCCTGAGTCCCTTATGGCTAATTGAATTGACATACACTCAATTATTAAGCATCTAAAACATTCCAAATTGCCCATGCAAAGAGATATTGAAACAGAATAATTCAAGCTAAGTCTGTAGATCAGAAAACCACTGCATGTGAAATATTAAGAATTAATATTAATGTTAAGAATATCTAAGAATGATATGCTATTGCTATGTATATTTTAAATACTTTCTGCTGTTTTCATCATACACAGAAAATTATTTTTAATGGGGGGTAAATGAAGTAGCATTCTGGGTATGCTGTTGCCTAGAGGGAACCGTGAATATAGAAAGGTTTGTCGAGAATATTTGTTTGACTGTGTGTATTTAAAAATTAGAGACATTAAATATGTAACATCTGGAAAATCATTAGATAATGTGATTTGTATAAACATTTTTCTTTTTAATCAAAGAATTTAAAATATAGTACATAAAATAATTTTTCAATAGTGGAGTTAACAGAGTAAGTGAAGTACAAATAAGGCTTAAGTATAAGTTTACTTTAGAAAATTGGGAATAGTCTTCCTGATACTGCACATTATTGTATTGTTATCAATGTGAAAAGTTAAAAAATATTTTTTCATGTCTTACACTATAGGGCATCATATGAATTCAATAATCAAAATGAATATAATTCTAGTATATCTTGATTTCTCAAAATTTTAGCTACTTAATAAAAGAAAGAATAGAAAAAATACTTTTCTTTTAACAATGTAATGTATAAAATACTAATGGAGACTTTGGAGACATAGACTTTTAGCAAGGGATTGTTTTCATTCTTTTGCACATATTCCTGACATCCATTTGATTTCTGTTGTTTATATTAATTCATTTATTTGTGTTTACTTTTATTCTTACTAAAAACCCTTTATGAGGAATCATACATAAAGTAGAAACACTAATTAAAAAAAATATGATTGGAGGCAAGTACCAGGTGATGAGATCCAGATAGGAGAGATGTGCCAAATTCACAGTTCTGTAGGGGGCTGATGCTTAAAGTCTTCTAGGACTAAGAGAAGAGGTCAGGGCCAATTGACAACTGAATATTGAATCTATAAAGAGGCTTGTAAAAAAATCTATTTCTATAAAGAAAATGCAAATGGTTTTTACATCTAAAGCTTCGAACTAAGGAAAAAAAATCTCTTATTTTCAAAATTGAAAGTATTCAAATCTTGCTCATTGAAAATGGCACTATATTGAGAAAGATAACGATGTTTTTTCTTTTACATTAAAAATGGAGGTGTTTGTAATTTGCAAACTGTGAGCAGAAAGGTCTCCTTCTTATTAGAAAATCTTATTGAATAAGTTTCAATTGTATGTAAGAAAAAATGAAAAGTATTTTTCTCATTTCTTCTCCACAGGATATTTTATTGAGTCATGATCTAGAAGAACCAGTTAATAGTCAGTTAATAACATTTTCACATGAGCTGATTTAGAATCTTATTTAAAATGGAATGGCTAAGAGTAGAAATTGTGAAATGTAAGAATACAGCATAATAATATATAGTTGAGCAGAAAGAAATTGTGACATGTTAAACTCACGTCTATGTGAATGTCGAGAAATGCATATTCCTCTGAGTTAAGAAGACAACTGAATGAGATGCTACATAGGATACAATATTTTTGATAAAATAAATCCATGTTACATGAAAAGATACATTAAGTTACAATCTCTAGGAATATGTAAACACTTGATTTCATTTTTAAATTGCTATCAATTTAAAATTGCTATCAGCTACTTCTGAATGTTTGATTTATAGACAAGCAAAGGGAATGCCAATTACCAGAATCATAACATCCAAAGTACAAGACATTTGGAGTCTGATTCATTTATATTTAAATCTCAGTTCTACTGCAGCCCAACTGTGTGATCTTGGAGAAAATACTTTATGTCCCTGTGCCTGCCTTATGTTACCTAATATTACCTAGGGGTAATATTATCAACTTCAAAAACTGTTGTAAGAATTAAGTAAAGTGATGTTGAAAACATTCATTATTTAGGTCTCAGTTACTCCCTATATTGTGTATAATTACACACAAAAAGAAATTACTAGGCTTTAAAGACTCAAAAATATATGGAAGCATTGCAATGTTTACCATGAAGCTGGTTTCAAGAATGAAAGGACTCGTTTTAAAAGTCAGCCATGCTGAGGAAGGAGTGCTAAACACAGTTATTGTTCACTCTATTGAGTGACTTTTATCCTTCAACACCTTTCATCAGTGGCACATATGCACTTCTTCTGACTTCTCAAGATGCCCGGACAATGAGGGACATGCGGCTGTGCCCAAGGCAGCTGTTAGTAGAACAGATTAAAGGTTGGATTCTAAGCATGTTGATTCCCAAGCAACTTGGGGATACTAAAGTCAAGATGTCAGCTAGTGAGTTATGTATGCATATCCATAAGATAATTTGTGTGAATTAGTTGAATTTAGAATTTACTAACATATTATCACCATTACAACCACAATTACAAATAGTTGCCTTAGATAGTATAGAGTGAGAAGAGAAGATGGATGAAGAGCCACTCTTGTCAAATCCCCCCAAAAAAAAAAAAATCCACCAATTAAGAAAGAGCAGAGAATGGACATGTATTGAAATCGGGACTATGGGAGAGAGTAAAGGGAAAAGTAGAGTAAATCAGGAAAGCACAGAGTCAGAGAATACCTAACACTGCATTAGGACACCTGAAACCAAAGTTACTGTGGAGCTGAGGTACCACTTTTATAATATGATATAAATATATCTCTTTCACTATTCCTGATTGTGTTCCCTGGTGCTTCCCTTCACAGACCAAATTTCTTCCTCAGGGACTTATCAACTGTTTGGATCAGACCTCTGCAAATGATTAAGGGCAATTTCCATCAATGTCAACTTATTGCAGATGTCAATCACCCTTACAAAATATCTTTATGGAAACACGTAATGTTTGATTGAATCACTGGTACTGTAGCTAAGTTGACACCTAAAAATTAGCCATTATTCCTGGCCTCTGGTTATCCCCCAAAACTATATCTTTGCTTAGTTAAAAACTCATTTTTTCCTTCTTACCAAAGAAAAGAGATTCTTTTGTTGTATAACAGGAAGTTCAAAATTAGTATAGTAAATGCCTTAGATGTCATATAGGTGGGTACATATAAAACTTCACTGAGTTTTATACATAAGGTTAATCACTCTGTATTTTTAAATCTTGGTAACATTTTAAAATGCATCTTTGCATTTTCAGAATGGCTTTATTATAAATTAGTTTTTCAGTTCACATATATATGACATTAAAATTTTTAACCAAAGTATATTTTTTCAAATATCTTGAAAAATACTTGTCAAAGGTGACTGGTGTAATTATTTTCAACTTATAGATTAAGAAAATAAAAATTAATAATTAGTGGCAAAACAGGTATACCTCAAACTGAAAGCTGATTTGTGATGAGCTCACTACATAGTAATTTTAATACCATAATAATATCATTTATAGTAACAATATTTTGTAGGATTTAAAATTCTTATTTATAACACCTATCATGCTCAGTAATACACAGAGGTAACATAGCTGACCGGTTGCCAGGGCAAGATTATCCACAATTCCTCTGACATATCATGGTACTGTATGGACATTCACTGGATATTAAATTCTGCAATGTTGCTTCTTGTCATCAGATATTGTGAAAAACAAAGTAAGAATCCAAAGAGAATCCAAGGTATGCAATTAAAATGCTATGGGCCCACCAACATCCTGTCATAACCTTAACTGTCAGGCCATTGGCAATGAAACAGATTTACAAGCTTCTTTTTCAGTGTTTATTTGTTTTCCAAAACATTCTGATCTTCAACATCAGAAAAAACTACCTTGAGGGTTTGCTATTATTTCACAAAAGGATATTATAAGTATTTGGCCTGTGTTTCCCAGTCATATAATATACCTTGCCCTTGTGACTCCAGGACACTATTGCTAGTCTCAAGGAGCCCAATGCCATTATAGGTGGTTAAGTGGAAAGGAAGTAATAGCTGCTTGTGTACTTTTGATAGATTCTTTTATAAAATGAGAAAATATTGTGTATGGGAAAAATGCTGCCTTAGCCATGGAACTTTCAACAAAATCTGATGTCATAAGTACATTTTTGCCTTCCAGACTTTCCTATAAAAAATATAAATATATTATCAATGCAGAGGTCTGTAATAACATGGTGTGTTTTGTGGGGATCGACAGTTCTAATAGTCAGGAGCAATAAACAAAGATTCTATGTTGATGTTTTCTGCATACACATAAAGGAGGTATTCCTTTTGGTACATTTTAATATGTATATAACAAGATTCTGTTAACTAGTATGTTACATTCATTCTGTATTTCTTTCCCTTTTCCTCCCTCCCTCCTTCCCTTTCTCCTCCTTCTACTCCACTGATCTTCCCTGTATCTTAATGTGCGAATCAGAGGCTTTAAAACACAAAATAATGAAAGGGCTCTTAGTGTTTAAGAATAGCCAGATTCTAGTCCATATCTTGGGGAAAGAAGAGTTGTGTGTCTGAAATTAGGTGCTCTGCTCTGAGATATTCTGCCAAATTTCAAGACATGTCTTTATATACTGATTATGAAAAATATATTTATGAAAGTATCTCCACCAAGATTTATGGGACAGATAAATCAAAGTAATAGTTGATAGATTTCTTCAGGCTAAAAGTATAGCAATAAACAACATTTTATTCCAGGTATGAAATAATCATTGTCATAATTTCTGGCATGCTCTGAATTCCTTACAATAATTATACTTGAAGAAAAAGAGAATTCATAGGAATATAAGAAAATATTCTAACTTTCAAATTTTAAATGTAGGCCTTTGAAATGTTCTTTTCCCCATAAATTTGCATGACATTTATCATATATGACAATAATAGCAGTTAGAAAAGATGTATTAGAAAAAAAACAGCAAAATATGCTTATCTGCTGATAGTTTAAGACTGAAACCCACATGGAGTTGGCCATGTGATTTGTCCAGACATTTTCTTGAATCTGTTAAATTCATAAGGCCAGGAATGGCCTTAATTGTACCAGATATGCTTCTATTAAAAGCCTGTCTAGTGGTTTCCACACTCTCTAAGAAGGAAGTTGTACTTTCATCTTTTTGTTTAGAGTCCATTACAATAAGAATGTGATAGAATCATGTTGTCAGAAAATAATGATAGTTTGAGTTCTTCTTTTTCTATCCATTTCCTTTTAATTTCTTTCATCTTTGCTTTGGCTAGAGTTTCAAGGACTATGTTGACTAGAAGTGGTGAAAGAAAGCATCCCTGTCTTGTTCCATACCTTAAAGCGAATGCTTCCAATTTTTCTCTATTTAGAATGACGTTGGCCTTGGGTTTAGCATAGATAGCTTTTACGATGTTGAGGTATGTTCCTACTATCCCTAGTTTTTCTAATGTTTTAAACAAGGGTGCTGTATTTTGTCAAATACTTTCTCTGCAACAATTGATATAATCATATGATTTGTATCTCTAAGTCTATTGATGTGATGAATTGTATTTATTGATTTTTGTATTTGAACCAATCTTGCATCCCTGGAATGAACCCCACTTGATCCTGGTGCACTATTTTTTTAAAATATGTTTTTGTATGTTATTTGCCAGTATTTTATTGAGAATTTTTGCACCAATGTTCATCAGGAATATTGGTCTGAAATTTTCTTTCCTTTATGTGTCTCTGACTGGTTTGGGTATCAGGATGATAGTAGCTTCGTAGAATAAGTTTGGAAGGGGTTCTTCCTTTTCTATCTCATGGAATAATTTGAGGAGTATTGCTATTAATTCTTCTTTGTAGGTTTTATGGACATCTGCTATGAATTTGTTGTGTCTCAGGCTTTTCTTGCTTGGTAGGCTTTTGATGGCGTATTCCATTTCCTTGTTTGAAATGGATCTGTTTAAATTGTGCATGTCCTCTTGACTCAGTTTAGGTTGATCATATGCCTCTAGAAATTTGTTGGTGTCTCTGAGGTTTTCTATTTTACTGGAGCATAAATTTTCAAAATAGTTGCTAATTGTCTTCTGTATTTCAGTATTTTCTGTCATGATATTTCCTTTTTCATTACAAATTTTAGTAATTTGAGTTTTCTCAAAAAAACTCCACCAGAAAACTTCTAGAATTAATTAATGAATTCAGCAAAGTAGTAGGATATAGAATCAATACCCATAAATCAAATGCATTTCTACGCATCAGTGATGAATCCTCGGAAAGAGAAATTAGGAAGACTACTCCATTCACAATAGCCTCAAAAAATTTTCAAAAAAATACTTGGGAATCAACTTAACAAAAGAGGTGAAAGACCTCTACAATGAAAACTACAGAACACTAAAGAAAGAAATTGAAGAAAACTTTAGAAGATGGAAAGATCTCCCATTCTCTTGGATAGGCAAAATTAATATTGTCAAAATGGCCATACTATCAAAAAGCAATACACAGATTCAATGTCATTTCAATTAAAATCCTAAGTCATTCTTTATAGAAATAGAAAAAGCAATCATGAAATTCATTTGGAAAAATAAGAGAGCCAAAATAGCCAAAGCAATCCTTAGCAAGAAGACTGAAGCAGGAGGCATCACAATACCAGACCTTAATCTATATTACAAAGCTATAGTAACAAAGACAGCACGGTATTGTCACCAAAATAGACAGAATTGAAGATACATAAACAAACCCACATAAACACATTTATTTCATACTAGACAAAGGCACCAAAAACACACAATGGAGACAAGATAGCCTCTTCAACAACTGGTGCAAAGAGAACTGGAAATCCATATGTAGCAAAATGAAAATAAACCCCTATCTCTCACCATGCACAAAATTAAATCAAAGTTGATCAAAGACCTAGGAATTTGTCCAGAGACCCTATGCCTATTAGAAGAAAAAGTAGACCCAAATCTTTGTCATGTTGGATTAGATTCCGATTTCCTTATCAAGACTCCTATAGCACAAGAAATAAAATCAAGAATTAATAAATGGGATGGATTCAAACTAAAATGTTTTCTAACAAAAGAAACAATTAATGAGGTAAACAGAGAGCATACATTTTGGAGCAAATTTTTGCCACACACGTCAGACACAGCACCAATTTCCAGGATATATAAAGAACTCAAAAAACTTAACACCAAACAACACCAACAATTAAAAAAAAAAACCCAACCCAATCAGTAAATAGGCTAAGGAGATGAACAGACACTTCTCAGAAGATGATATATACTTAACCAACAAATGAATATATGAAAAAATGTAATTAGAGAAATTCAAATCAAAACTACTCTAAGATTTAATAGCATTCCAGTCAGAATGGCAGCTATCAAGAATACTGACAACAATAAATGTTGACTAGGATGTGGGGAAAAGGCACAGTCACACATTGCTGGTGGGACTGCAAATTGGTACAACCAATCTGGAAAGCTATATGGAGATTCCATAGAAAACTTGGAATGAAACCACCATTTGACCCAGATATCCCACTCCTTGGTCTATACCAAAAGGAGTTGAAATCAGTATACTATCGTAATGCAGCCATATCAGTGTTTGTAGCAGCTCAATTCACAATAGCTAAACTGTGGAAGCAACTTAGATGTCCTTCAAGAGATGAATGGATAAAGAAACTGTGGTATATAAAAACAATGGAATATTATGCAGCATTAAAAGAGAACAAAATTATGGCATTTGCAGGTAAATGGATGGAGCTGGAGAATATCATGCTAACTGTAGTAAGATAATTCCAAAACACAAAAGCCAAATGTTCTCTCTGATAAGTGGATGCTGATCCATAATGGAAAGAGGAGAGGCATGGGAAAAATGGAGGAACTTTGATTGGGCAAAGAGGAGGGAGGGTAGAGAGGGTGCTTGGGAGCAGGAAAGATGGAGGAATGAGATGGACATCATTACCCTAGGTACACGTATGATTGCACATATAGTGTGACTCTAAATCTTGTACAACCAGAGAAATGTAAAGTTGTGCTGCAATTGTGTACAATGGATCAAAATGCATTCAGCTTTCATATATACTAATTAAAATAAATGAATAATTCTGAATTCTTAAATGTAACTAAAATATTACAGATTCGGAGAAATACCAAGGAACGCTTTATTTTTCTTCTGAGACTCTAAGTAAAACTTTTGGGCTATTGATCAGGAAAAAAGTTGAACTTTGAGATCATTTCTCAGGATAGGAAGGTTATCGTTAATACCCAAGTTAGAGATACACATGAAGGACAGGTGAAGGTTCTTAAAGGTATATTCTTATTATGAGTACACATGTATGCTAATCTGTGTGCCCTCAACTTTTCAGCTCTTAAAGTCATCAGAATAAGAAGTAACTTTGGGCTGGGGATATAGCTCAGTTGGTAGCAAAGATAGTGGAATGTGATAGACATCATCATCCAAAGTACATGTATGAAGACATAAATTGGTGTCAACATATTTTATATACAACCAGAGATATAAAAAATTGTGCTATGTAGATGTAATAAGAATTGTAATGCATTCCACTGTCATTTATTTATTTTAAAATCAATAACAAAATAAGAAGTAACTTCAATTTATCAGGAGAAGCTGCTGGGTACACAGTACAATACTATGAATCAAGAGCTAAAAGATTTTGCCTTCCATTTGAACTCAGCTGGTGTATTTTGGGCATTGCATTTTATATCAAATACTATCTGAATACTGTACAGTACCTGTAAAATGAAGAATTTACTAAGATATTGTCTTTTCTATCACTAATATTCCATATTTTAAGACTTTTAGCCTCTGATGATATCTAGCATTATGCTAATTGTGAGAAGGTTAAAGAATGATACAACTAAAGAAAGAAATAATGGCATTGCCTTCAGAAAAGTTGTAAGCAAATGCGTAGATGAAATAATTACAGAATGCTAGAGAGACAGTTTATAATACTTCTAAACTTTTACAAGTAGAAAGAGCAGAAAATAGTTACATAGGATTTGCTTTCAGTAAAAGATAAGAGAGAGACAGAGGTTCAGAGTCCTTATAGCATGAGAAAAATTGAAAGACTAAAAACTGAATGCTGGCAAGATGTGTCACCACTGGAATTCTTACTTGCTGCCAGGAAGAGAAGAGTAAAGGTAGAGGAATTTTAATTAACTCTTTAGCTTCACTTTAAAATTATGGCACACTAATTCTATTTGCTTGGAATTCCAATTTATTTCAATAAATTCCTCTTACTCAAAAGAAATGTAAATATTTGTCTATAAAAGGATCTGTATAGGTATATTCACAATTTCCTTGTCTATAATAATCAAAAATTATAAATAAAACAAATTAAACTAATAACTGAATGAATGAAGGAAGGCATTATGTACATTAATGCAATTGAATACTACTCAGCATTAAAAATGGATTAATAATGAAAACATGAATCAACACAAATGATGTCACAAGCATTTTGATAATAAAAGCTAGACTACTAAAAGCACATATTGAATGATGATATTTCATTCCCCCCCAAAAAAGGTAAAATCAGTCTCTCTTCACAACTATTGAAAAATCCTTATTTATAGAATTAGTGAAATAATTCACAAGGAATTTTTCTGTCTTTGGACTTGGTTAGAGTGGTAAATACAAATTTCACAACTCTAAGTTAGATGTGCAACATCTAAGTATGTGTAAATTAGATATGTAATAATTTATAATTACTTAATAATTTATATATGCAAATTGTCTCCATGTAAGATTAAAGATTATTGAGTTACCTAACACATGAATTTAGAACAAAGCATTCACTAAAAATTATGTGTAAATAAAGAGATTGATATTTAAACAAGTTGAAGAAAAAGTATTTTTGTTACTCTTAAAATATGTTCAAATTATATATGTGACAGAACTGGCAGAATTGACTAAAGATTAAAGAAAACAAAATTTGAGTCAAATTAGAACACATTAGGATTTAAAAAGAGAAAAGATTAAGTATGTGTGAGGCACAAGATTTTATATGCAAGAATTTTAGGGTACTTGAAAATACAGCAATATAAACTATTAAAACTTAAGGAAAGAAAAGCATGAGAAAAAAAATGTGAAGAGTGCCTTCATGATTTGTGGGAAAACATCAAGAGTATAACATGAATGTGATTGAAGACCCAGAAAGGAAAGAGGAATGAGGATGGGGCAAGACAACATATTCAAAGGAATATTAGCTGAAAGTGTTTTAAATTTCATGTCAACCATAAATCCACAAAGGCAAGAAGCTCAACAAACTTCAAAGAATACAAACAGAAATAGTATTATACCAAGACCATTATAATCAATCTTCTGGGACAATGGATAGAGACCAATTTGATAAAGAACACAGAGGAAGGAAACACACTATATAGAGAAAACCTGAAAATGAAAATTATCATTGACTTCTCATCAGAAAAAAAATTCAAGTCATAAGAAACTAGAAAGGCAAATTTATAATTCTTAATTTAGGAATAAAGCTGTTAACCCAGAATTTCACAACAAAACAAAAAGCATCCTTCAAAACTAAAAGTAAATCTGAGATAATGGATATGTTAATTTGTTTCATTGTGATAACCATTTTCATATGCACATATATCATATATATAAGTATCTTATTATATTGTATTTCTTAAATATGCACATTAAAGTTTATTAAAATAATTTTAAAATAAATAAGGTTAAGTGAAATTATTTTAAATAAAGAAAATTGTTTTTGAACAGACTTGCACTTCAAGAAATAGTAAGGAAAGTATCTCAAAGGAAAACAATACAAAATAGAATTCATATCCACACTAAGGAAGCAAATAAATAAGGTACATAAGTGCAAGGAGTAAAATCAAACATCCATAAATGGGATAGTATCAAACTAAAAAGCTTTTCAGCCAAAGAATCAATCAAGTGTATGAAGAGAGAACCTACAGAACAGGAGAAAATCTTTGCCACCCACTCTCCTCAGATAAGGCATTAATATCCAGGATATACCAAGAACTCAAAAAACTTAACATCAAAAAAACCCACAAATAACCTAATTAATAAATGGGCAAGGGAACTAAATAGGCACTTCTCAAAAGAAGAAATATGATCAAGAAATATATGACAAAATGTTGAACATCACTAGCAATTAGAGAAACGCAAATTAAAACTACACTGAGATTTCATATTACTCTAGTGAGAATGGCAATCATTAAGAATACAAGTAACAATAAATGTTGATGAGGTTGTGGGGGATAGGGTACTCCCATATACTGTTTGTGGAACTACAAATTAGTGCAACTACTCTGGAAAGCAGTATGGAGATTCCTCAAAAAAAGATTCCTCAGGAAAAAAAAAAAAAAACTAGGAATGGAACTATCATTTGACTCAGTTATCCCACTCCTTGGTATATATCCAAAAGAGTTAAAATCAGCATACTACAGTGATACATCCACATTACTGTTGATAGCAGCTCAATTCACAATAGTTAAGTTGTGGAACTAACTTAGATGCTCATAAACAAATGAATGGATAAAGAAATTGGAGTTGAAGATGCTATCCTTCCTCCATTGCATGCTTTTAGCCCCTTTATCAAATATAAGAAAGTTGTAGTTTTGTGGATTGGTCTATGTGTCCTCTATGCTGTACCATTGGTCCACCCGCCTGTTATGGTACCAGTACCATGCTGTTTTTGTTACTATTGGTCTGTAATATAGTTTGAAATCTGGTATCGCTATACCACCTGATTCACACTTCCTGCTTAGAATTGTTTTTGCTATTCTGGGTCTTTTGTTTTTCCATATGAATTTCATGATTGCTTTATCTATTTCTACAAGAAATGTCATTGGGATTTTGATTGGCATTGCATTAAACCTATAGAGAACTTTGGGTAATATCTCCATTTTGATGATGTTAGTTCTTCCTATCCATGAACAGGGTATATTTTTCCATCTTCTACGGTCTTCTTCTATTTCTCTCTTTAGGGTTCTGTAGTTTTCATTATATAAATCTTTCACCTCTTTTGTTAGGTTGATTCCCAAGTTTTTTTTTTTTTGAGGATATTGTGAATGGGTGGTTGTCCTAATTTCCATTTCAGAAGATTTGTCACTGATACACAGGAATGCCTTTGATTTATGCGTGTTGATTTTATATTCTGCTACTTTGCTGAATTCACAAATGGTGCTGGGAAAACTGGAAATCCATATGCAACAAAATGAAACTGAATCCCTTTCACTCACCATGCACAAAAGTTAACTCAAAATGGATCAAAGAGCTTGATATCAAATCAGAGACTCTGAGCCTTATAGAAGAAAAAGTTGGCTCCGATCTACATATTGTGGGGTCGGGCTCCAAATTCCTTAATAGGATGCCCAGAGCACAAGAGTTAATAACTAGAATCAACAAATGGGACTTACTCAAACTAAAAAGTTTTTTCTCAGCAAGATAAACAATAAGAGAGGTAAATAGGGAGCCTACATCCTGGGAACAAATTTTTACTCCTCACACTTCAGATACAGCCCTAATATCCAGAGTATACAAAGAACCCAAAAAATTAAACAATAAGATAACAAATAACCCAATCAACAAATGGGCCAAAGACCTGAACAGACACTTCTCAGAGGAGGACATACAATCAATCAACAAGTACATGAAAAAATGCTCACCATCTCTAGCAGTCAGAGAAATGCAAATCAAAACCACCCTAAGATACCATCTCACTCTAGTAAGATTGGCAGCCATTATGAAGTCAAACAACAATAAGTGCTGGTGAGGATGTGGGGAAAAGGTACTCTTGTATATTGCTGGTGGGACTGCAAATTGGTGCAGCCAATTTGGAAAGCAGTATGGAGATTCCTGGGAAAGCTGGGAATGGAACCACCATTTGACCCAGCTATTCCCCTTCTTGGACTATTCCCTGAAGATCTTAAAAGAGCATACTACAGGGATACTGCCACATTGATGTTCATAGCATCACAATTCACAGTAGCTAGACTGTGGAACCAACCCAGATGCCCTTCAATAGATGAATGGATAAAAAAAAATGTGGCATTTATACACAATGGAGTATTACGCAGCACTAAAAAATGACAAAATCATGGAATTTGCAGGGAAATGGATGGCATGAGAGCAGATTATGCTAAGTGAAGCTAGCCAATCCTTAAAGAACAAATGCCAAATGTCTTCTTTGATATAATGAGAGCAACTAAGAACAGAGCAGGGAGGAAGAGCAGGAGGAAAAGATTAACATTGAACAGAGACATGAGGTGGGAGGGAAAGGGAGAGAAAAGGGAAATTGCATGGAAATGGAAGGAGACTCTCATTGTTATACAAATTTACATATAAGAGGTTGTGAGGGGAAAGGGGAAAAAAACAAGGGAGAGAATTAAATTACAGCAGATGGGATAGAGAGAGAAGATGGGAGGGGAGGAGAGGGGGGATAGTAGAGGATAGGAAAGGTAGCAGAATACAACAGTTACTAATATGGCATTATGTAAAAATGTGGATGTATAACCGATGTGATTCTGCAATCTGTATACGGGGTAAAAATGGGAGTTCATAACCCACTTGAATCTAAAGTATGAAATATGATATGTCAAGAGCTTTGTAATGTTTTGAACAACCAATTAAAAAAAGAATTTGGAGTATATATACACAATATAATATTATTCAACCATAAAGAAGAATGACTTTATGGAGCTGGGGATGTGGCTCAAGCGGTAGCGTGCTCGCCTGGCATGCCCAGGGTGCTGGGTTTGATCCTCAGCACCACATAAAAATAAAATAAAGATGTTGTGTCCACCAAAACCTGAAAAATAAATATTGAAAAGTTCTCTCTCGCTCTTAAAAAAGAAGAAGAAGAAGAATGACTTTAGACATTCACTGGTAAAAGGATGGATCTGGAGACTATCAGGCTGAGTGAAATAATCCAATCCCCAAACCCAAAGGTTAAATATTCTTTCTGATATGTGGATGCTAACTCACAACAAAGGGTGGAGGGAGGAGAAAGAATAGAAGTCCAGTGGATTAGACAAAGGGCAAGGGAAGGGAAGGATATAGGAATAGGTAAGACAGTGGAATGAAAGTGACAAAACTTTCCTATGTACATAAATGAATATACCACAGTGAATCTCAACATCATATACAGCCAAAAGACTGGGATCCTAATTAGAATAAGTTATACTCCAAGTTTGTATAAATATAATAAAATAGATTCTATTGTCATGTATAGCTTAAAAAATAAAGAAAGAAAACAAAATAGGAACCTGATAATTCACATACAGAGTGAAGATGAGCTCTCATTAGATCAAGCTATGTTATAACCTGAATAAAAGAAATTTGGAATAAGAATAATGACAAATTGCATGAGTCTGGTCCATATTATAACTGAGGTACATATATGCAAATTTCTATATTCTCAAATATAAGTTCTAAAAGCACTGCCTACTCAGTGTAGTAAAATACAAATTATAAAGACATTAATTAAATAAAGTAGTTCAAAATACAAATACCTATGAATGGTGAAACATTGGAGAAAATATACCATAATCTGGCTTGATATAACTATTACTACATAGCTACACAATTATCTATCTTCAATCTATCTATATCAGTACCTACATATGTTCCACCTTAGGGAGTATTGGTTCTGTTGGGCATATCTTCTTTTTTTTTTTTTTTTTTTTTTGTATAAGAACAACCATTGAAAGATGCAGTACAATCAAGGCAGATTTCAGAATTAGTACTCATTTTACTACCAGCAAAATGCATCTCAGAGTAGAAAATTCCCGGAGAATATTCTGCCCCATGAAAATTGAAAAAGGAAGTAGGATGAGGTAAACCAGGCTATTTTCTTAAGTCTATTTTACTCAATAAATGTTTCCTTTTCCTTCTGAAGATTATAAAATGGAGTGCTCAATATACCAGATATTGATTGTTAATGAATTGATTAAGGAAAAAAAATGAATTTAAGTAGAGTATACTTTTCAATGACTTCCAAATGCAATTTTTCTAATTCTATGCTTCCTGATGGAGAAATTAGAATTTTAGAATTGGGAGGATTCATCTACACGGGTCAACTGATTTATAATTAATAAGGACAGCATCTTTTCCTGTAATGTCAAATATGCAATATTTTCTATACAGGCTTTTGAATAAAAGGGCTGGCAATAATTAGCTTAAATAACAGGTTTTTAACTTTCTCTTTAAATCACCAGCACCTTTTAAAAAGAAAATGTATTTAATTCACAGCATTACATAAAATTTCCTTTTCAAGTAAAGTAACAATTTATACTCAATAAAATTCAATATTCCTCAGTTTTTTTTTAAATCTAGGGGTAAAATAAAACTATTTATTTATATATTGTTACAACAAGGGAACATAATTTTGTTTTTTTAAAAATCTTTATCTAAATTAAGCCTCATGCATTCATACAATTGGAATTGTACTCCAAGATACAGCCTTCTCTATAGTTTTCCACCTCCTGGGGACTAAGTAAGCCAATGTCCTCTAGCTTGAACTCTGCTCCACTTTGCATCCTCTGGTTTGTAATATGGGAGTTGAGTCTGCATGTCATATTGGCTTTCTTACAAGACTCTACCTATAGGGAGTGCTAGGGGGAGTGGAAAGCTGGGAGAAATGAAGGCACCATCTTGTTTGTTAGCTCTTTGATTCCTGATCCATCAGTGTCACCTGAACATTACTTCAATATGCTCAGTCAATTCCTGTTGGAAGTTTTATCCAGCATTCACAGATACAGCCTTCCTATATTGTCTTAGGGGATCTCTGCCTCCTGCCAGTCAACGTTTCCTCCCCAAAACTCTGAATCCCGGTCCCACCAGACCCTTCAATCAAGCTTTTAAATTTCAAGAATTGCAACCTCTTCCCTTTTTTTCCCCTTCAGCTGCATGGTTTGTCATTGCTTTCTCCAGTGTTGTCTTTATGATTCCTTACTCCTTTTTTCCCATTTAAATTTTTTCAATTCCTACACATACTTTATTTTAAATAAATATTTTCTAATGTTAGACTGTTTATTTTTATGCTTCTTTTCTAGGTCCTAATTTCACACCTCAAACCACTGCTGCTAAAATCCTACAACATTTGTAGGACTTAGAAGTGCTAAGATTGAATATCGTGGTCCGAACATGGCTTCTTTACAGAGATACAGATAAAACCACATTTAAAGAGACAATATTGTGTATCTCTGGATTATGGTGCTGCAGTGTTCACAATGTGAACCAAGATCACATCTCTGCAAAACGAAAGAGTGTGAAGGAGTTATTAGAAAGGAAATGGTGCCTCACTGTTCTCTCTTCCAGGATCATAGGAGGCTACACCCTTCCCATACCAGCTCAGCATCTGCATCTTCAGGAATATACTGGTTCTCTGGTTCTTACTTTTATCTTTCACCTTTGTCATGAATTCGTGGAACAAACCTAACTTCTCTAAATTTAGTCAACCTAACTAACTCAAATCCCTTATTTTAAAATTGAGTCATCTAAGGCCAACACAAATTAAATGACTTGTCCAAAGACATACAGCTAGTGGATAATACTTCTGGCAGTCTATTGGCCTCTCACAAGTCTATTCCACTGTTATTCTTTTACGCATAAGCATAGATATTATTATTTTTACTTAAATATAAGTTTAATTGAACTCTAAGCCTCAGATGAGATTGAGTGGTCCAGATTTTCAGAACCAAGTAGTTTGTTATGGTTAAGTTTGGTGTAGAAAGGATAGAAATCAAGGTCCCAACTATAGTTTAGATATCTGTCTTCTCTAAACTCATGTCAAAATTCAGTTTTCATTGTAATATTAAGAACTGAGATTTTAAAGAGATGTTTAGGCCATGAAAGCTCCACTATTAAGGGCAAGTTCACCCCTCTTGTTCTTTCTCTCTTGTCTTCTTGCCCACCGGCATGAATTGATATATCAAGAAAGCCCTTGCCAAATGCTGGCATCTTGATATTGAACGTCCTATCTACCAAAGCTTTTTTTTTTTTTTTTTTTGAGAGAGAGAGAGAATTTTTAATATTTATTTTTCAGTTTTCTGCGGACACAACATCTTTGTTTGTATGTGGTGCTGAGGATCGAACCAGGGCCGCACGCATGCCAGGCGAGCGCGCTACCACTTGAGACACATCCCCAGCCCTCTACCAAAGCTTTAAGGCAATGAACTAATCAAATTTATTATAAATTACCTGTTCACAGATATTCAGCAAAAAAATGCATTAAGACATCTCCTTAAATTATTCTATATGTAAATTTCCCAGAACTGGTATGGCTGATTGGCTCCTTGAAGATCGCAGAAATACTACGCTTTCTATATTGTACTATTGAAGGCATGTCTTCCATGTCTAAAACCATTTTCAGGTGATTCTAATGATTTATCTTGTTCAGCAATCATGTTAACAAAACAACCAGCATGGAGTAGAAGAGGGTAAAATAGCAGCCTCTTCATATGGAAGTTCCTGAAAATTACATTTTCCACTCATTCTGACAAATAGCATATGGTTAAGAACTTTTTCAGAGGACTACACACTACTAAAAGGGAGGTGACACAAAATATTCTTTGCTCTGGACATTTGTATGTCAGATGAACATTGGAGATCAGTGTTGGCCAGAAAATATATCTGGTTGTTTCCAATGCATCTGGGAAATATCCAACTGAAAGTATTATTTTCAGTCATTCATATGAGTTCTTATTATTGTTTTCTCCTAGGCAAGTGTTGGTGTATAGAAACTTTCTAATTCCTGATCACTGAATTATAGATTTTTAGTTAATTCAATAACCAAGGGCCCACTTTGTACGAAGAACTATGCTAGATAGTAGAAATATGGCCATGATGAAGATATTGATGACCACTGTGTTCAAGCAGCATGCACCCCAATGGGGAAGCATAATTTAATTGCATTTACTCTGATGAAAACTGCACAGCACATAAGTCCCTACCCACAGAGATGTTTTTCTACTAGTGAGTGTTCTTTCTCTATTTTAAAGGGCAAAATTTATTGTCCTCTTTGTCTTATGTGGATAGAAAGAGGAAATTTTGAACACATCAAGAATAATAATCCATTTCCTTAAGAAAATGTTTTAATATCATCAAATAGAAAATGATAAAGCAATAGCTATCTGGAAATTATTTTGTGGGCATTGCAAAAGCTACAGAGGTGAGTACAAAATCTCTAACTTCAAAAAGTTTGCATTTTAGTAAGAGATCTTAAAGGCATATAGAAAACCCAAACAAACGGTAGCTAAAAATAGGTATAAACAGAGCAGTGGAAAGAAGGAGAAGATATTCAATTTTCCAGTGGTAAGACAGGATTCAAAAAAAGGGAAATGAAGTTTGATGTGTACGTAGTAGGTTTAGTTGTATTTTAACAGAGAGTAAATGTTGGAAGGATGATGACATTACAGGTAGTTATATAAGTGTAAGCAAGCAAGAAGGTGAAGACTTAGGGATGTTTGACCTCAAAGTTTAGTTTAATTATGGAAGCTATTGTGATTCTGTTTGTTTATAGCTTTGTGGCATTTTTAATGAGTAAGGTAAATATACACATGCAAATAAATCATCACTCTCATTGTGACATAAGTGAAGTCATATGAATTGGTGTTGGCAAATTATCATTTGGCAACTTAAAATAAAAGTTACATGGGCCATGGTAGTGGCTCAGTGGTAGAGCTCTTGCTGAGCATGTGTGAGGCACTGGGTTCCATCCCCGCACCACATAAAAAAACAAAACAAAACAAAGTGAGTCTTTAAAAAGAAAATTAAAGTTACATAGGTTTAGAGAAAAAAATATTGTTACATATTACTAAAGTACCCAAGGGTGTGGCTGTTTTAAGGAGCTCAGTGGTATCATGGGATTTTGTCCTTCTCTCAGTTTTTCTCCATGAGGCCTCTGATTAGGCCACGTTCTCCAGCCTCTATTTACAAAAGGAGCATCTTCCTGGCAAGGAGGAACAGAGTTCTTTAGAGGTCCTTGGCCAGTTTGCATCACAGGCATACCTTTGCTGATTTCTGATTGGTTGGCAATATGTCACCTTATCTTTATGGTAAAAATTTATGGTAAAATTTTATTACTTAATTTCACACATAATATTGCATTCGGTTCTAACAGTACTGTAAAAAAAAATCAGCTACTATTATCATCCTTATTTGAGTGGGGAAAATACTGAGGCTCAAAATGAAGAGAGATGTGGGAATTTACCTGAGATTTTCAAATTGTAGCAGGAAACAGAATTATTTTTCAAATCTATATATGATGAAATGGTGGATGCTAAGAAACTAATGAGAGGCAAAAAAGAAGATTCTAGTGCCATGGAATAGGATGTACAGGGCAAACTGTTTCATGACACAGAAAGTTGAAAAATGCTTCATAATAGATAAGGAATAAGACTTAAATAAGACAAACAGATTTTAAATATTTATGTGAGGGAAGAAATTACACTGAAATAAGAAGACACTTGCATGCCAGAAATTAACGTCAGCATAGCTTAAGAATGGTAGCAGGAAAGAAAGAAGATTATATCTTAAAAGTAGCAGGAATAAGGAATAAGGAAGGTTTCGCTTTTAAGGTAACATCAATTTTTATAATATATAAACAAAATAAATATTGAAATCATTTTATAAAGAAAATGTATTCAAAATAATGTATAAATTAGTTATATATATATATATAAATTCAAACTAGTTTTGAATAACTAAGGTTAGTTCAATGTAAAATTTTTGATAAGCTTGTCAGAAACTCATCTCATTAACTTAATATTTGTCTTCAGCAATCCCATAACAAACCACTGACGAAAGGCAGATTCATGGTCTCTTCTGCTCTAGGGTCTTAATACCAGTGACCATGTCTCCATCTATTATCATTTCCTGATTGTAACAGAACAAATAGCTGCTAGAGGTTATCAAGGTAAATTCTTTACCTATACAAAACTGTCACAAGCTTGGTGATTTTAGCCACTATGTTCAATAAGCTGTCTTCTCTTGAATCGCCAGGCAGCATTTCTGGTGTCAGTCTGGGGCATTCTTTTAAGATTTCTAGACTTCAACATTCTAACTAGACCTTTTCCCTTTTTTTCAAGTGTCTGACAGGTGCTGAGTGTTCTTAATTAGTTTGAGTTTTGGGAAAGAATAAAAGCACAATGAAACAAGTTGAGGGCTGCATTTAGCTATCTTTCTGCTTCCCTTGGTTCTGCCTCTGGGCTTCAATAGAAGTACATTTGACTTCATGCTGAATTTTATGCATTTTCTTTACATATCCAATGAGATAGTGCCTTATTGGAAGAATTTTATTCTTGATAATTTGGGGAGCCTACACAAGGTTAAAAATGCTAACCTCTAAGGAAAGGGGAATTCAATTTTGGATACAACTTATATTTCCATCCTTGTATTATTTTTGTATATGTGACTTTTAAGTGAACTAACTACAGGTAACAATTTATCTTGAGCCAAATTAAAAATTAATGTGTGAGGGAAAAGAGAAACCCATGGAGTACTTCTCTAAGTGTGGGAAAGATATCATAATTTTAGTGTCAGTTGCTTGATTTGTTTAAATCAACAGCGATATAATACAGAAATTTTGCAAATTCATGCTTCTAATGGAGCCCCAAACATTTTTCAACAGAATCTCATACATGTCACTCCAGATAGTAATCAGACATGGGGTCCTTTCTGAAAGAAGGAGAGGGAGTCCTCCGTTTGCCTGACTGTCCTTTAAGATTTGAAAACAACTGAATTGGGCAGCTGATTTCTATTTATTTATTTATCCGATCTTATGGGCAATGTACTAACAATGTTGAACTTTGATCTTGGAAATGAGAAATACATAGTTTAAGCACCTGTAATAAAGTTAATGTTTTATTTTGTTAAGTGGAATAGCAACTGACATTATTAGTAAGCCTCAAAACTTGAAGAGTGCTCATTTGGAGAAATTTTACTCATTCTGTTTTTAGAAGTATAAGAAAAATATCTTACCTGGTCTGAGGCAAAGGCTATTCTGTGTGAATATAAAGGCAGTGATACTGCAAGCTGAGTCGGGGAAAGATGGATCTCTAGGAAAAATGAAATTTCACTCTGATACTAGCTATTGCTTTTCCTTGAGGGCTTCTCTGTGACCTCAATGGGGGGTAACCTTCCCTCTGAAAAAAGGAAAACAGCTAACATGACAAAAAGAATAATAAATTGGGCAGTCTTTGAAAGTGAAATGTCCTGATTTGGCACTTAGAGAAAGTATATTTGTATTTTGATGAAAACAGCCTATTTGAAACTACTAATAGGGAGCTTTCTATACTTTTGTTAGAGACTTTCCCAAAACATTCAAGGTAAAGTATCCTCTTATTATTCTATCTGCTACTCTGGGCTTTCATTCAAAGAATACACCACAATTTTTAGTATTTATTTATTTATACATTCAATGTTTCATCACCCCACTCTTTGGTTCACCCAGTAGAGAATGCTTAAAGGTGCTCAATAATTTTTGAGTAAATGAAAAAAATCAGTGAATAATAACAAAAGTATCTATAAAGAGCTATAAAGCTATAGAAATGATCTCTGGGTGTGCTAGTGCACACCTGTAATCCCAGTGATCTGGGAGCCTGAGGCAGGAGGATCATAAGTTTGAGGCCAGCCTTCAATCTCTAGTGCAAAAAAAAAAAAAAAAAAAAAAAAAAAAAAAAGCTATATAAACTGTGAAGAAGACTGAAGAAGTGAAGAAGGCACAAATCAATAGATGAATGGACCTACCAGTAGAGATCAAAGGCCAATAGATTCACCTACTTCCCCACTTTCAAATTGATGACCTCATTTAATTTAAGCTTTATCCTGGAGCAGGAATTTTTCCATGTCAAGTTCTTACAACAGACTCAAGGGTTTATGGCATGTAATTAACTTTCACTTGTGCTGAGTCACAAATTTGAGACACTTGGAGAGGCTAGAAAGAAGAAACAAGAATTTATCCTTTTCTTTCAAAAATTAGACAAGCTAACTCCTACCTTTTACAATGCAAGAAAGCATTGTTTTTCCTCTACTCATTGCACAAACATTTTAGCGTTTGTCATTTTTTTTGCCCATTTTAGAAAGATAAACATGAAGAAGACACATAAAAGTACAACTTAAGTGAAATGTACTTAGATATTGATAAGTGACTTTAATGGAAATGTTTTTGAATCATAGGTTACATTGTGGAAAAAAATATTTATTATTATAGTCATATTGAGGGATTTAAAAATTCCTAAGCAATGAATAGGTACCGTGTATAAGTGTCAGCGTTCTACCAAAGAGCTTTATCATTCAAGCTCATCAAGATACTCAAAAAATAATATTTAAGCAGTTTTCATTAGGAGGTGTACATCTGAACAGGGGAGCTGTTTCTTCATAACTGAAACCCACGTGAAGCTACTATTTTTTGTTTCATTTCAAAATCTGTACTTTCTAGTTGCTTTTTACAACTTCTGTACTTCATACTAAGTTTCCACAGCAATTTAGAAAATGTTCATGTTGGAAAAATATTCAACAGGGAAAGAAAAGTTTGGAGGACAGAGTATGCATCTAACAATGTGCCCCGCAGCCTACAGTATAATTGCTTTAAAACCAGGGAATGGAAAACAGTTAAAGTGTTATACATCTTACAGGGCGATACATCTTACAGGGATTAAAAGTTATCATTTTTTCAGACTTTTGCAGGGCAGTTTGTTTCAGCATGGCACCCTGCCACATGGTGATATATTTGGCTGCAGAGATCACGCTGAGGTAGTATAATACCCAGTCCTGCTCTGGATTTTCCCTAAAGGCAGACACAATCGCTACAATAATCGTGATAAATTGTGTGGTACTCTGTTGAACAGCAAGAGACTCCTTCCAATTTTGCAATGGTTTGAAGCAGGCTGTCCATGCTGGGGTTTTTCTCTTTCAGTTTTTTCCCCCTCTATGTGTGTTTTAATTATGTTTTTCCAAAGAAATGAAGGTACCAGGATTTCATTTTATGAATGCTGATAACATAAATATTTTATTTCATGATCTTTAAAAGTTTCTGCCAAATCTTATTGGGTTTTAAGTTATCTTTTGCCTTAGTTTATCTAAGGCAAAAGATAACTTATTTTCTTATTTTGGTGCAAATTTGACTTCAAATTATGTCTATTTTTAAGGAAGATATAAGATATTTGACTATTGCTGTTCATTTCAGACCACTAAAGATGTTGACTGCATTCTGTGGGTCGAATAATGGACTAATTATTGAAGAAATTAAAATGACATGACATGTCCTAGCTGCCAAGGAACTTCAGGTTTAGGAAATCTTGCTGTGAACTCAAGATAATCCTGTGATCCTCTTAATTTTTCAATGGTGATTTTTAAAAAATGAATGAATTCAGTCATTTTTTCCCTACTCTGTTTCTAATGCAATCATATGCAATCTAATGCAGCAAAGGGACTGTCAAAATCTTGTGACATCCAAGGACAATTTCTGCCTATGAATATGGATCAAAATGGAAAAAAAAAGTGTGAGAATGAGCTGTGTACAGGTTTGGGTGAGGATAAAGTGCAATTCAATAATCTATCGCTATTATCTTGAACATTCATTTAAAAACTCTGAAGAATTAGAAAACATATCTCTAACAGCTGGCCATACAAAGAGAGCATTATGTGATGTCATAGACAAAAAACCCTATTCCCATAGAAAAAGAATAGCTAATATATTCAAAACCATATTCAAAAGAGATTTGTGAGGTCATCCAGGTTAGAAGTGATAAAAGGAATTTGCCACAAAATGGCCAGTACTTTATGACAACCTGAGCTGTGTGACTTTTAGCCAGCATGCACAACGAAGCCAGAAGCACTAGAAAAATAAAAAGTCTCAGAAAGGTTCTTTCTCTCTCTCTTAATTCAACCTGTGTTGGCATTTTTGCCCTATATTGGGGTTCCAATTCTCACTCTTAGGATGTACATTTAAAATCCTTCTTCCAAATAACCTTTAGAAATGTTCACCTAGATTTTCAGCATTTTAAACTCATTCTGTCAAAGACTAAGTTTATAATCTTACGTGTTTTTCTCATAGCACCAATCTTTTCTCAATGACTCAAATTCAAAATTCTACTAGCAACTAGGATAGACACTGGATTATTCAACCTAGGAGTTTATTGGAGCCATTAACTATGATAGGGAGCATTGGAAAAGGCTCGAGTTTGTCGTGGCATAAACTGAAAAGGAGAGATGTGCTTATATAAAACACTTGCTCACAGGTGGTGTGTGAAAACAGATATATAAGTGAGGGTTTTTTTTGTTGTTGTTTGTTTGTTTTTTGTTTTTCCGGAGGTAGAATACAGTGAGAAAAAAAAAAAAAAAGAATGGTCTAGCATTACCCATAATAAACTCCAGCATTTCATAGATAAAACAAAAAGAATCTCCAAAATATATGACAGAGAAATAAGAGGAAACAAGGAAACTATTGGATCATGAAGTCAAGCAAACAGAATAATTCAAAAAGAGAACAAACAAATGCCTAGTTGTTACTGAGAGATGTTTTAAGGGAAGGGTGGAAAAAATGCCTACTGGCTTTAAATTCACAAATATGATCACTGACCTAAGTGTGATTTACTTTGGGAAAAGTGATGAAATATAAAAATGAAGTGCTTTTTTGCATTCTACTCTATGTTCCATTCTCCTCCTACAGAAAAAGAAAACTTTCAATTTTTAGCTGTGCATCTACCAAATGAAGCCAAAGTCCCCAACTAAATTTATCTAAATATTATAATGTTGTTAATTTATAGCTATTATAGCAGAACTTCCTAGTACTGCTTTTCCTTTCCCCTTTTCTTTTGCGTAATGGGGACTACACAGCAAGCTATCCTTGATAACACAGAGAAAGATAATACTGAATATCAGAGCAACAAGAAAGATAGAAAAATGGGTTTTGATATTTTATCAGGAGGATGCTGCTCTTCCAGCTTCCATTTTTATAATAGATAAATAATTCATTTTATTTTAAGCTTTTGCTAATTCATTGTCTTTTTTGGTATTGGCTGGATTTTCATTCTTTCTAGTACATAGAGAATAATATAATAAAGGTGAGTTAGAAAAATGGAGATAGCATTTTAGAACACTTCCTACAATATTGGCATGAAGGGGAAATAAAAAGTTACTAAGTAGCTTTAGGAGAATGGAAGGTAAAGTAACTATGATGAGATACCTTTGGTAATAATGAAGTAGGTGTAAAAGCTAATTGAAGAATGTTTGAGATATACAGAACCCACAACAGTAAGGGCTTTTTCTCTCTAACTGGAAAGGAAGGAAGAGCAGGAAGACAGGGTGTATACAGATATAAATAATTTTGCATGATTACATTGAAAAGTTCCTTTGCTATTTATTATATGTCCTCTCTAAAGCAAAAATTGAGGATTTGTTGAGGAAATGCCTGAAGTTTAATAAGACTTTGGAATTTTTCAGAATGGATGTATGCACACATGTGCCAATTATGAGGGCAAGTTACAGAGAAAGAACAGAATAGAATAGACAATTCTAATAAATTTGAATTTATTGATCATAAATTTGTACTTTAACTCCTTTTACTTTGTCCAGTAGTGTTTGACTGCAGCAAGGCAGGCACAGGAAATTTAGGCTGTTGGGTTATCCAGCAATATCTCTGTTAATATGATGAAAAAACAACAGAAAGAGAATTTATGAATTGATGAAGGTTACTCGATGGTGTTGAAGCCAGAATTAAACAGGCAGTCAGTATAGGTAGGTAAATCGAGTCAGGTTGGATCAAGGAGACCAATTTTGAGTGAGTCTGGGAAGTTGGAGACTGTCCCCTGAGAAAATAAAATGTTAATTCCTTCAGTGCCCTTCCTCCACCCTTATCAAGAACTTGCACCTGCTCCAACCTGTTGCCAAAGTAAGCTGTCCCAGGAATTTCCCCTCCCTTCATGGGCCATCCTATGAAGCATTCCTGGGCCTAGTCACTTAAGCAGGAAGGAGAAAGATAATGGGGAGCAAGGTAGATATTATCAAAATTACCATACTACCAAAAGCACTATACAGGTTTTAATGCAATTCCGATCAAAATCCCAATGGCATTCCTCACAGAAATAGAAAAAGCAATCATGAAATTATCTGGAATAATAAGAGACCCAGAATAGATAAAGCAATTCTGAGAAGGAAGAGCGAAGCAGGTAGTATCACTATACCAGACCTTAAACTATACTACAAAGCAATAGTAACAAAAACAGCATGATATTGGCACCAAAACAGGCTGGTAGACCAATGGTACAGAATAGAGGACACAGAGACTAATCCACAAAATTACAATTATCCTATATTAGACAAAGCTTTTTCTCAGCAAAAGAAACAATTTGTGAGGTGAATAGAGAGCCTACATCCTGGGAGCAAATTTTTACCCCTCACACATCAGATGGAGCACTAATCTCTAGGGTATATAAAGAACTCAAAAAGCTAAGCATCAAAAAAACAAATAACCCAATCAATAAATGGGCCATGGACCTGAACAGACACTTCTCAGAAGAGGATATAAAAATCAATCAACAAATATATGAAAAAAATGCTCATCATCTCTAGCAATCAGAGTAATGCAAATCAAAAGTACTCTAAGATATCATCTCACCCCAGTCAGAATGGCAGCTATTTTGAAGAGAAACAAGTATTGGTGAGGATGTGGGGGGGAAAGGTACACTTATACATTGCTGGTGGGATTGCAAATTGGTGCAGCCAATTTGGAAAGCAGTATGGAGATTCCTTGGAAATCTGGGTATGGAACCACCATTTGAGCCAGCTATTCCTCTTCTTGGACTATAGCCAAAGGACTTAAAAACAGCATACTACAGGGACATAGCCACATCAATGTTTATAACAGCACAATTCACAATAGCTAAACTGTGGAGCCAATTTAGATGTCTGTCAGTGGATAAATGGATAAAAAAATGTGGCATTTATACACAATGGAATATTACTCAGCATTAGAAAAGAACAGAATCATGACATTTGCAGTTATAAATGGATGGCATTGGAGAAGATAATGCTAAGTTAAGTCAGCCAATTCCAAAAAAACAAATGCCAAATGTTTTCTCTGATTTAAAGGGGGTGACTCATAGTGGGGTAGGGAGGGAGCGCATGGGAGGATTAGATTAATTCTAGATAGGGAAGAGGGGTGAGAGGGAAAGGGACAGGGAAGGGGATTAGCAAGGATGGTGCAATGTGATGGTCATCATTATACAAAATACATGTATGAAGATTTGAATTTTGGGGCCAACATACCTTATATACAAACAGAGATATAAAAAATTGTGGTATATATGTGTATTAAGAATTGTAATGCAAAAAAGAATACATGTATAAAGGCATAAGTTGGTGTGAACATACTTTATATACAGAGATACGAAAAATTGTGCTCCAATTGTGTAATAAGGATTGTAACGCATTCCACTGTTGTCATGTATTTAAAAAAATAATAAAATAAAATAAAAAGATAAGATAAGTGTTAGAGTCTGTAAACAAGTCAGGATGGTGCCTGGCATTTTGCCAGAGAAATGTTAAGGTCTGTAAACAAGCCTGGAGGGCGCCTGGCATTTTGCCAGAGGGAGTGGTTTGTGAAGTAACGCCAGCCGAGCCATTAAGTGTGGAGATTCCTTATTGGTTGACTGCTGTATGGAGTTTATGTTAATTAGATATATACCACTCCTGTCCTACAATAAACAGCTCCCTCTCCTGCTGTATCAACGTACACAAGTTGCTCTTCACCCCCCCCCCCTAGTTTGCTGCAGCCGGAAGCAGGAGAACAAAGGAAGCCTAGGACATATAAAAAGGGCAGAACACTTCACTTCTTGGGCTACCATGATACCAGCAACTACCCCCTTCTCCTCTTCTCCCTCACGGGAGAAGTCTATTTTACCCCTTTTAAAATAAACCCTGCTTTATATGCTTGCCTCGGTGTGCTTCTCTAATGTTCACACTTCAACGTGTGGGGAAGCAGGAATTGTCACCAATAACTGGCGGTATCAGTATTATACATTAGCTCAAATATGATGACTCCTCTGTGTCCATAGGATCCTGGCATGGTTAAAATGCAGATATCAAAGGGGTTGATCAAGAATCTAATACCTGTACCCTTTGCAAATCTCCCTTTTATCTACATAGGATGCATAACATTGTTTTTTTCTGATATTTTCATTAATTCAATTCAAATATATAAATATAATAAGAACTCAATGTCTATTTTTTAATAAATAACTTATGCAAATTCATTTTACCTAAATTCCACTATTTTATGCTTTCTAAAACTAGATTTGAGGGCTAAATACCACAAAACAACTGTAGTGGAAACACAGGCAAACTTAAATAGGCAACAAAAGCTGTTTGCATTATGATTTCACTATGGAAAAATGCATGTGTTCCTAGTCCATTTTATTATACTATACTCAGAATTGTCATTGAGTTTTTTTTTTAATGCATCTACAACTAGTACAAGCTGATAAAACTGGCATTTATATTTTCAAGGATTCACTCAGAATAATTATATTCAAATAGTTTGAATTCACCATCATTTTTTTTTCTACTTCACATCTAAAGTCGGGATTCCACTTGATCATGATCGGTTAGAGGTTTAGCTGGCAGATCTCTGTCAACTTGCATTTAAGTGTTAGCTCTAGCTTTCCTTTGGGAGAAACCTATTTCGTGGCATTTCCATCAGCTGTGGCATTTCTCTTGCAATGAGTCTCCAGTGTAACATGGTTGCATAGCTACTTCATGTTGTCCACAGTAACTGACAGGAAGGAAACACATATTCAATGCAATCTCTAATTGCCATTCAGTCTGCCTTATTTTTTTTTCTATTTTTATATGTTTTCAACAGAAGAAAATGAATATTCTCTGGGTTATCTAAATTTTGGAACATGTTTTATAGGATTCTATGGAATTAAAGCATTTGTACAAAAGTAAAATTGAAATATTTAAATATACAAGACAAAATTTTTATATTAAAAATGTCCACACAGAGATCTATAAATATGCATGTTCTGAGCACTTGACAGAATAATAAAACTAATTGGCAAACTTCTGTAAGTTCAAGAAACCCTGTTAGTGCTTTTGAAAACAGGATTTAGATTCTGAACTTTTAAGTGTCCCCCAGAGAACCCAGACCATATAAACAATTTAGAGAACTCACAATCAGAAAACAATGCAACTGAATACTTACAATGTGTTTTGTGCAATTATGGAAAAAGGGAGTCTAAATAACTTGATTGAATTAGTAACAAAAAGTCTCCCATTAAGGAAAAACCCATCACCAGATGGCTTTATTGCTGAGTTCTATTGAACATGTGAAAAGGAGCTAACACCAATTTTCAAAAAATTGAAGAGAAAAAAATTCTTCCAAACACACTTTACATGACCAGAATGACTTTGATACCAAAACCAGGTAAGACCATAACAACAAAATAAAATTACAGGCCAATATCCTTGATAAACATAGTTGTAGAAAATCTCAAAAAAAGTACTAGCAAACTGAATCCAATAACACATTAAAAAGATTACTCATTATGATCAAGTTGTAGTCATCTCAAGAATACAAGCATGGCTCTATATTCAAGAATCAACAAATGTGGTACACCATATCAATATAATAAAGGGCAGAAATCAAACGATTATTTCAACAAATGCAGAAAAGGCATTTGCTTAAACTAATACCCCTTCATGATAAAAATGCTGAACTAATCAGGTATAGAAGCAACATAACTCATTCAGGCCATTTAAAATAAGCAAAGAGTTAACATTATAGCAAATGGGCAAAAGCTGCAATCTTTCTCTCTAAAATCTAGAAAAAGTTAAAGATCCTACTTTCATCATTTTTATTCAATATACTTTTGGAAGACCTAGGCAGAGCAATTAGGCAAGTGGAGGAAATAAGCAGGATTCTAATTAGAAAGGAGGAAGTAATTTTTTTACTATTTGAAGAAGATACAACAATACATAAAGAAAACCCCCAAAACTCCACTAGGAGACATTAGAACTAGTAAAGAGATTCATTAACGTTGCAGAATAAAATGTCAACATAAAATAATTTACATTGCTACATAATAGCATTTGCATTGCTATTTTAGTGGATTATCTAAAATAGGAATGAAGAAAATATAGCATTTATAGTATAACTGTATGTATGTGGGATTGTCTCAATGCCTTCTATTCTATATCATTGATCTACATGATTATTTTGGTTCCAATACCATGCTCTTTTTGTTACTAGTGCTCTATAGTATTGTTTAAGGTCTGGTAAATTGTGATTTCTCCTGCTTCACTCTTCTTGCTAAGGATTGCTTTGACTATTCTGGGTCTCTTATTTTTCCCAATAAATTACATGTAGGCTTTTTCTAGTTCTTTGAATATGTCATTGAGATTTTAATAGAAATTGCTTTAAGTACGTATAATGCTTTTGGTAGTATAGCCATTTTGACAATATTAATTTTGCCTATCCAAGCACATGGTAGATCTTTCCATCTTTTAATGTCTTCTTCAATTTCTTTCTTCAGTGTTCTATAGTTTTCACTGTAGAGGTCTTTCACCTCTTTTGTTAGATTGATTCCCTAGTATTTTTTTTTCTTTGAGGCTGTTGTAAATGGGATAGTTTCCTAATTTCCTTTGCAGTAGATGTGGATTCATCAATGATTTTTAAAAATGCATTTGATTTATGGATATTGGTTTTATATCCTGATAGTTTGCTGAATTAATTTATTAGTTCTAAAAATTTTCTGGTGGAAGTTTTTGGATCTTCTAACTATAGAATCATGTCATTGGCAAATAATTATAATTTGAATTATTCTTTTCCTATTCATTATACTTTTCACTTCTTTCATCTGTCTAATTGCTCTGGCTTGAGTTTCCAGGACTGTGCTGAATAGGAATGGTGAAAGAGGGCATCCCTGTCTTATTCCAGTTTTTAGAAGGAATGCTCTTAATTTTTCTCCATTTAGAATGATCTTGGCCTTGGGCTTACCATAGATATTTTACGATGTTGAGGTATGCTCCTATAAAAGGTACAAAACTAATAAAATGCTCAGGAATAAATTTAACCAAAGAGGTGAATGATCTCTACAAGGAAAATTTTAAGACATTGATGAAAGAATTTGAATAGGATGCACAAAAGTGGCAAGGCATCCTATGTTCATAGATTATAAGAATTGATATTGTTAAAATGTCCATACTACCCGAAGAAATCTACACACTCCCTGTACTATTTATCAAAATAACAACAAAATTATTAAAGTATGAGAGAAAATAATTCAAAAATTTATATAGAACCAAACTCACTCTCTCTCTCTCTTTCTCTCTCTCTCTCTTTCTCTCTCTCTCTCTCTCTCTCTCACACACACACACACACACACACACACACACCAAATGATCTTGAGCAAAAACAATGAAGAAAGCAGTATGATACCTGCCCTCAAAACGCACTACAAATCTGCATTAATCAAATCAGCATGGTAGAGGCATAAAAAAGAAATGCAGATGATTGGAACAGAGAAGATAGCCTAGAAATAACACTGAATCTACAGACAACTGAATTCTGACAAAGGGACTAAGAACATGCATTGGAGAAAGGACAGTGTTTTCAATAAATAGTGCCAGGAAACTTGAATATCCTACATGCAGAAGAGTGAAAGTAGACAACTTATCTCTGATTAGTTTCAAAAATCAAACCAAAATAAATTAAATACTTACATGTAAAAACAGAAGCAATGAAAGTACTATAAAAAAAAAAAACAGGTAAAATGCTTCAGGACTTTGCAAGAGATTTTGGAAAAAAATAAAAGCACAGGAAACGAAAGCAAAAATAGATAAATAGGATTACATCAAAGTAAAAAGCTCCTGCACATCAAAGGAATCAATCACTACAGTAAAGAAAGAACATAGAGAATAGAAGAAAACATTTGAAAACTATACATCTGACAAGGAGTTGATATCCAAAATATATGAGGAACTCCAAAAACAGATACAAAACCAAATAATCCAATTTACAAATGGGCAATAGATCTAAATAGACATGTCTCAAAAGAAGATATTCAAATGACCAACAGGTACAAGAAAAAAAATGTTCAGTATCAGTAGTCATCAGGAAATGAAAATCAAAAGCAAAATGGGATATCACCTCAATCCTGTAAGAATGGCTATTGTCAAAGGGACTAAAGATAACAGTTGCTCATGAAGACTTGGAGAAAAGTGCACCCTTGAATATTGTTGGTGTGAATGTAAATTAGAATGGTCATTATGGATAACCATATGGAGGTGATCCAACAACTCCACTGTTAGGTACACAGGCAAAGGCAATGATATCGTGTGTCAAATAGACAACTACATGCCCATGTTCATTGCAGCACTGTTAACAATAGCTAAGAAACAGAAATATCATCTACTAGTATTCATCTACTAAGGAATGGGTAAAGAAAATATTATAACTCTACACACTGGAATACCATTCAGTAATAAAGTTAAATGACATCCTGACATTTGTAGCAATGTGGATGGAACTTGAGATCATTATGTTAGGTAAAATAAGCCAGACACAGAAAGAAGAACCTCAACATCTCACTCATATTGGAATCTCATAAAGTTGCTCTCATAGCAGTTGAGAGTAGAAAGCTGCTTATCAAAGGCTGGAGAGAATAAGGGCAGGTTGGGGGTGAGAGGAATGGTTGATCAATGGATTCTTGGTGAGACAGGAACAAAGTTCTGGTGTGCAATTCTACAATAAGTTGACTAGAGATAACAATGATATACTGTTCGTTTCAAAAAGCTAGAAGAAAGGATTAAAGTTTTCACCAAAATATATAATGAATGAGGAGATAGGCATGTTTAACCTGATTTAAACATTACACAATACACACATGTATTGAAATAACAAGTGTTACTCCATTAATACACAGTTTGTTTTTTTGAATTAGTTAAAATTCATTTAAATATGAAAGGCAACAAAAGTGCAGACCAATTGGCAAGTAGATATAAGCTAGTTATCCTTTGTAAACTCAACTCTCCTTTATTATGCTGACTTACAGTCTCTTTGGATTTCAGCATTTTTGGATTATCTCCAAAATGAACATCATATATTATGTGGTGATTATCACAATACCTGCCAGAAACCGGTATGACATTATTGCCTCAAAATATTTCTGCATTACTTTTAAAAACTTATATGCTATTTTAATTAACACAACCTAAAATTGTTATCTTAATCTAAAGATATACTCACAAATAAAAACAAATATTAAGTCTGGAAAATTGAAGGGATTGGGGAGCATAAAAAAGAAGAAAAAAAGACAAGTGAGAACCAAATGCAGAAAACCAAGGAGAATAAATGGAATGATCATGTAAAAGTCAATGTGGAAAATAACGGAAGACACAAATTATTTGGTACCTAATAGATAAATAAATATTCCCACATGCTTAACTATTCTTAAGGTGTGATGAACATTTACTGAAATCACTTCTCTTACTTGAAGGCTACTCTTTCCTTTATTTATAGCTATGGTAATGGTTGAAGGAATGTTTATGTGCTGAAAAATTATCAGAAATGCCTAAATATTTATGGGGAACTTATAATTAAAGAATTTGGGGCACTGGTGTTTGCACTGATTATACAGTTAGAAAGTATCATCGTATGATTGTCAAATATTCTCTCTGAAGCCCTTTTTATGTTTCCATTTTTCAGTTGTACCAATCTTGGAATAAATGGTAATGTTGGATAAACCCAGATGTACTTGGTGTGAGATACTTTGAAATTAGATTTATAGTTTGAAAGTATATATATGTAGTATTAACCGAGGTACATGTATGTATGTATATATGTATGTATATACATGTGTATGTGTGTATACACACACATACTTACATACATACACAGTTAAATTGAGGTATGTCAATTAGGAAGATAAGCACACATAATGACATTTTGTGTCTTACAAGTGAAACATGTCAATATGCACATTGCCTTCATTAACATATGTGCTACATCTTCTTAATAAAAATTGTATTTCTTGAAAGTTTAGTTTTTGGCTCATCTCCAAAATAGTATAGATTTCCTTGTTATTTCAGGTGACCTGTCTTTACCAACATGTAAAAAATGTTCTGCCAGATGTCTCTGTAATGAAATATCAGAACCCCAATACCTGTGCTCATTTCTTTTAATTTTCAGGAATCTCAGAAAACACAGCAGTTCACTGTCTTTAGTTTCTCAGAAACTGTATTATTATTCATTGATTAGAATTTTTTTTTAATTGTAGATGGGCCTTTATTTTATTAATTTATTTTATCTTTTTTTTTTGCGTGTTAAATTTCTATATTTATTTTTTTTATTTTGTTTTTTTTAATTTATTTTTTTATTGGTTGTTCAAAACATTATAAAGCTATTGACATATCATATTTCATACAATAGATTCAAGTTAAATTGCCATTGTATTATAATTACGTAGCATCTATGATTAGAGTTGCACATGTGATCCATTCTCTGTTGGAAAGACAATCTTGGAGAAGAATGACAGAAAAAGTATCTCAAAAAATAAACACAGGAGACTGGGGATATAGCTCAGTTGGTAGAGTGCTTGCCTTGCATGTACAGGTCCTGGGTTCAATCCCCAGCACCACAAAAATAAATAAATATAATACCTAAATTTTAAATTTTACGTTGATTCACAGCCCTTCCTTCCTTCCTTCCTTTTTACTTGGTAGTATCATGATTGAACACAGGGACACTCTACCACAAGGCTACATTCTCACCCTTCTTATTTTGAGACAGGGTCTCAGCTAATTTTCCCAGGCTGGCCTCAAATTTGCTATTCTCCTGCCTCAGTCCCTCAAGCAGCTGGGATTATCAGTCTGTGCCACTCTACTCAGGTTCCTTTCTTTAAACTTAAATAATACAAATCCAGGCAGTTGTACCTTTGTGCAGTAATATATTACAATAAAAATAACTATTCAAGCTGACAAAGTGATATTAATAGCCAATGGTAAATTTGTGTTTGATACATCACCCTTAACATTTTTCCAAATTATGAAAATATACAGTTTACAGAAATGAAAAAAATGTATATGGAAATCTTAAAAATTTATTTTGTATTCTAAAATTTAAAAATTAAGAACATTTAAATTTACTTGTATTGTATTTTTGTAAACATAGACATAAACATCAATAGTATTTTGAATAGAAATAGTCTTTGGTGCCAATGTAGAGCAAGAATCATTTCTATGGCTTGGGTATAGTCATACTCATTTCTAAGCCCAGATCCACTATCAACATTTTATTCTTTGTTCTGAGAATTCACTTAAATTTTTATTTTTATTTATTTATTTATTTTTTGCCTATGTCACTTCTGGGACATCATCCATTTTCCTTCATTGTTTATGTTGACTAGTCCCACTAAGTTCCTCTGGAGGTTTATCTAGCATCTCTCAAATAGCTCTAGTGTCAATACTTCCAGGACCAGCTATTTCTTCTATAACTCTATTTATATTTCACATGAAACCTGCAAAGTTATTTTCACAGTTCAGTAAAACACCTGCCACACTACCCATATAGCACTCTCTGTCACTGTCACTATTATGCTTTCATGTTCTCTATTGTATGTTGTATGCCATATTGTCTAAAAATGCTGCTAAAAGTTGTATGGTCTTTAACTGTAGCATCAATAACCTGCCAAAAATCTGTCTATAATTATAGACTTCAAAAAAAAATCTAAGAAATTGGGAGGAAGTTTCAAGATGGCAGAATAGAGCAGGTCACTCTCCTGGATGCTTCATGGTGTGAAACCAAGAAAGCAGACAGGCAGCTTCTCAGCAAGGTGGGTGAACAAAAAAGGGAGGGACTTTACTGTAATTTAATACTGTACATTCAAATCAGATAAGGGACTCAGGAGGTTGGATATAATAAGGAAGAAATCTCCAGAGCCACTGCAATGATTAGAAGCACCAGTCAGAGCTATCCCTCCATAAGCACAGTGGAGGATTAAGGGAATTAAAGGAACCAACAATTTTAGAAGGATTGAGGCAAGTCTGGATATAGAGAGTTTAGAGATCAAAGACACTGCCCAACTAAACTAAAAGGTGCACTGCACTACAGCCTTGTACAGTAAAGATACCACATTCCTACCTACTATGTATGGACAGAGGAAGAAACAATTGTACAGCTTTGGCCTGAGGACTGGCAGCTGAGGAACCAAGTTCTAACAAACCTGAGACTGGCCCGAAATACCGGCCAGGCAAAATCACACTGTACAACATAGACAGTGCCTAAGTGTCCAGGAGAAAATCAAATGTGGAGAGAGGTTTACACAGAAAAACCTCTCATAGAAGCCCAAATAGCAATCTCCTACCCACTATAATCCAGCTGCTTGCAATACTGAGAGATAAGCCTGGCTGGGAATTTAAAAGGGGGAGAAGAGACTGAATTTGGAGACTGAACTTAAGACCAGGAAACTTGGTGTCCATAGGTGGCATAGTGGACTAGGAATTGGCTCCTCCACCACACACACAGGGGAAATTCTGGGGTGCAGTCTTCCAGTGTGGACCAGCAATTTCTGGGCCCTGGAGGTGCACTGATTTAAAACCTCCATACCAAATGGCATCCAGTGAAGAATCCGGCGCCTACCTAAGCCTAACCCCCACTTCCAGGAGTTCTACTTATAGGATTACCTCTCTGACTTTAGCAAACCACCCTAAGGGTAGAGGGAGCATCACACTCCAGACAACCCATGTAACTGCTGAGAAAGATAGCTGAGAATCTTTTAACTCCAACAGTCCAGTGAAAACAAGTCTTTAACTTTTCATTGAGATCTTTTTTTTTCTTTTATCTTTTCTCTGCTTAATTGTGACCTTAATGGTTATGGACATATTTTTTATAATACATATTCTTATTTTTTTTCTTTTTGATTTTCTAGCATTCTTAAAACAAGTTATTTTTCATGGATCAGTTTTTTGAGGACAAGTAAGTTTAATTAGTATATTAAGTTTTGAGATATATATATCTAATATATATATTAGTTTTTAAAATTTTTACTTTATATTTTTTTCACTCACTTATATGTTTCTTTTGAATCTCTCTCTTTTCTTCTGCTAACAGCCATTCTCTATTGTTCTCTTTTGATTCACCAAGTTTTTACTTCTATCCTCTTTCCTCTTAGCTCCTAATCATCGCATCCTACATCACTTTTGTTCTCTACCTGTATACTATTCAAAATTGTAAATCATTTTGCAAACTAGACTACACCATTTATAATACAGAGTTTCAGGCAATGAAAACAAAATTATAATCTAGAAAATAAAGTTGACTATGGATAAAAGATGTTAATAGACCATGAACAGAATGTTTAAGAAACATGGAATAATATGAAAAGACCAAACTTAAGATTAATCAGGATAGGGATGACTCAGAAATGTAAACCAAAGGAATTCACAATCTTTTCAATGAAATAATATCTGACAATTTCCTAAACCTTAAGAATGAAATGGAAAATCAAATACAAAAGGCTTACAAATATACAAAATTACAATAACCCCATACCAATGCACATTATTATGAAAATGCCTAATATACAGAATAGAATTTTAAAGCCTGCCAAGGAAAAGCAACAGGTAACATTTAGAAGGAAACTAATCCAGATCTCAGATGATATTTCAACCCAGATCCTCAAAGCTAGGATGACTTGAAATAAAATACACCAAGCTATGAAATAAAATGGATGCCAGCCAAGAATTCTATACTCATAAAAATTAAGGTTCAGAATTGAGGATGAAATAAAAGCCTCCCATGATAAACAAAAGTTAAAAGAATTTATAATTAGAAAGCCTGAAATAGAAAACATACTTAATAAAATATTTCATGAAGAGGAAATGAAAATGAAAACCAGCAATGGGAGTAACTACTTTAAAATAACAGTGAATCAATAGATAAACTAATTCAAATGAAAAACCATATATAAATCAAAATGGCAGGGAATAAAAATGATTTCAGTAATAACATTGATGTAAATTGCCTAAACTCATCAATCAAATGACATACAGTGGCAGATTGGATTAAAAAATGAAACTCAACAATATGCTCTGTCCAAGAGATTAACCTCATAGGCAAAACTATCCACAGACTGAAGGTAAAAGGATGGGAAAATCTCATGAATCTTGTAAACAAGATTAGATCTCTATCCTCATAATAGATAAAGTGGAGTTCAAGCCTAAGTTAATCAGAAGGGATTAAGAATGACAATAGACTATCTATGCACATCAAACAAATGCTTCTCAATTTCAAGAGTAAAATAGATCACAACACAATAATACAGGTTGACTTTAACATACCTCTCTCACCACTGGATATATCCTCCAAACAAAAACTAAATTAAGAAGCTATGGAACTAATTAATATAATCAGAAATTTAGATTTAACAGACAGATATATAATATTTCATCTATCAATGACTGAATGAATACACTTTCTTCTCAGCAGCACATGGATCCTTCCTAAAATAGATCATATCATAGGCCACAAAACAACTCTTAGCAAATACAAAAATATAGAGATTACACCTTGCATCTATCAGATCATGATGGAATGAAATTAGAAATCCATGATAAAATAAAAAACAGAAGTTACTTTAATACCTGGAGACTAAATAATATACAATTGAATGATTAATGGTAGCAAAAAAAATCAGGCATTAAATAAATTAAATAAAAACAATTAGAGGGAAATGAGAATACTGATACAACATATTAAGATCTCTGGAACACTATGAAGGCAGTGCTAAAAGGAAAGGTCATTGCACTGAGCTCATTCATTAAAAGAATAGAATATTACCAAATAAATAACCTAGCATTATACCTAAAAACCCTAGAAAAAGAAAACAAATCAACACCAGAAGTAGTAGAAGACAGAAAATAATTAGAATCAGGAATGAAATCAATGATATTGAAACAAAAAAAATCAACAAAATAAAATTTGGGGCTATAAAAAAATAAAGAAAATGGATAAACACTTAGCCAATCTAACAAAGAGAAAGAGAGAGAAAACACAAATTACTAAAATTTGCAATGAAAAGGGAAATATCACAATGGACAATACTGAAATAAAGACAATAATCAAAAATTATTTTGAAAATTTTTACATCAAAAATGTAGAAAAGCTTAAAGATATTGACAAATTTCTAGAGACACATTATCTACTCAAATTGAATAAAGAAGACATTGAAAATTTACACAGATCAATTTCAAGAAATGAAATTGAAGATGACATCAAAAGCTTACCAAACAAGAAAAACCCAGGACCAGACAGATTCTTTGTCAAGTTCTACCAGACCTTCAAAGAATAACTAACACCAATCCTCCTCAAATTATTTTATGAAATAAAAAAGGAGGAACCCTTTTAAACTCATTCTTTGAGGCTAGTATCTCCCTGATACTTTACAAAACAAGGCAATGACACATCAATAAAAGAAAACTTGAGACCAGTATTCCTGACAAATACAGATGCAAATATTCTTAATAAAATACTGGAAAACTGCATAAAAAACACATTAAAAATACAGTGCACCATCATCAATAAGGGTTCATCCCAGGGATACAAGGCTGGTTCAATATATGGAAATCAATAAATGTAATTCATCACATCAATAGAACTAAAGACAAGAATACCATTATTATCTCAATAAATACAGAAAAAGCATTTGACAAAATCAGAATCCATTCATGTTCAAAACACTAGAAAAACTATGGATGGTAGGAACATACCTCAACATTGTAAAAGCTATCTACGTTAAACCAAAAGCCAACATCATTCTAAATAGAGAAAAATTGAAAGCATTTCCCTCTAAAAACTGGAAGAAGACATGGATGCCCTCTTTCACCACTTCTATTCAACATGGTCCTGGAAACTCTAGCCAGAGCAGTTAGACAAAAGAAAGAAAATAAAGGGATTTGGATAAGAAAAGAATTCAAACCATCCCAATTTGCTAATGATATGATTCTATATTTAGAAAACCAAAAATCTCCACTAGAAAACTTCTAGAACTAATAAATGAATTCAGCAAAGTATCAGGACTTAAAATTAACACCCGTAAATCAATTGCGTTTCTATATGTCAGTGATGAATCAACTGAAAGAGAAATTAGGAAAACTATCCTATTCACAATAGCCTCAAAAAAAAAAAAGAATATTAGGGAATCAATCTAACAAAAGACATGAAAGACCTTTACAATGAAAATTATAGAACTGTAAAGAAAGAAATTGAAAAAGACCTTAGAAGATGGAAAGATCTCCCATGTTCTTGAATAGGTAGAATTAATATTGTCAAAGTGCCCATACTAACAAAAGTGCAATGCAGATTTAATGCAATTCTTATTAAGGTTCCAATGACATGCTTCATAGAAATATAAAAGCAGTCATGAAATTCATTTGAAAAAATAAGAGGCCCAGCATAGCCAAAACAATCCTCAGGGAGAAAAGTGAAGCACAAGGCATCACAATACCAGACCTTAAAATATACTACAGACCTATAGTGACAAAAACAACATGGTTTTGGCATCAAAACAGGCATGAAAACCAATGATACAGAATAAAAGACACAGAGAGAAATCCATATAAATATGGCTATCTCATACTAGACAAAGGCACCATAAAAATATACTGGAGAAAAGACAGCTTTTTCAACAAATGGTGCTGAAAATCTAAATGTAGCAAAATGAAATTAAACTATCTATTTATACAAAACTCAATTCAAAGTGGACCAAGGACCTAAGCAGTAGATGAGACAGTGCACCTACTAGAAGAAGAAATAGGTCCAAATATCCATCATGTTGGCTTAGGAACTGAATTCCTCAACAAGACTCCCATAGCACAGAAGTTACATTTAAAATATCAATAGATGGGTTGGTATCAAACTAAAAATCATCTTCACAGCATAATAAATAATCATGAACATGAATAGAGAGGCAAGAGAAAATCTTTGCCACCTGCATCTCAGATAGAACATTAATCTCCAGGATATATAAAGAACTCGAAAAAACTCAATAGCAAATAAACAAGCAAATAAATACATGGGCAAAGGAACTGAACAGACACTTCACAGAAGAACTAAGGTCAGTCAACAAATATACAAAAAAAATGCCCAACATCACTGGCAATTGGAGAAATGCTCATTAAAACTACACTGAGATCTCATCTCACTCCAATCAGAATGGCAGTTATCAAGAATACAAGTAACAAAAAGTGTTCCCAAGGATATTCCCACACTCACATATTTCTGGTGGGACTGTAAATTGGTGCAATCATTCTGGAAAGTAGGATGGCAATTCCTCAGGAAACTTGAAATGGAACCACCATCTGACCCAGTTATCCCACTCCTCAACTTAAAATCATTATAGTATAGTGACGCAGCTACATTAATATTTATAGAAGCTCAATTCATAATAGCTAAGCTATGGAACCAATCTAGGTGTCCTTTAACAGATGAATGGATCAAGAAAGTGTGGTATATATACAAGATGGAATATTATTCAGCCATGATGAAATTATGGCATTTGCTGGTAAATGGATGGAACTGGAGACTACCATGCTAAGTGACATATGCCAGTCCCCCAAAACCAAAGGCTGAATGTTCTCTCTGATATGCAGATGCTGACTCACAATAGTCTGGGCGGTAGCAGGAAGGAGAAGGAGGTTCACCAGATATGGAGGGAGGGTAGGGGGGCTAGGAATGGGAAAGACAGTAGATTGAATTGTGCATAACTTCTTATGTTCATATATGGATACAGGACTAGTGTAACTCCACATCATGTACAACCACAAATATGGGAAGTGTACTCCACATATATATGATATGTTGAAACAGATTCTACTATCATGTATAACTAAAAAGAAAAATTAAAAAATCTAAGAAATTATGTTGCTTATTGTATCTCTTTACCTCTGGGAATAAATTGACACAACCAAACACTTTTCTATCTGTGAGCTGAATAATGAATATCCAGTGAACTAATTAACAGCTTTAAAATGAAGATGATTGGTCACTGATCACTGTGCACACTTATTATTTATGGAATGATTTGTTACTGAAGAATTAGAAGCAAAGTTCATACTTCATGTAATCACAGTTAATATACTGTAGTGACTGATGTTTGAGTTGTGTTTTTGTGTGTCAGGTATTATTTAAATAAATGGTGTCCTTAGCAACACACACATCGAACCATGCAAAGTGAAGATGATCCATATTTTAACTGTTACCTACTACTTTAAGAACTAAATTCACTAAATGTTGAAACTTTTTTTCCTAATCCTATCTTAGAAACCAATAGTATTTAATCATTTTCAACTTGAAGGACCTGGAATGATAAATGGTTTGCAAAGCAAGGAATAAACGGTGAGTACCTAAAGGACCATAATTATAACTCCCTCACTAGAACCTAATTGTGCTTTTGTGGTAGATGGTTTGAATGAGTAAATGAAGAGAGAAACTTGCAAGAAACTTGCGAGATTTGATAGTATCACATAGATAGTAAAATTAATTTTATCCTTTAACGTTCTTTAGGAACAAAATAGAAGACATGTTCATATATGGACTGAACAACTATTCTTCCCATATCATTTTTTCCTGAGCAGTTTTTTTCTAGGAAAGAAAGCATCCCAAGTCTGCAGAAATACTCATATCTATGAGTAGGCTTTTGCTTCCTGCAATTTTTTTTCCCTCTCTAGCCACTTACGTAAGTTAATAGTAGTTCAGGTATGTTTATTTTTATTCTAACACTTTAATGTTTTTAACTAGTGAATGTCATTTTTTGCTGCTTCTTTAAAAAGAAGAAACTTTTACTGAAATTTTATTGTCCTTATGCATCCACATCTAAACCATCTACATCTAAATGACCACCCACATCTAAACAAGAAATCAGACAAATGAAAAGTGATGAAGCATAATCCAGGAATCCCAAGTACTATGGTGAATATATTCTTCCTCCCAGAGGACAATATGAATCATACTTTGTGTACAACTGAGATGTGTTTGGGAAAAGTATTTCAGAGTAAGTAAAAAGTAGCCTGATTAATTCCACAGCAGTAAGTTAAAACACTATTGTCAGTATTGGGATAATTAACAAGTAGACATAATTTTTAAAATGAGTATTAGTCCCTTAATACTACTTAATGCTGGCTGATGTCTTGTTTATAGCAATACTATTCATCTTCTTGATAAATCTGTATCTACACTTATATGCATATACCTATGATATATAGAGAGGGATGGATAGAGAAATAACTAATCATACACGTCTAAAACAGTTTTCCAAATCAAATATCTAATATTGCTGAATTAAAAGAAATTAATCTATGTTTACAGATGTGTTTAAAACCTTGTTTTTATCTAACTCCATTTTTCTATATATCAGTCTTAACTTGTTAAGCCACAAAGTTAGTGAAAATGGTTTCAGTGATCCCATTTTATTTCCTTTAAAACTGATAAGAGATCAAGACATAACATAAAACAACAACAAAAATGTGTATGTTTCTCAATGGAAATTAACATATTAAAGAAAATTAGAAAACAATCCTAAAAACTCTAGTAATGAAATAAGCATCTTTTCAAGGATAAAGTGATGAAGAGGAGAGAAATGAAAGCACTGGATGAAATTATATCAATGAAATTATATCAACGAAAGCAAGGAGCATAATTTCCACGGATTCCCATATCCGGAATGGACATGCAGTCAGTCGTCCTCTCACAAGGATGGGCCTGAGAGTCAAAGGAAATGCTCTTTTTGTGTGTGTGTGTGTTGTATTGTTTTTTTTTTTTATTGTTGGTTGTTCAAAACATTACATAGTTCTTGATATATCATCATTCACACTTTGCTTCAAGTGGGTTATGAACTCCCATTTTTAGCCCATATACAGATTGCAGAATCACATCAATTACACATCCATTGATAGGAAAGGTAGCAGAACATGACAGTCACTAGTATGGCAATATGTAAATCAAAGGAAATGCTCTTATAGTTACATCGTAAGGACCTCACAAATCTGAGTGCAAGAGCCTTCCTCTGGCTATTGAGCTCTTAGGGGGCAGAGATTGTTCCTCCCTCTATCTCTAATGCATGCATCTTTGAAATCTTAACTTCATGTTTCAAGTAGTCAATGCATTTAAAAAAATGAAAAAGAAAGAAAAGAGCAGTAAATCAAGGCAGAAAAAAGAGACAGTAAAAGAAAAATAAGAGGAGAGGTGAGGGAGTCAAGAGAAGAAAGGAAGAGAAAGTGGAAAGCTTAATAAAAGAATGTATATCACTGACTCAAAGGAAGACACAAAGGATATTTGTATGTTAAAAGGAAAAGAAAATTTGAAATTTTTGTTCTATTTTTCATTAAGAAACTAATTGGGATACTTTAAATGTATGTGTGATAGAGGGCAAAGGACAAATGAAAACCAGAATCCCCAGAACATGCTACTTTCTCTTATAATATACAACTTGTCCATCTGTTGTTAGCCTTCATCCTAATTTTATCACATAAAAAAATTTTTATGGGCAAACTATGTTCTTTTAAAATCACATACCTAATCATATGGGAATACTCCTCCTGGTGTACCTTGTAAAATGCTTTTCTTAAAAATTGTATGTGAACCAAAATTAATTTTTCTAATTATTTTCTTTCTGAATTCCTACTAACACATCTGAACTCATGCAAGTGTTTTATATCACATAGGAGAAATTAAAGGAAAAAAATCTTCACCTCATAGAAAAATTAGGTGTCAAACATATAATGTTTTATATTGTGTGATTACAAATATTTTGTCTATTAAATTACTTTTTCTCTGCAGTCATAAGTATATTTAGTTATTGCAAGTAAGTATGTTTTGTTCATTAATATTTCATTTTCAGTTACAGTGACATTCAAATTTTCCTATAAGCTTTTAAAATTATAAACAGTCAAGAAATTGTACCCAACTCAAAAAAGATAAAATAGTTCCCCCATTACATACAAACCTGTGAAGTGTCATTTCCATAGCTTGCAAACCCTATAATTCTCACTGAGTATTCAGCAGTTTCCCCTGATTTCTCAGCAGCAAATCATTAGCTGAGAACTAGAGTGAGACCTCATTATCACTCACACTAAACCATTTACACAAAATGTGTTAGAAGAAATTTACTAGTCTGCCCTGAAGCATCATCAAAGAATTGGTACTGAACTACATTTGTCAAGATAAATGGACAAAGTCATTTTGTGATATGGTCATCTGCATTTTTAATCATGCTTGATGGCTTGTTCACTAATTCACAAAACTTAGTAATTAGTTGATTTCTGTCATTTATGTAAATTTGGCCCAGCCTTCTATAACACTTATCTACAACAAAAAGGCTAAAATTCATTTATTATTTAAAATGAACATGTGAGCAATTATTTGTTTATGAAACAATCTTATTACCTTTGAGGTAAAACAGTTAAAAGAAGAATATATGTATAGTCCTTAAGGAAAACAAGCTATTTCCAACACTTTGTTACTATCTTCCAGGTTTGATTATATAAAATTCAATCCTTCTAAATAAATATTTTAAAAAGTCCAAGACAAATAAGAACTTGGCTAAATTCACTTATGTGCTAATAATTCAATATATAAATATTGAAGAAATGTAAAACGTAAACAGTAAACTTGAAACCTGATGAAGTTCACCATAATTAAATAATACAAAATAATATGGCAGCAGGTGCTCTGTTACTTGCCAAAGAAGAATTTTAAAATATACTCACATTTGGGGAGAGTAAAAAGGAATAGTCTCCCAGATATTTCCAGAAGAAGAATATAATTGCATGCCATTTTTTAAAGGAAATATCTGGAAAAATACTAAGAAAAAATTCCAAATATGCTTTCTTATAAAGCAATCAAGTGTTTGTATACATAACACATATGATGTGAAAGTACATTTGTGATTTGTTCATGTTTTTATCTCAAAAAATACAATTTTCTAAATTGCTTCTTTATATTTTAATCACTGTGATAAGTGTATGTACTGATAGATACAATATTATGGCATTGAACTAGCATGGAAATTGTTATTCCATAGGCAATTGTGTGATTCTGCAATATCTGGAGATGACATTACATTTTAATATTCACCTGCTATAAGAGAGTTAGATTCATGTATCATTCTTCTTGAAAGGAAGGGCAAGACCCAACGTTTTAATTTGAAGTTTTCTTTTCTTTATTGTGTCTAAATATATTACTTTCTGACAAAATAAAAGATACTCTAACTAATAATTTTAAAATTGTGACCTTCCTATATTATAATGAGTTTCTGGTCTTCTGATATCATTGGTATTTAATGAGGAAAATACATTTAAATTTGTATTGTTCCAGTTCAAAGTTAAAAATGGCAAAATAAGAATAGACTTTTTCAAATATGATGTCCAGAATGAACTCATATTTACATGATATATTTTAATAATTAAAATTGTACAACATGGACATACAAAAGCATTTACTCAGAACTGAAAATTATATCAATTTCTAGCCACAGGAAGAAAAATAATACTGAAAATACTATCAAATAAGGTAAGTCTTTGTAAGGATGTCATCATGGCATGGAATAAATAATGGGTAAACCCAATCCTTATAACCTCAAACAACAAATGTGAAATCACCACTGGATGATCAGGCTTATTATCAGGGTATGTAATTAGACCTAATTACATCCCAGACTTATTTGCCCTAATTTTTCATTCTCCTGGTACTCATGAATATTGATTATACCACATAATCATAGGCTTACTGATTTGTTGCCTTTTAATTGGTCTCTAGTGTTTCACTAATGTATATTTCTCTTCCCAATATCACTGAGAGGCTTTTCTTCAAAATTGCCTTTCCATATTCCTTATTTCAACTGACAACGGGAAATGTTTCTTAATGAAAACGTGGTGAAGCAGAAGCAGTCCAGCATGGACTATTAAGTCACTTAATTATACAAGATAAATCCAATGCAGAAGGTGAGATTCTGCTTGTCAATTGGATAATAGTAAAATAACATTAAGTGAGGGCTGTATAAGTACACATGAACCAAGGATTCTAGGTTCAATAAATGAAACAGTAAATAAGAGAGTTATATAAAATAATTTGGGGTAATTTTCATATATCTAATCATTGCAGGAGAGCAAAGAAATGCCAGGTGTTTATGCATTTCATTTTTAAACACTACACATATATTTCATTACTTATAATAAAATACAAAAACATTCTGAAATTTTCTTTTTCAAAAACTCAGTCTTTCTATTACTCTTATGTGTATTTTTTCCTGATCATTTTCTTTGTTTCAAAAACAAAAGGCATAAATTTTCCAGCTCACTACTTAATGTTTAAATCACTGGTATAGCAAATATATTGATATCTCATTGGACAGAAATAAAATATAATGCAATTAAATTCCAAATAAAAGCATATGTGTTCCTTAAGCACTGTAATGAAACTGTTACTCCATAGGCAACATGTGTGACTCTCAAATTCCAGAAAATTATATTATTTGTAACTGAATTTATTCAATCTTGCTAAAGGTATTTTTCCACACTAAGGACTAGTTTTATACCAAAATTAAAATTTTCACAGATATTCCATGCCTCAGCTAAAACATATAATTAAAATCTTCTAAGACTTCAGTAATGCTCACTGACAAATCATATTATATTTAAATATCTTACCTAGTTCCTTTTAGTTATTGGATGATTGAAACCACATTACATTTCTTACCTGTAATGAAAAACAAAACAATGCTTTTTTGATGTTGTTTAAATTTCAACAATTAATTTTGTCTATGAAAACTAAGTATGATTCTTTTAAAATACATTAAAATGGTAGAAAAAAAGGGGTAGGTCAAGATTTTTACATTTTTGAAGACAAGGACTCCTCTTTGTGTTCTATACCTTTTATTTTATTATTATTATTATTATTATTATTATTAGTAGTAGTAGTAGTAGTAGTACTAGTAGTAGTGGTACCAGGGATTGAACCCAGGGGCACCTTACTACTAAGCCATATCCCTAGCCATTCATTTTTTATTTTGAGGCAGTGTCTCACTAAATTGCATAGGGTCTTGCTAAGTTGCTGAGGATAGTTTTGAACTTGGAATCCTTTGGCTCAGCCTCTCAAGCTGCTGGGATTACAGGTGTGTGCCACAGCACCTGGAAGCATATGTTATTTACAAATATTTACATAGCATTTCCTATGTGTCAGGATCTATTACAGGCACATCATAATGTTAGCTCATTTTATTTTTCAAAGCAACCCTAAAATATATTTTATTATAATTCCTACAGTAAAGATAAGGAAACTGAGGCAGAGAGATAATGTATCCAAGGTTAAATGAAGGTTTAAATAGTGCTATGATTTGAATAGGTTTGAGTGCGTCTTCTAAAATTTATGTTCTGGAAGGCTGGTTCTAGAGTATCTGTGCTGAGGTGGTAAAAGTCTTGAGAACTGGTCTTGTGGAAGGTTGTTAGGTGATAGGAGTGCTACTCTATGAAGGGATTAATGCAGTTTTCTCCAGATATCAGTTAGTTCCTATGAGAGCAAACTGATATAAAAAGAGTAGGCTCGGATCTTAAATCACCCTTGCTTATTGCTAACCACTTTATGGCTCTCTCCCTTATTGTGCACCACTACCATGGTGCCATTTACCACATTGTTATGCAGTTAGAAGGCTCTTTCCAGAGGCTGAAGCAATAGGGCTGCCCAGCCCAAGACTTAGCCTACAAAACAGTGAGTTACATAAGCCTCTTTTCTTTTTTTTTTTGTTGTACCCATTTTTCTTTTTTTTATTATTATTGTTCAAAACATTACAATGTTCTTGACATATCATATTTCATATATTTGATTCAAGTGGGTTATGAACTCCCATTTTTAAGACGTGTACAGATTGCAGAATCACATTGGTTACACAACCACGTTTATACATACTGCCATACTAGTGTCTGTTGTATTTTGCTGCCTTTCCTATCCCCTACTATCCCTGCTCCTCTCCCCTCCCCTTCTCTCCCCTCCCATCTTCTCTCTCTACCCCATCTACTGTAATTCATTTCTCTCTCTTGTTTTTTTCCCCTTATTATTTAACCTCAGGTCTTTTGTTATAGTAATAGAAAATAGACTAAAACACTAATAGTTTTATTCCAGATTTTATATTCTTGGCCAGCCTAAAGTATTTATTCTATGTAAACTCTGGGAACATGGTTAATTGAATAGCAATAAATATAAGTGAATAGTTACATAAACCAAGGTTTTTATACATACTTGACTAACTCCTTTGAAGAGTTTATTTTAAGTTTTGCTAAATATGGTACATATGCGTTGTCTATCATATAACTTCGAAATTTTAGATTACAGTTTAGTAAAAGTTTTCTATGGAAACAAGCTTTGAGTATATCTATCTATAGAAACACACACACACACACTAATACACACACAGAGCAGAACCCTCATGGGAGATAAGAAAACCCTCATGCCAAGATAAGAAAACCTGAATTGCAGTTGCTAAATTGATCGAGGATAGGTGTTGACCAGTCTGGATGTTAACAACTTCAATGTCACCTACACTATTATTAGTTTTACTTCTAGGAACTTGACCAGGGTCTCATAGTAAATATCAGGGAAAAATTCCTTCATAGTCTGGTAGGACAAGTGGAAGGAAACCATTTTGAAATACACAACAGGACACTTTGTCCTTCTTAAAAAGGCCTACCCTCAGGAGAAACTTCAACCAAGTCCTAGTTTACTGCGTTTTTATCAGTCACCTGACTGGCCTAAGGAAGAAAAATACCCAACTCTAGCCAGTGTTAGCCTTCCACAAGGAAGCCCACTCTATTCATCCTGTCCCACCAATGGAGGAGAAACAAAAGAACTAAGAAACAGTTGTGAGCTTCAAATCTAGAGGCATAGGGTTGCCAAAATGTGGAAATCTAATTAAAAATATAATGATTCCCCTCCCCGCACATCTTACCACCCCATTATACTAATGATCAATTTACGGCAGCTATTTTAAAAATCTACATATTATGTCTTACTATAAAGAAAAATTACAAAGCATATATACCAAAGTCAAAAGATAAAATAAAATTATAAAAATCCCACACAGTTTGAAGAAAAAGGGAAAGCATCTGAACCAGAAATAGCAGGGATTTAGAAATTATCAAATTAGCAGTTAAAAGCAACTGTGATTCATACATTGAGTCCTTTTCAAAAAACATTAAAAAAAGTTTTTTTAGAGAGAAAGAAAGCTATATAGGTTAGAAACTCAAATCTACAAGCAGAAAGAAAGACCATCAAATGAGTAAAATAACCACCATCTAGTCCACCTATTCCACTTCTGAGTATAGATCCAAAGAAAATATAACCAGCATACCTCCATATCCATCTTTATTACAGTACTTTTCACAATAGCTAACATATGAAATCTACCTAGGTGCCCATCAATGGATGAATGAATAAAAATAATAATTTTATTATTTTTATTTTTAATAGATCTAATGGTTAAGTTTGCTCAAAATAACAATATTTTAGTAATAAGTAATCATACATGCTTATGGAAAAAAAATATATAATTATTTGTGAAATAAATTCCAGCAATAATTGAAATAACACAAAAGGGAGGATTATAATTATTTTTTTCATAAGGTACTCACTATAACTATGAGGTGTATAATATTATTTGAAGGTAGATTTGCATTAGTTATACATATATATTTCAAACACTAAAATGACCAGTTAATAAAATTAAAAACACAACTGATGTAATAAGAGAGGATAGAAAATAGAATCATAAAAATTTTAAATTAAAACCACAAGACACAAAAATAGTAAAAGAGAAAAATAGGAACAAAGAACTAGGGCAACTAACAGAAAACAGCAACTAATATGGTAGTTATTACCCCCCAAAAGATCAATACTCATTTTAAATGTCAATTGTTTAAATGCAACAATTAAAAGACAGAGTTTGTCAGAGTGGGGCAAAGAATAGAATGGGAAAAGAAAAAAGGACCCAATTCTATACTGTCTACATGAAACCAGTTTAAATATAAAGAAACTAATAGATTAAGAATCAAGATACATTTACACTTTTTTGTTGTTGGGACACCACATTAGTAAAACCAATTTGGGAAGCAGTGTGTGGAGATTCCTCAAAAAACTGGGAATGGCGATATCATATGTTCTAGTTATGCCACTCCTGGCACCTATCCAAAATAAGTAAATCAGGATACTATAGTGGTACATGCATACCAATGTTTATAACAGCACAGTCCACAATAGATAAGTTATGGAACCAGCTCAAGTGCCCATCAGTGGATGAATGGATAAAGAAAACATGGCATACATACACAATGGAATTTTACTCAGCCATAAAGAAGAATGAAATTATGTCATTTGCTGTCAAGTTGATGGAATTGGAGAACATTATGCTACGTGAATTAAGTCAACTCAGAAAGTCAAGGATCAAACATTCTCTATCACATGTAGAAGTTAGAGATTTTAAAAAAAAAGTAAATAAGGGTATTTCACAAAATGGAAGGCCAAACAAATAGAGGCAGAGAATTGAGAGGGAAGGAAGAAGGGTGGATATGGGAAAGTACTGAGAAACAAAATCTACCAAATTATGCTATGTTCAGGTATGAATACACTACAATTAATCCTACTTATATATGTTATTATAGTATATTAATTTAAAAAAATAATAGAAACAATAGAAGAGAGTTCAGTAAAAGAGAGCAACTGTATCAGGGAGAAGGACAGAGAAGGTACTGGGGAAAGGTATTGATTAAATTACATTATGTACATGTACAAATATAATAAAGAATTCCATTATTTTATATAACAGTGATGTATGAATTTAAAAAGAACACATACATACCTGATAAAAGAGTTTCAAATAAAATACTGCACCTAACAGCTGTAGAGAAAAAATAATAAATGGATGGCGAAAGATAAGTTAGCTATAACAAACTGAAAGCAGTTTTATTAATTTTAAATGAACAGAGTTTAAAACAAGAAAATTCATCATAGATAAAGAAGGCCATACTGTAATGATAAAGATGCCAGTTCTCCAAGAAGACATAAAAAATTCTTAAATGTGTATTGCTTAACAACAGAGTATCAAAATACACAAGTCAAAAACTGGTAGAAGTGTAAGGAAAACATGAATTCACTATTATCGGTAGAGACTTCAGAAACCCTCTATCAGACATGGACAGATCCAGCAGGCTGAAAGTCAGTACGAATACAGTTGTACTCAACAACACCATCAATCAACCAGATATGATGGACACTGCTACACTACTTCATCCAACAGCAGCAGAATACATATTTTTCTCAAGTTCACATGAAACCTTCAATAAGATAGAGCCTAGTCTGAGCTATAAAACATATCTTAACAGACTTAAAAGGACAGAAATCATATAATGTGTGCTTAATAGAAATGACAAAAAGAAAATTTTAAAATATGTGTGGGTTAGATGACAAAATTTCAAATAATACATTAGTCAAAGAAGAAATTTCAAGAAATTTTAAACTAAATGAAAATTAAAACAAGATATCAGGAACAAGAGGTTAAAGGCAAATGTATAACACTGAAGGCATCTATTAGTAAATAAGAGAGATCCAAAATTAGTTATCTAAATTTCCACATAAAAGGACTAGATAAAAAAGCAAGATAAATCCAAAGAAAGTAAAAGAAAAAAAAGTTTTTGAAAATTAGAGCAGAATCAATAAAATTGAAAAGAGGAAAGCAGTAGAGAAAGCAATGAATTTTCAGTACCAAGAAATGAAGGAGGAGGAAAAGTGAGGGAAAAGTAAAAAATAAAAAAGAACAATGAAAGTAAATGCTGATTCTTTGAAAAGACTAATAATATTGAAAAGTTTTTTGGTGAAGTTAACTAGGAAAACCACAAATACATCACAAATTGATAATGGAAATGAAGGAGAAGATGTCATTACATATCACATGGATTTTAAAAACATAATAAAGAAATATTATGAACAATTCTACAAATAAACCTGGTACCCAAGATAAAATGGACCAATTCCTCAAAATACATAGTCTATAAAAAGTAACAGAAAAAGAAGCAATCTGAATTAGTCTAAATCTATTTAGCTTTGAATCAATAAGTATCCTTCTGAAATAGAAAATACCAGATCCAGAATTCACTGCTGAATTCTACCAAATATGTAATGGAAAAATTATGTCAATTCACTACAGTTCTTTCAGAAGACAGAAGCAGGCAGAATATTTCCTAAATTATTCTGTAAGTCCTACCTTATCTTAACACCAATACCAGACCAAAGGAGAACAAGAAAATAAAATTCAGACTAATATCTCCATGAACGCTATTCTCCACTTCTCAACGAAATATTAGCAAATTGAGTCCAAAAATGTATGAAAGTATTATAAGCCACAAATTTAAATCAGTTTTATTCTAGGTATACAGAGCTGGTTTAGCATTTGAAAATATACTTATGTACTTTATCGTATGAACTGAGTAAAGAAAAATATCCCATGATCAGATCAACACATGCAAATGCCATAATCCACTTGATAATAAATTCTAATTAAAGTAGGAATAGAAGAGAATTCCCAAATATTGATAAAGAATATCTGTGAAAATTCTATAGCTAACATCATTCTTAATTGTGAAAAACTCAAAACTTGCTCACCATGACCAGGAATAGGCAAAGATTTCCCCTCATATACTCTTTTTCAACATTGTACCAGAGTCTTAGTTAATGCAACAAGAAAACAAAGGTACACAGGTTTTACAAAAAGAAGTGAAACTATCATTGTTCACAGAAGACATGATTATCTGTAAAACATCTGATAAGTTTGAGGCAAAAACCCTACATGAACTAATAGATTACTACAATAGGATTGTAGTATTCCAAATTAATACAAGAAAGCCAATCAATTTCCCAACAATGAACAAGTGTTATTTGAAATTAAAATACTATTTTACTAGCATTCCCCCAATGCAGCTTCTCAGGAATTATTATAACAAAATATGAACAAATCTATATGAATAAAACCATAAAATAAATGAATATGAAAACTAAATAAATGGAGAGAGAATACATATTTATGAATAAGAAGACTCAGTATTGTCAAGATGTCATTTTTTCCCAACTTGACCTATAGATTCAATGCAATCAAAATAAAAATTTGGGGAAATTGTGTTTGGACACTGAAAACTAATTCTAAATATTGTAGGGAGAGGTACAGGATCCAGAATAGCCAAAACAGTATTGAAGAAGAATGTTAGAGAACAGACACTACCCAGCTTTAATTCTTACTATAAAGTAAGACAGTGCAGTTTTTGGATGCGGTGATACACTCCTCTAATTCTAGCTACTAAGGAGGCTGAAAGAGAAAGACTGCAAGTTCAAGGCCAGCCTGGGAAACATAGCAGCACCCCATTGCAAAAAAAAAAAAAGCGTTTGGTATTGGGGTAAAAGAACAGACAAATAGATCATTGAAATGGACTAGAGCAACCAGATTTTCACATACTTGAAGATAGCCAACTGATTTTGACAATGGGAAAAAAAAACACAGTGGAGAAATATAGTGTTTTAAACAAATTGTGCTGGAACAACTTGACATCTACGTGCAAAAAAAAATGAATCAAGACATGCAACTACACATTTCATGAAAATTACCTTCAAATAGATCACAGGCCTAAAAGTGAACTACAAAGTATAAAACTTCTGGAAGATAACACAGAAAAAATTCTGGGTGACCTTGAGTTTGGTGGCAACTTTTGAGAAACAATGTATTTATAATCCATGAAAGAAAAAAATGATATTTTAAATGTATTAAATTAAAAACTTTTCAAGTGTGAAAGATACCGTCAAGAGAAAGAAAAGGCAAGCCACAGACTGGGAGAACAGATTTGCAAAGAATATATCTGTTTAAAAAAAAAAAAAAAGATTAACATATGCAAAGAACTCTTAAAATTCAACAATAAGAAAAAAAAAAGCAAACCTACTGAAAATTGAACAAAAGACCTCAATAGACATATGTTATGGTTTAAATATTAAATGTCCTTCAAAGGCTCATGTGTTGAAGAACAGAGGCCAGCTGAGAGCACAACTGGGAGGTGGGTAGAAATTTGGGGAGGTGAAAGCCAGTTGAAGGAAGTAGGTCATTAGGGTTATGCCTTTAAAGAGGACAGGGGAAACCTGGCCCCTTCTTCAATCTCTGTCTGCTTCCTGTCTATTATGAAGGGAACAGCTTTGATCCATAATGTGCTCCTTAGTAATATTCTGCCTTATCCCAGGCCAAAACAATGGAGCCAGTCAACCATAAACTAAACTTTGAAAACCATTAGAGTAAATAAACCTTTCTGACTTATAAGTTAATTATCTTAGGTATTTTGTCATAGTAATACAAAGCTAACACACTTCACCAAAGAAGATATGTAACTGCCAAATAAACATAGGAAAAGATTTCTATATTATATGTCATCAGTGAAATGAAAGTCAAAATGATAATGAGATATAAATATACACCTATAAAAATGACCAAAATCTAGAAAACTGAAAGTACTCAATGCTGGTGAGGTTATCGAGCAACAGGAATTTTCATTCACTCATGGTTGGAATACAAAACTGTACAAACACTTTGGAAGACATTTTGACAATTTCTTACAAAATCAAGTATACTGTTACTACATGATCCAGCATTCATCTTCCTTGGTATTTGCCCAAACGTGTTAAAAAGTTGTGATCTCATAGAAACCTGCTAGGGATGTTTATTGCAGCTTTATTAATAACTGAGAAAACTTGGAAACAACCAAGATGTACTTTGGTAGACATATGGTTAAACTGTAGTTCATTTAGACAACTGACTATTCAGTGCTATAAAGAAGTACGCTATCACTGCGAACAGTGGTGCATGTTTGTAAACCCAGCTATTCAAGAGTCTGAGGCAGGAGGATCACAAGTTCAAGGCCAGCCTCTACAACTTATCGAGGCCTTAAGTAAATTACTGAAACCCTATCTCAAATTACAAAATTGAAAAAGGGTTTATAATGTAGCTCGGTGGTAAACTGCCCCGAGTTTAATCCCCAAAACAACAACAAACAAGTTAACTATGAAGCCACACAAAGACATGAGAAGTCTTCAATTCATATTACTAAGTGAAAGAAATCAAGAAAAAGAGTACTGTATAGTCCCAACCATATGACATTCTGGAAGCAAAACTAGCTAGACAGTAAAATAAAAAGGTGAGTGGTTGCTAGTGGTTAGGGAGGAAAGAGGAATGTATAGGTGGATCAAAGAGGATATTTTAGGGCAGGAAAATTACTTCATATACTATTATAGATATATGAAATAATACATTTGTCCAAACCATACAATGTACAATACCAAGAGTGAAATGTAATATAAACTGTGGACTTTGGGTGATAATGGCATGCTAATTAAGATAGGTTCTTCAGTTGTGACAAACGTATCACATTTGCATAACATCTGACGGAGGATGTTTATAAGGGGAGAAGATATCCATGTGTAGGGGCAGGGGCACGTGGAAAATCTTTGTACTGTCCTTTCAAAATTTTGTTTTATGAACCTAAAACTGTTCTAAAAATGAAGTCTTCATTTTAAAATCCCCCAGAAATTATATTCTATGTCAATTTATTTATATAACATTCTTATAATGATAAAATTACAGAAATAGAGAACAGATTAGTGCTTTCCAGGAATTGAGAAAAAGGAAGAGAAAGAGGTGAGAGGGAATTGGATGTGCTACAAAAGACTAGCTTGATTGATCCTTGTGATGTTGAGGAATTTTTCTGTACTTTGATTATATTAATATTCATATCCAGAGTATAATGTTTTATTAGAGTTCTGTGTTGAGGGCCACAGCCGAGTCAGGATGATGCATGGCATTTTTGCCAGAAGTAGTGGTTGAGAGGTGACGCCAGCAAGCCATTAAGATAATGACTTTTAAGTTCTCCTGGAGTTCCCCTTGAGTTCCGGTTGAGCTCTCCGGGGATTCCTGAAGAGTTCGCATTGGTGGGGGAAGTGCAGGAGGAGGGAATTTCAGGTTGGTGTTTCTGGAGGAGCCCCATGGCGTTCCGGAGAGTTCCGGGGAGCATGTGTGGAGTGTGCTGGTGGAGTTCAGAAATAAAGTTTGTTCCTGCTTCAGTGGCTCTTGATTTGTGCCCAGCCAGACTGCAGCAGTTCTGAAAAGCTATCCTTAGGAGAAATTGGGGAAAAGATTCACAAGTTCTCTCTGTATTATTTCTTAAAAATTTATGTGATTCCACAATTATCTAAAAATTAAGTATACTCTAAAGAAAAAGAAATGACCAAAGAGGATAAAATGCTGCCATTTCTGACAACATGGATAAATTTGGCGGATTTCATGCTAAGTGAAATAAAACAGTCACAGAGGGACAAATATTATTTGATTCCTTTTGTGTGTGGTATCTGTAATAGTGAAACTCATATAAACAGAGACTACAATAGTGGCTGCCAGGAGCCAGGAGTGGAGAAAAAAGAGAGTCGTTATTCAAGGTACAAAGTTTCAGTTATGCTAGATGAATATTTTCTAGCAATATGCCATATAGCATAGTGCATATGACAATAGTGTATACTACAAAGCATGTTAGGAAGGTGGTCCTCATGTGAAGTGTTCTTACTACAAAAATAAAAGCAAAAGAGATGGAAGTGGCAGGAAAGGAGATGAAAGAGGAAGATAGAGAAGTACAAATAGGAAAAATTCACTGTTCAGGCTGCTTCTGCAGAGATTTACAGTTGGCACCTTAGTGGAGCATAGTTTGAGGATTAGTTCAGAACTCATGCATGTGCAGCCCACAAGTGTGCAGCACTTAATGCCCTACAGGGCAAACATTTGATGAGTAAAGAAGAGGAGCTTGTGTTAAATGCTTTCTTCTTTCTTCTCTGCCCAGGGAGTCATACACTTCCTCAAGTGGACTCCAGAGACTGAACAAATAGGCACTCCAGGCTTATTTCTGGATTGACTCAGTCCTTCCTACTTTACTCTCCTGCCTCTTGCTCTTTGAATAAGTCCCTGCAAAATCCTTTCATTTCACAGTGTATTTTAGGGTCCTACTTCTCAGACACAGACATAGATGGAAAGAATTTTAATTGTATTGAATTCTTCATGGTAAAAAAAAAAGAAAAGCTAGAAATTACAACAGAGAAACAATTAAGTGAAATTCAGTGTATATTATGGAATGTTATTCTACTAATTAAAACACTAATATGATCTTCATAAATTAGAAGGCACACTAAATTCACTGAGAAACAGATTAGTTCTTATTTCTTTACCATGGCACCAAACTGTATATATGTGTACATACAATGTAAATTTGTATGATGGTGGAGAAATGAGGAAGGTTACACAGGAAGGTTTTAACACTGCTTATCTCAAGAGATAAACTAGGAGTGGAGATCATTAGCTTTTCTTTATTTGTCTTTTAATGTGTCTATTTGTTGTAAAAATAATTTAGAATTTGAAAATACAAAAGAGAGCCAGGCAAGGGGGTGCACACCTGTAATCCCAGTGGCTTGGGAGGCTGAGACAGGAGAATCATGAGTTCAAAACCAGCCTCAGCAATGGCAGGCACTAAGCAACTCAGTGAGACCCTGTCTCTAAATAAAATACAAAATACAGCTAGGAATGTGGCTCAGTGGTCAAGTACCTCTGAGTTCACTCCCTGGTACTAAGTATACACACACACACACACACACACACACACACACACACGAGGAAATATTTGTGCCATACAGCTGAACAGTTTTTATAAGATAGCTAGCTGATCACTGAATTTTGTAAGGCAGTCACTGGAAGGCATTTTTCACAGGGGGGAAAATGCATGATTATAATGGTCTGAAGAGAAAACAAGAGGTGAGGAATGTTTAAAAATTAATGCAGTATACTCCTTAGAGGAATTTTGCTATAAGGATAGTTGAAATGTAGTACACTTAGGGGAGAGAGAGAGAGGGAGATTACTTCAAGAAGAGAATTAAGATAAGAATTTATTTATTATTTTCACAAGAATCTTTATGAGATGGGAAACATGAGAGCTACAGGAGGATTATAGAGCAAGCCCATGAGGCAGCCACTGCCTATGGGATCTAGTGCACAGGAAGATGAGCAGCCCTTCAACTGCAGTGTGGGAGCAAGGCAGGCAGAAATCACACGCAAGTCAGTTTTACCCTTAAATTTCACTAAAATGGCTGAAATCAGTGTTCCAACCAAAATCCATGTAATCTATTTTCTATGCAATGAACGTTACTTCATCTCTTGGAAAAAAATTTTAAAAAAGAAAGTGAAAGCACAGAGAGGCAAGTGGACTGGGACAGTTGGAAGTTGCTTATCTTGTATTTTCCCAATGAGCTAGAAGGTAGGTATATAAGAATTAGGAAAGTGAAAATGGGGGTGGGATTTTGAGAAACAGGGAATGCAGAACCTAGAAAAGAGATAAATTGATGGGGGTGGGGAGGGAAAGATTGTTAAGTAGTGCTCAGCTTGATGAATTTGGTTATGATTCACTGTGAGTCATTGAGTCAGCATGGCTTTGTTTTTGTATCCATGGTCCTCTGAGTGGGTCTAGGCCAGGAGGTAGGGTTAGTTTACACAGGTATAAAATATAGACTATTGCACCCAACTACAGTTGAGCAAACACTTCTGTTTGTTACTGCTAGCTTCCCTTACTTTCTGCTACAGTAATCTACATGTTTCAGAAATGATGAGAAGTGCCACTCCCTTGACTAATGTCTTCCAGCTACCTGTGGTGTTCCTCTTTCCAGCAGTACCATCTAAGATATTGGGGCATTTCACAGTATTTTGTAGATGTAGGTTAAAGATGGATGTCTCCAACGCGAACTTCTGCCTGGAGGGCTTCATAATATAAAAACCCCACCATGTTTTTTGTTTTTGTTTGTTTTTTCATTATAAACTTTCCTGCTATAAAATTTCCTTTTGTCTTTGGGCTTTTGTAGCGCAAATGAAAGAAGGCAGTTAATTTCATCTTTGCTATATGTGGTTTTCATTAATTAATAAAACCTTTAATTAAAATAATAATTTGGGATTCACCATTTGTGTTAGTGGAAACCAATGTTTATTAATATGAACTGGTATTATGTACAATGAATAGGTTTTTTTTTAATAAATTGGTTGACACCGGGGAAAAATTACATTTTAAATAACCAGTTAGTAAAGGTTATTAAAGGTTATTACATCCATCTTAAATTATGTGTAAAATGTGTAACGTTATAGCAAACACATTAGACCTGTTAAGGTACATGTTCACAGTTGTTTCTATCTTATCTGTTTATATAATAAAGCATATGTATACATTAAATTAGCTTTTATCAGAGAGTAACTTTATGAATACAAGTCACAATTTTGGATTTCCAATATTTCATCATGCTATCTATAATCATTTATAATAGAGGGAATTTGAGGAAAATCTGCTATACAATTTGCTATTGCTAACATATTTCACATAGAAATTTTTTTTGTTTTAATAGAATTCAGTTAAAGAAGTTTTAGATGTTCAATATGATCAAAGCAGCAAAAAGTACATTTTAAATTTCTTTATTTCCCTATTATGCAAGAATCTTTATCTCCTAGGGGAAAAAAATTACCCAAACAACTAGAACCAGTTTTCTTTGTTGTTGTTGATGATGTTTTTTAATATTGTGGTAAAATATATATGACATAAAATTTTCTGTTTTCACCTTGTTTTAACTGTATGGTTCATTGGCATTACGAACATTCATATTTTTATGCAGTCATCCTCATCATCCATATCCAGAACTTCTTTCATCATCCAATATTGAAACTCTATCAATTACAAGTGACTCCCTATTTCCCCAGCCCTGACAAGCCAACATTCTACTGTCTGTCTTCATGAATTTTGCTACTCTAGTTATCTCATGTGAGTAAAATCATACAGTGTTTGTGTGTTTCTGGCTTATTTTACTTAGAAGAATGTCTTTGAGATTTATCCATGTTGTAATGGGTCAGAATTACCTTCCTTCTTAAAGCTAAGTAATATTCTGTTGTATGAATACTATGTTTTTTTAAAAAATTCATCTTGTATTTGTGGTCTTCTGAAGACAATACATTACTTAATTTTTGTCATTGAAATGGAAATATTTTCAAACTTAAATACATCTGGATCATATTGTTTCTTGTTGTCTTTTCCTTTTTTTTCCCATATGAAACTGTACTGAAATGCAGAATAGAGAAATAAATGTTGAATAATAATGGAAAACCATGAAAGAACATTATTTCTTACTGAGGATTAAGTATGAAGTTCCTGGGAGAGAAAAGAGTATACATTTCCAAATATGTAATTTTGTATTTGGGGTATAAAATTTTCTGTTATTGTCAATAATACTGAAGAAAGGTCATAAATGTATTATTACATGTGTATAAATTCACAGATTCTTTCATCCATTTTAGATGTCTTGTTCATGTGGATCTCTTGTGCATGGAATAAAAAACTACTGCCCCCTTATCCATGGGAACACATTCCAAGGACTCAGTGGAGGACTGAAGTCACAGATAAAACTGAAGCCTATGTATACTATTTTTTCTATGCCTATATATACTATTTTCTACTATATACCTATGATAAAGTTTAATTTATAAATAAGGTACAGTAAGAGATTAATAAAAACATCTAATAATAAAACAATTATAAAAATATACTATAATAAGTCATATGAATGTAGCCTCTTTCTTTTTCTTCTCCATGTATATATTATATATACATATAATATATATTATAATTTAATATAATTATATATAATATATATAAATTTTCATTTAGAATTCACTGACTATGGTAGACTCTGTGCAACTGAAACTATGCAAATTGAAACCATGGATAAGGAAGAACCATGTAGCTATGACACAATAAGATTCAGAAAATTATATTCAGAATAAATGAAGTGAAATTAACCACAGTTTATGCTGAGAATGCTAATGAAATCATACTTTCCTCAAATTACTGAAGACAAATGAGTTTTGCATTGATCATACAATCAAATATAAAATTTTCATAGACTATTTTAAGTTATTTTATGAGAGGCATTTATGGACCTGTTCACTAGGTTTTATGAAAAATGGATTGTTCATATTTTATCTTTCTTGGTGAATATATGTCTCCTAATTGGTTGTATCTTAGAGTGCAGGCAAAAGGTTAACTTTCTTTAATTTCTGTGAGACTTCTTGTCCACAGAAAATGTACCTGTCTTTATTATTTGGGGGAAAACACTATGGAATTTTCTAAACCTTTGACAGTCTTTTCATTTTTTCAATCTTTAGTTTCTTAACTCAGAAATATTTTGTAGTAAATCAGTTTCTAAGAATTGGGTGAAACAAAAATTAGACATTTAATAGCAAGGTTCTGTTTTTCTAAAGTTATGCAACACTCTTGTTAACATTACTAGTAAACCTTTTGATTTTCTTCTATGTTTTAAAAGTTTCTTAAAAGAGCTACACATGTAGTAAATAATTAGCTTTTTTGAATACCATTATTATAGAAAGCTGTGGCTTTACTCTATCTTACTAAGCAGTTTAAGGGTCAACTCTTACTGCCTTTGCTTCATCTGCTTAGACAATATTAGAATCTTTTTTCAATTTCTTGTTAAGAAACCCCTCAGGTTCTTCTTTTCCTAAAAGCTCTCTTTCATTTTAGCAGAATGATACATTGGAAACAATCTTTCCCATCTTGAAATACTAAGTACCAGAGTGATTATTGAACGATGGAGTGTTTCCATTACTTTTTGTCTTTCAGACGGTTTTTTGTGTCATTAATTTTTTAGAGCCGACAGAGTATTGCAATATTCTAAAGTGCAACCCCTTTCCCAATGAATCTAATAAATCTCCTGGCCACTGTGGTTAGAAAGCAAAAGGGCTTTTATAATTACAGATATTTCTGGTGCAAAGACAAGTACTTTCACAAGATTTGCTTTCATTGTTTGATTATACATAAGGAGACACTTCAGGAGCACTTGCGCGATGAGTTCTGGGTAAGTGGTCTGCAAACATGGGTTCTGATTGAAGCTGGATTACTAGCTTTCTACAGGAACTTGGAATATCAATTTCTTCCTGTAGATATTCACATTTATAAAGTGGAAATTCTGTCAGTAATACTGTTATAACTTGTATGATAAAATATTGATAAATACAACATTTTTTTTTCAGAGAGGATGAGGAAAATATTTTCTACAAAAGGACTTTCTAGAAAACCTTTTCTTGAACAAGATCAATAGTTCTGACTCAAGCTGGGACATTCCTATTCAGTTTTTTAGGGAAAAAAAAACCATTTAGAGTAATTACTATGTTGGTATTTTAATTTGGGATCCTCAAAATTAGGTTTCTGGAATTGATAATAATTTGGATATTCAGGATAGAAATCACTAGTTTGAAGTACCCTAAATATGGATATCCCAAACTGAAAAAAATCATTTTAGCCACAAATAAAAGCTTTAGAAATTATAATCAATGGTTTTGAAAGTGTCCAGAAAGTGGCTTCAGGAAATCTACCTTCAAGTGGTTAATAATGACTAATAGATTTGCTAGTCTACTGTGTGTTAGTTTTCAAGTATAGGAAATAAGACCTACTGTCAGTGCCCTCTTTAGCAGAGACCTGTGCCCACCAATATCTTGTCGAACTGGAAAATATTCAGGTAGGTTGTATTTAAGAAGATGATATCCAGTAAAATTTTGAAACACTCAAGAAGGCCAACAAAATGGAAAGAATTTACTAGTTACCTTTTCAGAAAAAAAAAAAAATTACAGGTATAACTTAAATCATAGTTTTTCATCCCCTTAATTCAGGTTTGGATTAAAGATATATGTCTAATAAATGTATTTAATTCAAGCGAGCAACTCAATAACAACTTTGATATAAATATAGTGAAATTATTGGGATAATATCTATTTTCAAAATCTTCTAATTTTGTTGAAAAATTAAACATTCTAGCAGTATTTGGCACATATTTTTTAAATTATGGGTTAAATTAGGCACACCTATTTATATTCTGTATATTAAGTATTGATGATATACTTTTGCCACTTATTTTATTTCAGAAGTTTTTGTCATTGACCCAATCTTATTTGTTATATACATTGCCTTACTTTATTACTGGTTATGCTTAAAGGATTTATCCTTTCTTCTTCATTTTAGGCAGCTATGAAATGCTGCCTTATACCCCTCCTATCACACCTATTCTTTATATATCCTAGCATGGTAGAACACCTGTGGTTGTAGACACCAAGAAGCCTGAGGCAATGGAATCACTTCTGCCCAGGAGTTTGAGGTCAGCCTTGGCAATGTAACAAGATCTGTTTAAAAAAGAGAGAGATTTCAATCCCATCAGCAGCCTTCATGTTGCCAAAGTGAAGTCAGTAGTCACTACTTAGCCCTCATATCAATCCATCTCACACAGATACAGATGTCCACCTCTTTCTTAAAACACATTTCACTCTTGGATCTTATGAAATGACATGTTTCTGTTTTTCCTTGAATGTCATTGGTAATTTTGTTCCTTTTCCTAACTCATTCTATTATTGTCCCTTAAATGTTACACTACAGTTCTGTTTCTAACTTCTTTATTAAACATATCATTTTCTTGTGATCATGACTTTAAATATTATTTATATTTAGTTAAGTCATGATTGTCTACAGACGTTTTTATGTCTCCCTTTAGTTCCAAACTCGAAACATCCAGTTGGTTACTACATATCTCGTTTGGGTGAATAAGAGTGACATAAAACCTAATATGTTAGACACAGGACAATGGATTAAATCCATTCAATTTTGCAAACCTGGAAGTATGACCAGTTCCTTATCTTCCCCATGATGATTACTGGAACTAAGGAGAAGATTAGATAAAAAACCTGGGGGAAGTCCCTGACTAATGTCTTCCTTTTTCCGTGAATCTAATTAATCAGTGAATCCTATTGAATTGATTTCCAAAATATATCTTGTATGTTTCTATCTGTGCTGTCAACTCCATGTTCTAGTTCCTTCTGAAGATCCCAAGTTACAATTTAACATGTCTCCACACTTGTACTTTACCAAGCTTTCCTCAAAGAACAAAAATCATAGACTTTAAAAAGTAAATTGAATTAAATCATTTCTTACTTAAACACTTCCTTATATATTTAAAATCAAATACAGACTCTTTCGGGATGCAGTGGTGTATGACTATAACCCCAAATGAGACAGGTGGATAGTTCATAACCCACTTGAATCTAATGTATGAAATATGATATGTCAAGAGCTTTGTAATGTTTTGAACAACCAATTAAAAAAAAAAAGAAAAAAAAAAGGCAGTCTGGAAACTTTAGTGAAACTGTATGTCAAAAATAAAAAAATAAAATAAAAAGGGTTGGGGATATATTTCAGTGGTAGTATGAATCTTGGTTCAATCCCCAGTGCTGAAAATAAATAGGTTCTTTATTATGGTCTACTGTCTCCTTATGCTTACTTTTTACATACTATTTATTATTATTTTCCAAAATTACCACTCCTTTTCTTAGTCCTGCATCCATACTGGCTATATTCTCTTCCTTGAATATACTAAACTTGTTTCTATCTCAGCATCTTTGCACTTATTTTTCCTTCTGTGTGAAATTCTCATAGTCATACTGTAAACATTTAACTTTCAGTTCCAATATTACCTCCCCAGAGAAGCTCTTTCTGCCATACCTACCTATGCTAACCTTAGCCTCATTCATGATTGAAGAGCTCATTACTAAGGATGGTGACTGGCATCTAGTTCTCAGTTAATAAACATGGGCTAGTTGGTTCAATAAAGATGCTAAATGGAAGTTCTCAGAAAGTTGTAGTAGTTTATTCATAATGAAGTACAAACAACTGTTTGAAGAAACACTTTAAATCTATTATTATATTATCAAAATTAATAAATAAAGCTTATTATTTATTACTAAGAACAATTTGAAGGACCAAATAGTGACAGGGAACTGTCATAGGCCATGCTGGATATCTCAAGTAATATTTATAATCTGTATATTCTAAGCTTCCCTACATAGTTATTCAAGAAAATGCATTTGCATTTTCCATCATTTCCATTTTCTAATTTGCTTCAATTTTTAATGTCACTTCATTTGTTAATGACTCATTTTAATTCCTAAAATTGTAGTCAAAATATCACATTAGAAGAGTTGGCAATAACAAAAAAGTAATTTAAAAATATTTGCATCTCTGTGTATTATACTTTAAATATATAGTCAAGCATAATAAGTTACAGTTAACCACAAATTATAGAGTTATAGAGTCATAATTCCATTGATAATAAGAGTTATAATTCTTGAGGCACAAAACCGTGGGTCATATCCTATACAATTTAATATAAAACACTCTTTCTAGTTAGGGGAATTCCACTTGAAAACTGAGAAGACAGGCTGTGAATTAATAGTTGTAAAAGTCATTATTCTATGAACTGCATAGTGAATTAATAAAAGAAATGTAAGTAAGTCTTGTGAGAGAGGAAGATATATTTGCTACTTAGCAAAGAGTATACCAGCATCACCTTTTTAGAATTATAAATTAATTCTGTAATTTTCTTCTAGCTATCTTAATGATTATTAAAGAAAACATTTTTACTTAAATGAGTAAAATTAAATCCGATATTTTAATGTTGAGAATTCTAGAAAATCAGATGGTAACAGAGATAGATGGACAAATCTGTTTTACTGATTGTGTTAATATCATGTACACATAATTTTAAGCTAGACATTTGATGTTCCCTTTTTAGAATCTGCAAAGCTACATGTGCACAAGGATTATCTGATCCTTCTCCTTGTTTTACATATAAGCCAATTGGGTCTGAAATATGTCAAGTGATGAACAGAGAAAACTTAGATTCAGAATTAGACTACCTTATCTGAATGTCAGCCATGACATTTATTAGCTGTATAACAAAATTGCAAATTACTTAACCTCCTTATAATTGTTTTCTCTTTTGAAAGGGAAGAATAGCATCTACTTTGTAGATTTTTTAAATAAATGAATTAATATAGGTATATATAAAAGTGTAGCAAGTAGGTTTAGTATCTACTTACTGAACAGTAGTTATTTGTGGAGGAAAACAAAAATAGCTTAGAATCCAGTTAACTATATCCTTGCTTAGGTTTATTCTGCATTATAATAGTGTTTTTCTGTTTATTTGTTCTTCAGGGTTCATTTGGTACTTTGTTAGCAGGCTTAGTTTTCTACTGCCCCTATTCTTTTAATTCTCTACCATTAGAAAATACAATTAAACTAAATTTTATCTAAAAAAAAAAAAGTCATCTACTGACTATTAAGCCAGCACCAAAACAACCACCAAAAAACTATGGAGAATATGGAGAAAAGAGAACTCTTGCACACAGTTGGTGGGAACATTAATTATAGAAAACACCTGAAGGTTCCTAATAAAATTAAAAATAGAACTTCCATAAGATCCAGCAATGCCACTACTGGGTGTATACTCAAAGGAAGTGAAATCACTACATCAGAGTGACATCCAGATCCCACGTTCATTCCTGCACTACTCAGAACAGAGAAGAAATGGAAACAACCTGTGTCCCCCTAATGATGAACAGATAAGGCAAATGTGGCACATATACACAATGGAATATTATTAAATCATAAAATGAATGAAATCCTGTCTTTTATAGCAACATGGATGGAACTGGAGATCATTACATTAAGTGTGAGCCAGACACCAAAAGACAAAGTAATGCATGAACTTACTCATACAGGAAAAACTATAAAAGATGATTACATAGAAGTTAAGAGTATAATGGTAGCTATAAGGGCCTGGGGAGAGATGAAGGATGGGGAGAGATGAGGTAAGGTTGATCATCAGGTAATAGTTATAGTTAGGACAAACAAGTTGTTTAATTGCACAGTGTGGTGACTACATATAATAATAATTTAATGTATAAGTCAGAAAATCTAGGAGAAAGTGATTTGAAATTTTTCAGATAGAAATGACAAATGTTTGAGAAGATAATGGATGTTTGACATGATTCAAACATTACAAAATATATGCATGCCTGGATGTGGTAGCGCGTGGCTCAGGAGACTAAGGCAGACTAGACTTAGCAATCTAGAAAGGTCCTAGCCAACTTAATGATACCCTGCCTTAAAATAAAAAGGACTGGGGATGTAGCTTAGTGGTAGAACACCTTTGGGTTGAATCTCTGGTACCCCCCGCAAAAAAAGTATGCTTGTAATAAAGTGTTACTTGACACCCAATAAATATCATAATTTTCATTTGTCAGTTAACAAAAAATGCCTGAGGGAGCTTGCTTGAGCTTCTACCATGTGGGCACACAGGTAGAAGATGCTGTCTATAAAGCAGAGAGGGACCACTCATCAGACACTGAATCTTTTGGCACCTTGATCTTGAACTTCCCAGTCATCACAATCAATGGCAATAAATTTCTATTGTTTATAAATTTAAAAAAAAATCTGAAATAATTAGGCTAAATACATATATTTTAAATTTTCTTTTTAGATATATTTAAGTCATATTTTATAATTTGTACCAGAATTGATTTCAGTAAGAAAAAAATAGTTGTGAATTATTTTGAAGCAATAAAGTGCAGTGTTTGTTGTTATCCATCCCAAATATAATCTCTGGTGTCAAGACCCTTAGGATCAGTGCTAGGGACTATCACAGCTATGATTGTTTAAAGAAAATACTGAAAAATATGTTGTGCTTCCTAAAGTAGAAAAGATTTAAGTTGTGGCTTGGATTGCTATGTCTACAAAATATAAAAGTAAAATCTATTTTCTTCATGAGAACAAAAGGAAAATCTGTTATCCTATACATCATTGCAAAAGCTAACTCTCTGATCTAACAAAAAAATATCCATATGACTTCCTGTACATATACTCTATTTAGACAGTTATCAATGCTCCCAGTACACTCAACTAGGGAAATTCAAGAGTGAAAGAACAAGAGGCAATTTGATTAAAAAAAATGTTCAACGGGCTGGGGCTGTAGCTCAGTGGTAGAGCGCCTGCCTCGCATGTGTGAGGCACTGGGTTTGATCCTCAGCACCACATAAAAATAAATAAAGATACTGTGTCAAACTACAACTAAAAACTATTTTTTTAAAATGTTCAAGGGTTTTAAATGAAAAAGAGATAACAAAATTTCTTAAAGATCAAAGATAAAATAGATGGAAAAGTTAGGAATACATATTTTGGAAACAATGTCATTTAACTTGGCTAGAAAATAATTATTTGGACTGTATGCTTTGCAAAGAATTAAAAGAATTATAAAATTATTTTGTTTTCATAAAATCTTGTTCATTTTTAAAACACCTTATTGGTTTATTCAAAGGAGGTTACTCTTGGTCAAGTATTGAAATTTATGGATAACAAATTGAATTTTAATTTGCTTACAGGATGAGATCTTAATTATGTATTTGTATATTCTTTACTGAAAGATTTTAATACTTTTACTCTGTTTTTCTTCTCAGAAATGGTCTTTTTTCCTTCTTACCATGAAGTTGATGTAAAATTTATAATTGGAAGTTTTCACATTCAATGTAAAGTAAGGTTGTATCTACAGAAGAACATCAAATGTAAAATATCTACATCATTTAATAAATTTTATGAGTATGAATCTTTTCTTAGTGTTTATATTTCCCCCCCTCTTCTACTATTTTAAAATTTAAATCTATTCACTTTATAACATCAATTTCCCCTATATCTTCTAAAACATTGGCATCAAAATAATATATTCTTGGGACAGAGATCCTGAACACTGAGTGAAGAGGGGCTGTTGTCTGTTAAAGCTATGAACTTGGGCTGGGGATGTGGCTCAAGCGGTAGCGCGCTCGCCTGGCATGCGTGCACCCTGGGTTCGATCCTCAGCACCACATACAAACAAAGATGTTGTGTCCGCCAATAACTAAAAAATAAATATTAAAATTCTCTCTCTCTCTCTCTCTCTCTCTCTCTCTCTCTTTAAAAAAAAAGCTATGAACTTCCTATTGGCTAACATCTTGACTTTGTTCTCAGATGATATGTTCATATACATAGGATATCTAATGGAGTCCTCCATAAAGTGTGCAGCATATAAAATCAATATGTAAGTATGAATTGTATTTCTTTGTCTCAGCAACACAATTGGAAATTAAAATCAACAAAAATTGCTACATACAGTAACACCAAAACTGTAAAATAACTAGTAATAGATACAACAAAATACATGTATGGCTCCTGTACTGAAAACTTCAAAATGATGCTATGGAAAGTGAATACATAAAAATATGAATACATAAAAATATGAATAAATATAATATCTTCATGGGTCAAAGGTTTTCTATTGTTGAGATAAAAATTTTCCCAAACTCAATCTCTTAATTATATGAAGTTCCACTCAAAATCCAATAAAATGTTTAGTAAAAATTGACAACCTGATTCTAAAATTCACATGAAAAATGCAAGAGTTACCAAAATTACTTTTAACAATAACAACAATAAAATCAATGTCAGAAAACAATCACTACATGGTCTGAATATCTACTATAAAGCTTCTTATAATGACTGTGATACTGGCACAATGATAGACAAATAGATCAATGTAACAGAAGACAAGGGCAATTGATTTCCTACAAAGCAAAGATATAAAGATATGTCAGTAGAGGTAGTTCTTCCAATAAATGACACTGGAGCCATAGCTTTACCCATGTGTGAAAAAAAAATGGATTTGGATCCATACTATGTAACATATGTAAAACAATTACTTGTAAAATCTATAAAACTATAAAGTATCCTTTATGACTACTTAGATAAAAAATTTCTTAATATAATATAAAAATTATAATCTCAAAACTAAGTTGATAAATTACTTTCATTAAAACAAAATTTCTTTTTGTTTTTAATTTTTTAGTTGTTGATGGACCTTTATTTTATTTATTTATATGTGCTGTTGAGAATCAAACCAAGTGCCTCACACACGCCAGGCAAGCGTGCTATTGCTGAACCCCAGCCCCAGCCCTTAAAACTAAATTTCTACTTTGTAATAAACATTAGAAACAGAATGAAAAGACAATACACAGATGAGGAGAAAATATTAATACACTGTAAATCTGATAGAGAACTTGTGACCAGAATTTAAAATATAAAATTAAACAAATATTTTTTTTTTTTTAATGGGCAAAACCACTTCAAGAAGACAATCATACAGTGAAACTTACTATTCTGTATAACTAATATGCACCAATAAAAAATCTTTAATAAAAGACAAATGAATAGCCAATAAGTCCTTAAAAATAATTAATATCATTAGTGATTCAGAAAATGCAAATTAAAGCCAGTGTGATACTACTATATACAGATTAGTATACCTAAAATTGGATAGAGTGACCAGGGTGCAGGGATATTGAAATATTTATGAACTTTTGCTGGAAATTAAAATGGTATCATCTTTTTTTTTGAAATATTAATAATTTATTTAACTGATAAGCATAGCACGTGCTTATGTAATGTACAAACACATCTTTAACTTGTGTCCATTGAACATTTTTTTTTTTGCTTTTCCTATAGTCTTTTTTTTTTTATTGTTGGTTGTTCAAAACATTACATAGTTCTTGATATATCATATTTCACACTTTGATTCAAGTGGGTTATGAACTCCCATTTTTACCCTGTATAAAAATTGCAGAATCACATCAGTTACACATCCATTGATTTACATATTGCCATACTAGCGTCTGTTGTATTCTGCTGCCTTTCTTATCCTCTACTATCCCCCCTCCCCTCCCCTCCCCTCTTCTCTCTCTACCCCCTCTACTGTCATTCATTTCTCCCCCTTGTATTATTTTTTCCTTTCCCCTCACTTCCTCTTGTATGAAATTTTGTATAACCCTGAGGGTCTCCTTCCATTTCCATGCAATTTCCCTTCTCTCTCCCTTTGCCTCCCACCTCTCATCCCTGTTTAATGTTAATCTTCTTCTCATGCTCTTCGTCCCTACTCTGTTCTTAGTTACACTCCTTATATCAAAGAAGACATTTGGCATTTGTTTTTTAGGGATTGGCTAGCTTCACTTAGCATAATCTGCTCTAATGCCATCCATTTCCCTGCAAATGCTATGATTTTGTCATTTTTTAATGCAGAGTAATACTCCATTGTGTATAAATGCCACATTTTTTTTTTATCCATTCATCTATTGAAGGGCATCTAGGTTGGTTCCACAGTCTTGCTATTGTGAATTGTGCTGCTATGAACATTGATGTAGCAGTGTCCCTGTAGCATGCTCTTTTTAGGTCTTTAGGGAATAGACCAAGAAGGGGAATAGCTGGGTCAAATGGTGGTTCCATTCCCAGCTTTCCAAGAAATCTCCATACTGCTTTCCAAATTGGCTGCACCAATTTGCAGTCCCACCAGCAATGTACAAGTGTACCCTTTTCCCCACATCCTCGCCAGCACTTGTTGTTGTTTGACTTCATAATGGCTGCCAATCTTACTGGAGTGAGATGGTATCTTAGGGTGGTTTTGATTTGCATTTCTCTGACTGCTAGAGATGGTGAGCATTTTTTCATGTACTTGTTGATTGATTGTATGTCCTCCTCTGAGAAGTGTCTGTTCAGGTCCTTGGCCCATTTGTTGATTGGGTT
>NW_025999982.1:25612266-25648128 GCF_001458135.2 Marmota marmota marmota
TACAACTATCTTATATTTGATAAAGGGGCTAAAAGCATGCAATGGAGGAAGGATAGCATCTTCAACAAATGGTGCTGGGAAAACTGGAAATCCATATGCAACAAAATGAAACTGAATCCCTTTCTCTCGCCATGCACAAAAGTTAATTCAAAATGGTATCATCTTTTTGTAAAAAAGTTTGCCACTTTTTTAAAAGTTAAACATTCATGTCATAAAGTCTAGCAATTTTATTAGTAGATATTTACACCAAAAACATGAAAGTATATATGTTCATATCCAAACTGAAAACAATCTAAATGTTCTTCAATGGGTGAATAAACAAATTATGAGATATCTATACAGTGAGTGAAAGAAGGCAGTTGAAAGAGCATATGCTATATTATCACACTAACACAAACCTTTTAAAAGTGCAAGTGATTTAACAGTAACAGAAAATAAAATAATGTTTGCTTTAGGATGCAGACAGCAGGAGGTGAGGAAAGTTTTAGAAGGCAGGGATTCCAGAGGAAACTTTCAGAGATGATTGATATGTTAAACTTTATTGATTGAAATGATGCTCTCACAGACACATATATCAAAACATCAAATTGTACAGCTTTTGTGTGGTTTATTTCATGTCAATTACACCTCACTAAAGCAGTTGAAAATCAAATTAAAAAAAACAGATAGAAAGGTAGCATGTAATAAAATTTCAGAAAGCAAACATTTAGGTTATAATGGAGAAATATACTTTAAATTATATTTTTTGCATTGTTTTGACAGGGATCATTGTCTAGAACTTTATTTTTTAAATTCATATCCTTAACTCTGTTTTTCTGTTACTTCTTAACACCTCCAAATGAAAGATGCACATGATTTGGGAGGAGATGCAATCATTTCATAGTTAGAGATGTCATCCCCTTGAAGAACCAGATTCATTTTATTTTAACTTCTACTGATTGGCATAGTTCTGTCCTTCCATACAGCAGAATTATCTATCTTCCATTTCCACAGACGCATCTGAAAATAGTTGAAGGAGGCTATCATATACCCCAGAGCCATTTCTTCTATGATAAAAAACATACACAGTTTACTGTGTTACTTTTGAGACATATTATTCTACCCTATTCATCTCATTCAGGATCCCCTTGAGCTTATTAGTGTCACTCTCAAAGTTTGGAACCCAAAACTGGAAGCAATAATCTGGATTTAATGAGATCAACACAGAGCACAAGGAGACTATAATCTCCTTTGTTCTGAACCACACAACAGCCTAAGATTGGATTACCTTTTTCAGCAACAGTGTCATGCTGTCAGTTCCTATTGAACTTGAAGCTAAATAAAACTTCATGTTTTTCTTTTTCTTCAGCAGAACTGCTATAAATCCCATTTTTCACTTTTTATTTTTGTAAAACCAATGATTTGAACCTAAATGTAGGAATTTATATTTGCTCCTGTGAAATTACATATTGTTTTATGCTTCTTGTTTCTGCCTATTGAGATCATTTTGAATCCAATCTTTCTATCCACTATATTTATATTTCCTCTTAGCTTTAGGTAATTCACAAATCTCATACATAACATTTTATTTCATGTGCTCTGCTTCAGCATTATATTCCCCCCAGCTACCAACTTACCTTTCACCTTCACTTCACAATTACAGTAGACCTATATTATTTATTGCCCAGTGTACCTTTCTTTAAAATGTCATTTCTTGTATTCTTTAGAACTGACAATTTTAGCAAACCACTCCCCCTACACAACAGTAAATGTGATCCGTACTGGTCAACGTAAACCTCCTCTTTCCAAGGCTACTGTGATTTACTCACAAAATGGACATTTCCCCTACTGGGCCAATTGGAATCCTCTATGATAAACAAAATCAAATTTACAATACACACCAAGGTCATGATATTGGGGGAATGTGATCATCCGATTAAGAACAAAGAAAGAACTTATTGAAATTAGAATAGCATAAGAGCATGGGCACAATCATGGGCAGCTGAAGGGAGGACAAAAGCTGGGCAGCTTGTATTAACCTTTGAATATATCCCTAACTAAAGCCATAACCATGCCTTAGCATATCTGAAATGTCAACTAATTAGTTCTGTTCTTATTTAAATTGACTTATAGATATCATATAACTGCAATTTTTGCTGCTGTTAATTATTAATAGTAAGAATAACATATTTTGATGAAAGGAAAATTTCCAAGGATGGCACATAAAAAATGTATCTATATTAAAATACATACTATATTTGAGACATAGAGCCTATGTGAATAATTACTTTTTATTCATTAACTATATGGAGAGTCAAATGTATATCAGTTATAAGATAGAACATCAGTGATGTATTTATGCTCTAGGGCATAAATACAGAATTCCAGATATGCTAAAACCTAGAATTACAGAATGATTTGCAGAGACTGAATACTGCAGAGGATTCCTTATTTGAAATGGTTTGATCCAGAAGTTTTTTTGTATTTTAGATATATTTTTTAGATTTTAAAATATTTGCATATGTATAATGATATATCTTTGGGATAATACCCAAGTCTTGGTACAAATTTATTTTATGCTGCATATACAGATATACATATGTACACATATGCACATATAGCTTGAAGATAATTTTATGCAATATATTTTAATACACCTGCATTTTGACTGCAGCTTGTCAGATGAGTTCAGGTGCAGAAGTTTTGCACATGCAACATCATATCAATGCTTAAAATGTTTCAAAATTTGGAATATTTCATATATCAGACTTTTGGATTAGGGATGCTCAACCTGCCCATAGTTTTGTAATTCCTTATATGTGATTATTTTCTTCTTCTTTTCTTTCTAAAGACAAAGTAACAAATGTTTAAAATGTATCATATCTTAATTATTTAGCTATCATCAGTGCTTTTGTGCTTGTTAGTATCTATATGATGAAAATACTATATGTTTTTATGCTTTTGTACATCTCTTCCCAATCCTCATTCATGACATCCTGATAGAAGGCATCAGCCCTCATGGAAGTATTTACACTATAGACACTGGCAATACTATAAGTCAAGCCTCTCACCCACCTACCTGGTTACTAATCATTCATCAGCACATCAAGCATTAGAGCAATAGAAACAGAATTAATTGTTCCTGTGTACCATTTCAGCCACATGCTTTAAAAATGTTAACCCATTTATATATAATAATGATGTCAAGTGCTAAGGATTGCTTTTATCCTCATTTTATAGGAAAAGAAATAAAGAGACAAAAAGATGTAATAATTCTTCTGGAATTGCACAGTTAGTAAATTACAAACTGACTTACTAAAAAAAAAAGTCCTGTCTCTGACATCTCTTAGTGTTATATATGGAAACTGACCCCACCCTAATTAAAATGGTATTTTATATCTGTAGGGTTGGAGAAATATTTCTGTAGTTTGGCTATTTGAAAAGACTCACCAGATCCTACTGAGTATACTCAATGAAAGGTATTTACTTCTTCCTTTGTTGCCTGCACACTGTTAAAGGAAAAACATCATAAAAAAACACCCTTTTGGAATTACTTTTTGGCTTCTAAGAATATAATCCTTAATAACTTAAGGTTTTTATATACTGAAAATTTCAACATATTGTCACAACAATGTACTTGTTAGCGTTGTCTTCATCATTTCAATTCTTACTTCAGATTCACATTTTATTGGCTTTTCATAATCTGAGTACTTTGTTGAGTTACTTGTTTAACCATATATTTCTTTGGTTATTTTCCATAATTTCTCACTGAGATTGTTCAGAATTTGTGATATTATTCTGGTGTGTGTGTGTGTGTGTGTGTAACTTGGTTCATAATCCTCTTAAGTCTATCATTAGGTCATGGCGTCCTTCACTTGAGATATTCAAACACTATTTCCTAAAGCCTTTGGCCCTATGGAATTATAGCCCCATATTCTTTTCTTTTGTTTTTGATGTCATCATCCTTTTTTTTTCTAAAGGTAAAATGCTATTTGTATAAAATAACATTTTCTTATTAGAAATGATTTGATATGATACTCATTGTTTCGTATACTCTTTAAAATTATGTCAGAACCTTATTATATATTTTATTTTTGTTTATGTTTTTATTTCATGCAGCAAAGCACCTTATAGATGTTTAAATATTAAAATATCATAAAATGAGTAGTCAATCAACCATGAATTTGAATACTGGGTCTATTTTTTATAAGGTTAAAAACTTTGGCAAATTAACCTGCGTTTATTGTATAAAAAATTAATGAAGTTTTCTTTAATCACTATATGACCTTATGGCAACATTATTCCTGAATGGCCTGGTAAGTACAAAGTTTTTAGCATAATGCATGGCATATTGAAGTACACAAAAGTATTAGTTTGTATACTTACTCATAAGAAAATATTTCTTTATGTCTTAACTTGACATATTATTTGAATTTAATAAAGTAAATAACTTAAAGAAATGCAGCCCAATTCTTCCTTCTATGACAGTAAATAGAAAAATCTTATCTTCAACAATGGTAATCATGGTTATAATGATTCATCATGAAGGTTACATGCATAAAGTTCTTATATAGCAGATTCTAAATATATTTCTATGCCTCTTGTAACTGCAGATTTACAGTATATGAAGTAATTCTCACTCCTTTATGAAGCCCACAAAAGTCAAGAGACATGCCTATGACCATTCTGTTGGTGGCAGAGCAAATTTAGGTTTGTCTGATATAAAAAGTCTCTTTTCATTGTTTTTTGCTAAATATTTCTATCTATATATAGGACCCCAGTATTCTTAACTTCTAGTTGGGCACAGTGGTACATGTCTGTAACCTAGATATTCAGGAGGCTAAGGCAGAAGGTTCACAAGGTTGAGGCCAGCCTGGGAAATTTATCAAGACCCTGTGTCAAAATAAAATTTTTAAAAAGGGCTGGGATTTAGATCAGTGCTATAGCACATGCCTCATATGTGAAAAGTCCTGGGTTCAAACTCCAGTACAATCATCATCATCATCATCATCATCATCATCACCAAAACTAGACTTAACTTCTAACTAGGTACACCGAGAAGGTGATGTGGGATTTTCTAGATTCTAGCATGCACCATGCTCATACAATGGTCCATCTAATTTAATTGAATTTCACATTAAATCACACAGATGGATCTATAGATAAATGAGTAGATAGAAGGATGGAAAGATAGAAATAAATAGATAAATTCCAATCTTTGGTAGTTAGTTTAATTAGGAAATTATGCCTTGCCATCATTGCTCTACTAACATATCATTATGCAAACCATCTTTAATTTGCCTGCTAAGAAAATAGGAAAGAAAAAGTACTGAGCAAAGAGAAAAAGTGTCATCTCTTTCATGGATTAATATAACTTAAATTGACCTAATACTAGTTCATGCTTTTTCATTAATGACTAGCACAGTGTACTAGATTTAAGCCGGATAATTTTTTTTCATATTACTTTTTAAAGTTTTTTTTTTGTTATAGATGGAAAAAATACCCCTATTTTGTTTATTTTTACTTGGTGCTGAGGATTGAACCCAGTACCTCACATGTGCTAGTACTCTACTACTGAGTCACAACCCCACCCCCTTTATATTATTTTAATGACAGGTTTAGGTTGTTAAATTGCCAGAAAAAAATGCATAACTTCTAAAATTTTAAATATACTGCTATAAAAGGAAATATTATAGTGTGAAAAAGAACATAGGACCTGGGGGTCTAAAGGCTATGGATCCAATCCTAAATCAGATATTTATTCAATGAATTAGGTAAATGTTCTCATTTTTATTACTTAGTTTTCTCTGTTAAGATTGTAGAAAATCATATTTCTAAAGTGAGATAAAGAAAGTTGAAACACTTTAGAAGCCATAAAGTATTTTGAAATGGAAAAAATAGCCACCATTGTGATTGTTCATTACCAAAAACATCAGGTCAGTTGATGTTTAGCACAGATGCTGTTGAAATAAGCCCAGGAAGCTTTTGCTGGAATCCTTTTATTTCTAATGTGATTTAAGTTGCATATTCCCCTATGGGTAATCTGAAGTCAACAGAATAATTGGTAACTTTGAAAGTCTATCCACAAGTGCCCCCCAGCTACCAGGCTTTCCACAATCTCTGGTCTCCAGGAAATCACATCAAATGGGAGAAACTGCTATGCAAACCTTTTGTTTGGCTTCAAAGTTTTGCATCATACAACTTACATCCTTTGGTTCTTTGCTATGTGAGTTTTTATTTTGAGTGATTTCTAAATTCCTACCAGTATTTGTCTTTGCTGTCTTTTTCATAATCATAATCACCAAAAGCACCTATTTGATCTTGCTATGTGGGAGGCACTATTTTGCATGGTGGACAGACTTCATGGCATCCAGTTCTCTCCACAATACAATGAAGTATAGGAGTATAGAAAAGAAGTACAGAGAGGAATTAGGTCTCCAACTGAATTACTATGGGGCATGACAAAGCTTACAGTCCTCATAGATTCTAATTTAAAGAGAACAGATTACAGGGAGAGGGGATGTGGACATAGGGGGGGACATTGGTACTGGGAGTTATTTACCTATCTGACTGGTGAAGCATGTCCTATTTTCCTCATGATTTTATAGGTGAGGTCTGGGGTTCAGGGAGGTTAAGCAATTTGGCCAAGTAAAAATTGTTGAACTCAGGAAAAATACCCACCACACTCTCTGTGAACTAACAGGATAACCCCACTTATCTCGTACTTATGGTAGGCCAATTTAAATTTAGCAGTTTGTTAGAGGCTACATTTCAATGCCCAGGTGAACTTAGGAACATATCTAGTGTAATGTAAATTTTGTGATTTCTGTTTCTTTTGTGGAAAGGCATGATAACATGTTGTCTATATTAATACTTGTTGATGAACAAGCACACTCTTTTGGAGGATGTTAGCAAATTTTCCCAAGAAGAATAGAACTGCTAGGAGCAATTAGTTACCTAGATCTTAATGTCTTCATTTTTATAATTCAGTATTAGCAAAACTTCTTTAATAAATTACTGCCCATTGGCAGGAAAGATACCAAGGGAAAACTTGATATAAGGACAGGTAGTGTTAGTCTGGACTAGTCTACTGAGTTCCATTAAAGCATTCTAAAGGTTTATGGGAATGAGTTGTATATTGATTAAATTTCTTTATTACAATCCATCTACAAACTTAGTGGCTTAGTTCAACACTCATTTGCTCATAAATCTATCATTTAGCTGGGTGATTCTGCTGATCTGGACCAGGGGTGGCTGATCTTGGCTTGGACTTGCTCATGTTTCTCTGATGGGTTGGATGGAGAGTGGTTCATCTTAAAGCCCTTACTCACTATGGGGTATGCTGATGAGGGTGAAATGATACTTTTCATTTTACTGGTTAATGGGGATTTGCTTAAATGCTAGCAGCAGTGTTCTAAGAGAATGAGAAGATGTAATACCTTCAGAGGCTCAGGATTGGAAGAGGTATAGCATAACTTCCGTGATATTCTACTGGTCAAAGCAAAAAACGGTGAACACAGCACATTCAAGGGGTAAAAATTAACTAATTTCATGATGGTAGGGACTATAAAATCACTTAGAAAAGGGGGTATATATAGGAAAGAATGGAAAACTGTACCTATCTTTTATTTATCCAATCATAGTGGGTGTGCCATAGAAACAATAGCTGAGCAGGTCAGTCTTGATTAAACAGCTGTGACCTTGGGATCTAAAGTATATGAAATATGGGTTAGGGTTGTAACTCAGAGCTAGAGCTCTTGCCTAATATGTGTAAGGCCTTGGGTTTGATCCCTAGTACTGAAATAAAGAAATAAACAATGTGAAACACATTGAAGATGTCGAAAATGCTTTTGTACGGAGAGCTTTCAACAGCATCCCAGTGACCCAAAGGCAATGGCCCTCTTCACATATTTATAATCAGTACTGACCCTTTGTGAGTGAAGATTTAGCTGAGTTCTTTGGATACTTTAAAATCAAAGTTGGCTTTATGAGAGAGATCTACATGTCCTGATGATTTGGTAGATAGAAGCTCAAAGCCATTTTATAAAATTTAAACAAAAAGCTTTTACGATATTCACACCATATAGTTGTTACAAGTGCATATATTAGAGACAAAATTTTGACATATTTTGTCAGTGATTTCCTCTTGAATTTATATCTGAGTCCCATACTTTGTCTTACTTCCCTTGTCCCACCACACAGTATATTATATTCAGATCCCTATTTTAATGGCTTGTTTATTTTTATGATTTTAACATAAATGTACCTACATTATGCTACAACACTGACAAATACACTTAGGTGCATTCTAAGTTGTTCAATCTTAAAATCTAATTAAGTATTTATGGTCTCACATTTTATATTTTACTCAGTCACAAATTGAATGTTAGAAGAATATAGTTTTAATTGAGGTCAAAATGGAAAAATTAGTAGTTTCTAAACACAATCAAAAGCTAAGCTAATGTAATATGCCATAGGATCAATGCTTTGTAGTTTTAATACTTTTTAAATTATTTTATGAAAGCATTACATATTTTGTAGTATTTGGAGAAATCCATAGAACATAAAGAAGGAAATTTAAATTATCCATAATTAAAACATTCAGAAAGATGCTGAGTACTCCAATACAAAGTCCAAACTTCAAAATGTTCCCAGATCTAAAGCTAAGCACTGATCTACACCACACATAGAAAATTTCCCCCCGTAAAAAATTGTTCAATTCAGTAAAATAATAAAAACATTGTAAAAATTATCTTTAGACTTATGTGTAAGTTATATACGAAACAAAAATGAATTCTGTGTTTAGACTTGAGTCCCATCTCCAAAATATCTTATTATGTAATATAAATATTGAAAAAATACTTAATCCCAAACTACTCATGTCCAAGCATTTTGAATGAGGGGATTCAGTCTGTATTTGATGCATATTTTCTCATCAATATATTGCATAAAATATTTTATTATTTTTAAAATAATACATTGGTGGCAGAGAGAGTTAGTGCCTGACAGGTGCTCCCTGTGTTCCTTACATTTCTAAGATATCTCTGATGAGTGTGAGAACCATGATACTACTTCCAGATGATGGAATGGATGATAAAGAACATGTCTCACAGTCTGATCAGCCAACTAAGACTTGGTGCAGCTCCTTCTCAGCCACTCTGACCTTGGAGACCATGTGTACCAGTGAGTGTAACTCTGAGATGAAGAAAGACTTATTAACTTCTGTCGACCTTAGGTGTATAGGTAATCCAAGATTTTCTGCTCTGTCACTAAACTGAAACATAGCCATCTTATTTTAACACATGTCATTTCACACAAAAAAGCAATCATTCTACAAATCAACTTTGCTTTCTGACTTTTTTCACTCAATGCTACATATTAGTGAATATATGTATATGGATTTATACATATATATTTACATATATGCACATATATGTGTAAACGTGTATATTAGTATATATACATACATGATGTACTCATTTATGTTATGTGTAGGATATCCAATGTTATCAAAACATGTTAATAATTCAAATGACCAAATAGAGTAATTCATTCCAAATTTTCTACCTACATATTACCTATTGTGTTCAAGGCATCAAAACATAAATACAATTCTATTTTTGTCATATAACTGGATGCATTTTTAGTGACACATAGCTTACATAATGTGAGATTACACAATTATATCCCCTGAAACTATGAAATTCATGTTTAGTTTTCCATTTTGCATAGAATTACTACATTTTAAACATCCTGCAGAGATGGAACAAAGTGATTTATACATGTACCAGTTGTTTTTATAAGATAAACTATTGGAAGACTGTGCTTCCAAATTTATTTCAAAGGTTTTTATTATTTTTCAATAGAGCTCTGATGGGAGCAGCTCAATTCACAATTTCTAAGATATGGAACCAACCTAGGTGCCCTTGAAAAGATGAATAGATTAAGAAAATGTGGTGCATTTGTACAATGGAATATTACTCAGCCATAAAGAAGTATGAAATTATGGCATTTGCCAGTAAGTGGATGGAACTGGAGACTATTGTGCTAAGTGAAATAAGCCAATCCCAAAAAATCAAAAGGCTGAATGTTCTCTCTGATATGTGGATGCTGACTTACAATGGTTTGGGGGTTGGGGAAAGTATAGATTCACCAAATTGGACACCAGAGTGAATCAGACATAACTTTCTTATGTTCATATATTTATACGCAACCAGTGCAATTCCACCTCATGTACAACCAAAAAAAAAAAAGGAAAGTTATACTTCATGTATATATGATATGTCAAAATACATTTTACTGTCGTATAAAAAAGAACAAATTTTAAAAATTTAAATAGTGCTATGATAGATGGACAATAACATCACTTTCTTTCTGAGATTAATTTGATTAAATGATAATATTTTAGATTCCTGGTATAAAACACAACTTTAATCCAAATTTAATATCTTACTTTCACTTGATATTTTCAAATATAAGATTTTGTTATTGAAAAGAACTCTGAGGCAAAGGAGTATTAGTAGTTAATAGTAAACTTTTACATAGAAAAAGTACCATTTCTGACTCTATTATATCTGTTTTTAGTTATATATGCTAGTATTTATGGTTTATATAGTGTTCATACATATTGGACTTTTACCCAGTATTCAGGAAAATAAAGACAACTTTAAATGTCCTGATTCTATTATCTTTGTAGCAATGATCCATGAGTCTCAGATATATAAAATACTTGATAAACTAATGAGCAGAAGTAACTATACGGTATAGCCCAAAAGGACACAGAGTTTGTTGATTTGCTTTCAATTAGAATAATGTCTTACTAGTTAACTCTCCACTATGTCTGTCTTATTATTTATGACTCATGTTATGAAAATGCTTAGTCTTTCCTCAGAAGAAAAACACCAAAAGGGTAAATATTTTACCTAAAACATTTCCTTACCTTAAACAGGATATGAGGATTACTCCATCATTAAAGAAAGTAAACACGTATACATTTTAAGGAGCCATATTTTCTTTAAAAAACAGTTTGATATTATTTTACTCTGTCATAAGTCAGGTTAGAGTTTTACCAACTACCAAAACATATATCTCACTATATTTTATAATAAATGAGCATGAACTTGAAACTGGTATGAAAATTATTGCCTTTTACTTTCAAGTGAATAAAATTCCCCAAACAAGCATAACCATTAAGGGGTATGGCTATGCAGTGGTGCATGTCTCATCACCCTGTTCAGTCAAATCACTGTCACTTGAAGAGTTAAGTGGCATTTCACAGTAAGCTGTAAGAGTTTAAACCTGTAAGATATTCACCAGGATTCTGAACATTTTAGTCAAATAAAATTTCCATTGCTTTGATATCTATTTCAATCACTGGAGTATATTTTGTGTTGTTTCTTTGCAATATAGTTGTATTATGACCTTTCATCCTCCTGGTAGCTCTGTGGTATGCCGAAGAACTAAGAGGAGATAGGGTAAAAGGGATTGGTGGACATCAATAAGGTGACATCTGTGCAGGAACTGGGCAAATCAAATAGACAAACTCTAACAGTGAAGTCAGCAATTTTAGAAAAGTGGCTATCAGGCTGTCTCTATTCTAGCTGATAATTTACATTAGTCCAATAGCCAAGAGGAAGAACAGGATTGAGAAAAGGATCAAACTAGCCTCCAAAAATGAAGGAGAAATTAAGAATTTCCTAGGTGAACAAAAAACCAAAAGAGTTCAATACTAAAGCTTCCCTATGAGAAATGCAAAAGGAATTCCTTCAAGTTGAAACATAATGGTACTAGTCAGTAAGAAGAAAACATATGAAAATATAAAGTTTGGGTAAAGATAAATGTATAGGCAAATACTGAATTTTATAGAATCATATTGTTAATGCTTCAATCACTTCTAATTCTGGTGTAGAATTTAAAAGACAAAAAAGCAGAAAATCAGGGATAAATTTATTTAAATGAGTACATAATATAAAAGATGTAATTTGTGGCATCAATAACATGAAGTAGGGAAAAGAGAGCAGAGATGTAAGGAGTAGAGTTTGTATATGATTGACATTAAGGTGTTATTAATTTAAGATAGATTATTATAACCTTAAGATGTTTGTGTATTCTTTCTGTTAACCACAAAGAAAATATGACCTAAGTACTTCCAAGTCCCGACTCTCGAAAGTTCTACCATCTTACAAAATTGCTACAATGAGAAACAAGCTTCCAGCTCATAAACTCTTTGGGATCACTCAGTTCATAGTATCCATGTTCATCACAATAGCCAAAAAGCAGAAGCAACCTAAATGTCCATCAAGGGATAAATGGATACACAAAAGGCATATACTTATACAAATGGAATATTGTTCAGACTTAAAAAGGAAAGGAATTCTGGCACATGCAAAAGCCTGGGTAAACCTGGAAAACATTATGTTGAGTGAAATTAGGCAGCTGCAAAAGACAACCGTTGTATGATTCCTCTTCTAGAAGCTATCAAAATTATTCAAGCTCATAGAAACAGAAAGCAGAATGGCCTTTTCCAGAATATGGAATAATAGGAATTAGGAGATGTTTTTCCAATGTGTATACAGTTTCAATTATGCAAGATAAGTATTTAGAGATTTGTAGCACATCATCAATGTAGTTAAAACTACTAGGGTGTGGTTAAGATGATTGTACAACTAATTAGAACAACAAAAAAATAAAAATGGTTAAATGGTAATTTTTATTTTTATACTATAATTAATATAAAAGTTTTAAATGTGATTTTCTAACAACTACAATGTCTTGATGTTAACCTTTGCCACTAGAAATTGGCACAGCATAATTTCCATGATGCTGAACTCTAGAACAGTGGCCTTTACTATAATGTCCTAGGACCCATGGGTGGTCTCCAAGACCTTTACAGAGTTCTACTACAAAATTGCTTTCAGGTAATCTGTGATGTCATCTGTTTTTTTGATACTCTGTTTCATGTGCAACAGTGTAGAATATGTAGCAAGTGCACAATTATCTGGGTACATTAATAAAATGCCCTGATTTCTCCCAGATATGCGAAATAGATGTGAAGCCAAAATTTCTTTGTATGTTTCCATCAAAATAATCTATTGTACTATAATGGATATGAACAAGATATGAAAAGCCAACTGTCTCCTAATCAGATGTAAAAGAGGAGTGCAAAAATGTAAAAATTACTTTTACCTTTATAGAATCTGATGGAAAAAAATATATTTAAAAAAAAATTATTTTTTAGTTTTAGGTAGACACAATATCTTTATTTTATTTTTATGTGGTGCTGAGAATTGAACCCAGTGCCTCAAATGAAGTTATTTGCATAAAAATATATCATCATGTATAATATTTATTATTGTATACTATATCAATCAATCATGTTTATAATATTTGTTATTATCATTTAAAAAACAATTAAAAATATACAAACATATATGGATATACTTAATAATACTCAATTACTTTAAAATGGTTAAAATAGTAAATTTTGTTGTTTTACCACAATTTTGTTTATTTTATCAAATTAGAAATAATAAATCTCTTTAAAACAACTCAATTTTCCTTTCTAATACTACAAATATCGATAGATACAATCCACATAAACAAATTCTCCTTGAAATGCTAATTTCTGAGTGAGTGAATGTGTTCTTAGACCAATAAATTTGACAAATGTTTCTTTAGACATCCTTGCTATGTTAGCCTCGTATTAAATTAGAATTAAAATATATTGCAAAAATGGGAAGAGGCACACTTCCTTCAGAAGAATTTAAGAATAATTGTCTTGTAACAAATGAAAATTGACTTTTTTATTATTTATCAATTGAGTTTTGTAAACAAAGACTGCATCAGCTGTGACAACAGCAAGAAACATAGCTGGCATGGTTAACAAAGTAAATTAGAATCTCCATTGTCCCACTGCACAATTTAAGTTTTTCTCATGTCTTAGAATAGCACACTGTCCATTGAGTTTTCATGGATGAGATAGAAGAATTTAAAGCTTTCTTCAAAAGAAAGAAAATGGGATGTTGCCCTCAATAAACAAAACAAATTTCAGTCTTTAGATAAATAGTAGTACATGTGGCATGTAATAGATCTGAATTTCTGGTGTATTTTACCTTTATACTGTGATCTCAGCTAGTAGCAATTTTCTTTTATATGGCTTCAAAACAACACTACTGCTATTATAATAAAAGGGGCTGAGAATGAGAAAATGACAACAGCCTATTTCTCACTGCCTTGGTAAAGAAATGCAATTGTTAACAATTTTTTGCTATATTGCATACTAGTTGTATTTGTATTAGTTTAGTGTATGAAAATAAATATCTCTTCCTAGGCAACCAGAAAGAATTACTATTATAGAATTTGGAAAAAAATGCTTCATTTTTTAAAAAATAAATAAAATTTGGATGATATGGGTGTTTGAAGCTCTACATAGGGATAGCTCTCTAAATGTTTTAGGAATGCCTGTGAATCCCTGTTTTCTCTCTGTCACTCTCTTTTCCTTCTCCAGTTTCTGTTGTCTTCCATTAACAGAAAACATCTATATTATCTTCCAGCATGTGGTTTTCATGCATGGTGGTTATCTTAGACACTTTTTTCCCCCTGTACAAAGCCACATAGTAAATATATTCATCTTTGCAGGATAGACCTTTCTATGGTCACTCTTCAACTTGCAATTATACAATGAAAACTGCCTTAGGCAAGGCATAAATGAATGTGTGTGAATAAGTATGTTTCAATAAAACTTAATTTACAAAATAGAGGCTAGGGTTGGGAGGAAGATTTGATCCAGAGGCCATAGTTGGAGGAGCTCAGTTTAGAACTCTGTTGCTTCCAACAAGTAATTCAATTTAACCATGGTATGTTTCCATAACAAAGTTGTCTTACTTAAGATGACAACAAACAACTGTTTATATGCATAACTCACTAAGCATTTGTGAAATACATTTGAAATCCTGTGTCCAATTGTTCACTAAATTCTCTTCTGCTTCTTTTTAAAATTTGGCCTAGAAACATGAAACTTGCCAGCTTACATATTTAGGTTAATATGAATTTTAGTTTAACCCTGTACTGACATTGATAACCCAATTAATAGGGATTACTTTGTAATGTGGTCAGGTTGGCAAGAATTTTTTTCTCCTGTCTTCTGTATTTGCTAAAGGTCACATATAGAAAATGGAATTTCACAGATCTCAACCCACCTTCAAGTATGCCCTCCAGTAGATGAGTCCCCCACAGTCATAAACACTGTTCTAGTGTTGCCATTTAGAAATTTACTGCATTTCGCAGTCCAATGGCTCAGTAAAAGCAATTTTTATTTTTACCTCCTGTATCAACCTGTGTGAAAATCTTTCCATGTCAGAGAGGCAGTAGGAGGCAAACATTAAAGTACTTTTTTTTTTATTTTAGAAAATAAAACCTGTTAGAAAATCAGGCTTCAAAACACTGTCTGTCTCAAAATATTGACAGCTGAAGAAGCAGTGGGAGGCAACCTAAGGAGCAGTTTGCTACACCAACAATAAATGTTAACACATTAGAACATTCTTAATAGGAAATTAATAAAAATTGTTAATAAGATTCCAGCATTTCTTACTTACTCAAATATTTTTTTCACTTATTTTCCTATTTTTAACTCTCATATATTCCTTTACCTTTTTTACTTCTTAGTCTCCCCTACCATCTCAAATTGTATTTTTTTTTACATTATCATTAACTGTTCTACCAAGTATATAGAAAATTTCCCATGTTTATAAACCATGGGAGAAAATTTAAAGCCCACAGAAAAGTAGGAATAAGAGTTTGATTTTTCAACCACTATAGAAACCAATTTTCTTTTTCTGTTTTCATTGTATTATCTTTCTCCAATTTATCCAAAGTCTGACAAAGTTTTCAATTTTTCTATTTTTTCATACATAAGCTTCTTTTTGTGACTATTCATAATTTAGTCATGCCATTAATTAGCCAGTCCAAAAATATTTCCTCTACTCAAGACACCTTATCCTAGGCTTTGTTTATATTGAGCTACTTAACCATAATAGTGCACCAATTCAGTCTATCCACCCATATTCTAATCCAATTAGAATATCCACAATTAGTGGAGGTATTTATTCTCTCTACCTATTTTATGATTTCTATACTTTATCATATCAAAACTCCTAGTTAAAGGCAAAGTTATCCTGATCCTCTACAGCTCCATACATGATCTGGCTCCCCTTCATTTTTCTGATTTCATAACCAAGGCTCTCTCTTTGTCCACTCCACTCCTATTATTCGGTCTCCTTCATCCTTGATCCTGCCACAGTGACTTTTGCATTTTACTCCCCTAAAATGTGCTTTCCCAGTTGTCTGCATGTCCAGCTGGACAACTTCACTGGTTCCAAAGTCCTATTCAGTGAACCTTTACTAATTATTCCATCAAATTCTCACCTTACTCTGCAGACATTGCATACATTTCTTTCCTCTCTATTCTTTTCATTTAGCATTTTTTTACTCTTTATTGTATTTACTTGTCTTGCTCATTGTCTGTTCCACTATAAGATATGTAAAAGTAGGTATTTTATCAGTTTTAATCATCATTATGTGCCAAGTGCCTAGAAAAACATCTGAAACTTGAAGTACTGCATAAATATTTGTTGCATAAATGATTTTCAGGAGCATATACTTCTCACTTCATATTTCGTTTTTTTTTTCTTACATGATGCAAATCTGTCCCAGGTAGATTGTTAGAATGAGGTCATGATCTAGGTTGCATCATTTTCTGTGTTCCTGCAACATCTAGAACATGCTGAGCATAGAGGAGGAATTCAGTACATGGAGGATTTCATTAAGATCTTGATGATTTGCATGCATATGTGACTATGTAACAACAAATGCCACCATTATGTACAATTAAAATGCACAAATAAAAATATGGGAAAACCCCAAACAATGACCAAAAATCTTGATAGGTAGATGTGAAAATTAATATAAATTGACCAAAATAGGATAATCTTGCTGCTTGGTAATGCAAGATTTTAGGAAAACTGTCATTTCCAATTATTACAAAGAATCAAAGAATCAGTTCCACTTATTACTATTTCCTCTTGGTAATTCTTTTATCCCTCTTTAAACACTGAGTCAGGATAATTCAAGAAATCCTAAAATTCAGGAAAGATGAATGTAAGCAAGCCAACAGAAAACTGAGGGATGACAAATGGGGGTTTCCTGCATGCTCTATAAAAAAATCTATGTGACTATCTGATCCAGAATGAAAATAACTTCATGTAATATTAAATAAAAATCCTCTCACCAGCTTCAGAGCCTGTGTGTTGGGCTATTATTGTACCCAAGCTTACCATTTGTTTGTGTTAAATATTTTGCTCCACTTAGGAGCATCATGACCTAACAAAAGCTCTTAAATTGCAAACAGTGACCTTGATCTGACAGTTAGAATAATCTATGGCTTAAAGTATGTACAGTAGGTGGTGCAATAATAAATCAATTCAAATTAGTGCAGATGTGACTAGCAAGTAGTCCAGAAATTAGAAATCTGTGGCTCCATCCTCTCAAAGCTCCTTCTGGGAATGTTGAATTGTCTACAATTTAGCTGTTAAGATCATTTTGTTGTCACATAGCTGCATTGCATAGGAGGGCCCACCTTCATTACCTGAACTGAATCATTTAACCAAGGACACTTGGCTCCTTGCCTAGCAGACCTCTGGAAAGCACTTCTGAGGTGAGGGCACTGCTGCTGTGATGTGATATTTTTAAAGAGGAAAGTTTTGTCTATGTCAAACACAAAATAGCGAAATAAAGCAAAATGTATTTTGGCAATAATTAGCATTATTTTACACAGAGCTGAGATTCAGAACTGAGAAAAAGGAACTCTGAAAAGCTTGTGTGTGTGTGTGTGTGTGTGTGTGTGTGTGTGATATTCTCTCTCTCTCTCTCTCTCTCTCTCACACACACACACACACACACACCTGCCCTTTTTATCCACGTCAAATTGTTATAAATCAGGTATCTCAATTTAATCTCATTACTTGACCACAGCCTTCAGACCTTCCACCTCTTAGATCTCATTTTTTGTCTAATTCCTTTCCAATTTCATAACTCTAATTTCTCCATCCCTTCATTTTCACTCAATATAAAATATTTCTGATCCCACTTTTTTGTGCTTAGCCTTCTCCTCTGAGATTCTGCTCACTAACACTTTGAACAACTTGGACTCCTGTCATTTATCTGCAACTACCTGGCAAAGTTGCAATTGTAATTTAAAACTGAAGTCTTTATACTTATGCAGTTTCCTAAGCTCTACTCAAAACTAGAAACCAAGTAGATCCGTAACACCAAAAAATAATTTTCAGATGTGGCTAGGCCCTCAAGCTTACTTAAATAGGACTTATTTATCCTTAGCCCTGTCTTCCTCTCCTGTCATCTTTGGAATTTTTCTGCCTTCTCCTGCCTTGCAATCTTGGGAAATTAGCTCCACTTCAAGAAGAAAGCTGAAACAATTAGGAGTGACTATGCTTGACTTTTTATAATTTTTACTTATTAATATAAACCTGTTCATATTTTTCATTTTTCCTTGGTCTCAGCTGAAAAAGACTGTGTCCTATGTTACCCCATTTTTACTGAGTCAGAGAGATTTAGTCTCCTTCAAGGCAATGACCCGTTGCGTATTTCTTCTCCCTTCATCTAACTCTCCCTATTGACTTCATTTACAGTCAATAAACTTGCTTCATTGAGACTCTTGCTACTCACCCTCAGCATCTCCATTCCATAGCTATCTTCATCAAGAAGTATCACTCATCCACCCTCCACCTTTTTTCTGTATTCATTCTTCAATCCACTTTCCCCTCTCTAGAAACTGTTCTGAAATCAAGTTACGATCTCTATGTGCCAAAGTCAGGGTGTATTTTACAGACCTGACTTCATTTGAGACTCTTTTTCACTCATCTCCCTTGGCGTCTATGTTCTCAGGGAGTCTTTTAGACCTCAAATTCTCTGTCTTGTCAGGATCTTTCTGAGTTGGCTCCATGTTAATCTCCCCTAACCCTACCCGTTCTCAAAGAAGTCTTTCTGTGATTCCTCCTTCCACTGTCTTGGCTGATTAACCATTTTCTATCCTGATGCTGCACCATGTCTACAGTGTCATCTTCCCAGTGCAAAGCATTCTTTCTTTCTGCAAGCCTTTCTCATTATCATTAACTCTTGTATGCTATTTACTGCAATATTATACTAAAGATATTTGTGTCTGTTTTCATCAGAAAAATTATACATACTGGGATGGCAGATACTTGTTGAGCTTATCGCTGTTTACCCCATAATACCTTGAACATAAACAGCACTCAAGAATTACATTAAATGGAAGTTTCACATACCCCTAATGGTTTAGTCTACATTTTTGAAAAGTCAGGCTGTACCTAAAACCACCAGGAAACAAATTAATTACATTACATGTCATTGCTATTCTTGGATACCTTCTGTATTCCTGTTGTGTTACCAGGCAGTAAAATTTCCTTCTCACAGAAAATTTTCTTCCTTTACACTCAGAAATAATGCAGCACACATTTTACTGAAAGAAAGGAAGATTAACATCCATGAAATCACTTCGCATAAAGATTTTTCCTTTAGAAACCTACTTGCCTTTCATTTGACTGCAAGAAATTTTCCACGTTTTCTTTTTATTTTAAAAGAGAGGAAGAGAATTTGTGATTACATGTCAATAAATGGCCATCTTTTTCTCTCCTAGGTACACACCGAGTGAATCGGAACCACCACCACAACACCTCACAGGAAGTTTACTCAGGTGATAAGGGTGCGGTCCATTGTGTGCACACCCACTTCAGCTCTGATTGAAGGAGTGCTCTTTAAAAAAGTCTCATGAACTGGGTGCAGTGGCACACACCTGTTCTCCCAGCAACTCAAAAGACCAGGGCAGGAGAATCACAGTTTTGAGGGCAGCCTCAGAAACTTAGCAACACTCTGTCTCCAAACAAAAATTTAAATTTTTTTTTTTTCACGGTAAAAGGAGTCTGTACTTTGAAGTTGGAATACTGTTGCTCAATTTCCATTCTAGTTCTTTTTAGCTTAGTGTCTTCAAGCAAAATAAATAACATTTCTGAAATTCATATGCATTGTGATAATAAAAATGCTTCCTTTCTGACAAGATATTTGTTAAGATTAAATGAGATGATGCTTCTGAAAGCATTTTGAAAATAGAATGCATTATTCTAATACTGACTTTTATTTCCAATTTCCAATTTACTTCTTTGGATAACCTTTCTGTTTAGCCCTCTAAATCATACACCTGGGTCCAATTAGCACTTTTATCATTATACAATGATCAAGATTGCTGTTAATTTTCTATATATCCTTTCTAATAAAGGTTTGCCATGCAGACATTACCAAGGAAGTTAAGTTTTCCCTGCTTGGAATCTACTATGTAGTTCATTCCTTGACAGATTTATTATTCTGATTGATTCTTTATATGTTCTCTATGCTTTATACCTCAGCTCTAGAAAATTACCTTGGGGAACATTCTTATAAATTTACTAATGACACCTCAGTGACTAATGCTCAATACAAACCAGACGAAGAAAATAAGCATTCAGTGCAATAATGTAATTTGAAATCCTTACCTTATTGCAATAACTCTGAGGCCTAACAAGTATTATGCTCATATTTAATTAAGTTGGATAGTCTTAGAGACTTGTACAAATGACATTTTATTCATTAGAATTCAGATTTTTGAAGCTATTTCTCTGGCTTCAATGTTCCATAATCAATGGTCCAAAATGGAGTTTATTTTAGTCTTCAACAATGACTAAATCACATAAAACCTATAGTGATAACATTCTATTAATTAAAAATCTTTGTAAAAACAATAACAATATATCTTAGAGTATTCAAAAATCATCTAGTATAATCTAGACATGCTACATTCATTTAAGTATTTGAATTTGGTTTTGATAACATTTTAAAAATCATCATTTGTTTAAACAATGTCTAATAAATTTCCCTTGTACATTAAGTACAAAACATTTTCTTTGATATATGAAAAACAATTTAAGTATGTATACCTGTGGATATAATACCAAAGCTCTTATAATTTACATTTAAAATTTGGCCAAATTATATTGCTATATTGATAATTTTTTTAAACTTTTTTCCCCATTATGTATACCTACTTTTAAAGAGTATGGGAACAACCAAATTCTCTTCGACAAATTAAACATGAAAAGTTGTATGATATTACGATGTATGTATAGCAAGATCTAGAGAAAGTCAAGTAGAGGTTTGGTTTAGATGTGTGAGAAAGATGTTTTTGTTGTTAAAGATACAGAAATTCTAAGTATCCTCTATTAAATTCAGGATTCTAGGTGATAGGATTCTTTTGTTATTGTTACTGATTTAATAAACAGTATGTTTTCTAGGACCTGCATTTCAAAACATTTTTTCAACAGTGAGGTGCACTTATTATATTGTTGAAGGGGCTCTTTGGTGTTCCTACAATATCCCAGCCACATCTCTGCACTTGCATTTTACATGTACATTATTTATGTGATTTTTCCTTTAGATATAAGTTTTAAACACAAGACCTTTCTTATTCATCTTCAAAACTGTTGCACCTAACCATAGTGTTGGGCACACATTACATACAGAATAAAATCAGGAAAGATTAAATGAATAAATTAATAAATAAACCATCGTCTACTGTGTAAAGATAGTATTATTGCTATTGATTTCTGACTCACTCTTCTTATTTACTTATTCATTCCACTTATCAAAATTCTAAGTGAGAATATGACTACAATATTTTATAGAACTAAATAAAATATATTTGAATCTTTATCAGAAACTTCTTAATCATAATTTGTATCCAGAGGCATTGCTCATAAGTCTTTAAGAGTCAGCTCTCCAGAGGAACAAAGGAAAAAATAAAAATGAACAGTCTTGATTTGTAGCCTTTGCTGACTTCTGTGGTATAATACTCCCAACATGGCCAATTTTAAGCTACCAACACCATATCTCTGACACAGAGTAGGGAGGAAATAAGCACAATTGGCTCTCCTGAGTCTCCAGGACATCATTGGCTGCTCCTGTACCACATCTTACATTACTCATTTCAGCTGGCTTTGCTGAATCGCCTCTGCTACAGGTTTTCAGTAGTTCCTTTCAAGGACTCACTTCTATGCACAGAGGTAATAAATCAAGGACATTAGGATGGTAGGCTGCTGGGTTCTTTAAAAACATTAGCCTTAAATACCATCATTAATATCACCAATAAACCACAAGGAAAATTACAGGTGCTCTCTTCCAGGAAACATATTTAAAAACTCATATAAAAAGTAAAAGAAAGTCAAGTCTGAGATGAATACCTTTGGAATCTATTGTGATTTGTGTCAAGTAAAGGTTGTATTATAGTCAATAATTTCATCCTTTTAGGTGGAAAAAAAATTGACCATTATCTCTGAAAATCCTTTACTGATTTATGTTAACTACTTCCTTCCTCATTTTTCAATTAATTTAAACTTAGTTCGTCTCTCCTAGTAAAACCTCACAACTTTAAACATTTGAGGTAAACCACATGTTTACATATTGATGCATTTTAGGCATCTTGGTTTATGGCTTACAGTTATTAGCATCAAACAAGAAAAGACCAGATCAGCAGTTCTTCAAAAACAAAATACATAAGAGCTATTTAGTTTGTCATCTGACTTCAGGTGATTCATTGGATTCTTTTTCATCAGCACAAGAATAAAAATATTTTACTATCAATCAATTCCTATGATTACTGTAAATCATGGCAGTATTCAACATATAAGGGAGAAAAGAGATCACTGGCAAAGGTTTTTCATACTGTCAAAAAGTATTTGAAGTATCAATTGTTTTGATAGTCAAAATTAAATACATTGTTGGCAATGTAATTCTAATTTTACTGTCTACATGTATACTTTGGAGTTCACTGAACAGAATCATTTTCTTCCAAAAGTTCAAACTTGGGATTTTTTTTTTAAGAAACAGAATAATGTATTGAATTCTTAGTGTGTATGTGAAGTTCAAAAGTCATAGCCCCCCNTTATATATATATATATATATATATATATATATATATATATATATATACATGTGTCTATAAATGGGACATGAAAAATTTCATTAAAAAGCATTCTTATAACTCATGATAAATATCCCATTTTTATTTTATTAAATTTAGATTTTGCCAATTTGCCTCAGTTAAAATACCAAAGGCATGCTTTTCATTTGCCTTATGCTAATATCAAAATTATTTCTTCATAATGTTGCTGTTCCACGTAACTGGTTGTTAGCATGTGAAAAGTTTTTTGAATCACTTATTTTAAAGTGAATCCAGTTCTTAATTTTTTAAAAAAGATGATTAGGCCTTTATTCCTAATATGTCTAGACTTCAGCAATCTCATTATTTCTATTCCAAAATTTACAGGTAGAATTGATTAAATGAATGTGTGTGCAATTGACGTGATAGAGAACTATTTTAATACATTCAAAGTAGTATACATAACGGAACTAAGGAGAAAAATCTTTGAAAGTTATTGGGCAACAAATTTCCAAATCAAAGTTGTTCCTAAATAAATAATATCTATATATGTTTGCATTGCATAAATGACACTCCTTCTGAATAAAGGAATATGTAGTCTTAGAGAAAAATGAATAACACTGCTAAGTTTATTGATTATTTTTCATGTGCCAAAATGAACTTTACTAAGCACTTTCAGAAGTTATTTTGAGTAATTTTCACAAATTTTTATAAAATAGATATTGATATAATTAAATTCAGCATACTATAATGAAGCAGCCACATCAATGTTCATAGCAGCTCACTTCAGAATAGCTAAACTGTGGAACTAACCTAGATGCCTTTCAACAGATGAATGGAGTAAAAAAAATTGTGGTATATACATACAATGAAATATTATTCAGCATTAAAAGAGAATAAAATCATGGCATTTGAAGGTAAATGGATGGAGTTGGAGAATATCATGCTTGGTGAAGTAGGCCAGTTCCAAAAATAATTCACAATTACAATTTAAGAATTCAAAGATCAGGCCAGGTGCAGTGATGCATGTCTGTAATCCCAGAAGGTTCAGAATCTGAGGCAGGAGGATTGCAGGTTCAAAACAAGCCTTAGCAATTTAGTGAGACTCTAAGCAACTTATTGAGAACCTGTCTCAAACTAAGTAATAAAATGGGCTGGTGATGTGGCTCAGTGATTAAGTCCCTTGGTTCAATCCCTAGTTACCAAAACAAACAAAAAAAAGAATTTGAAGCACAGAAAAGTTAACAACTTGCCAAAAGTCATAAAGTTGAAGAGGACTGGGTTGGAATCAAAACTACGTCTGAGATGCCAGAGATTTGCACATTCTAAAACAACATGTCTTCCTCTGTGACATTTTGGTATTTGTCTCTAAATGCTAATGTTCTGTGGGTCAGCAAATGATAGCCTGTGGGTCAAGCCAAGCCTGCTGACTATTTTGTAAGAATAGTCATACTTGGTTTACATGTTATCAGTGGCTGTTTCATGTTGAGAAATTACAACATAAGCCACATGGCTTGCAAAGCCTAAAATGGTCACTGTCTGGTCCTTTTCAGGTTTACTTATTGGTGCTTCAGATATCCAATATGAAACTTGAAGTCAATATTCTATGTCTGTAGATATTGACTACATTTTTTTATTCATCTCAATTTTTAAACAGTTAAAATGATTCAAATATTCATTATTTATTTAACAAATACATCAAAATTATTTGATTGAAATCCTTATTCCTAGCAGTTGTCCCAAAGCAAACAAACACAAATGTTAATTACCATCACTTACCTCAAAATTAGTCTTCTCATACAAATCCTATAATAAAAATGGCTATTATGTAAGTGAATTATTTATTGCTATTATGTATCAACCTAAGAACTTCTGTAGTCCAAACAATCAAATGTCTGTAGTCCAAAACATGGCCTTTCTGTTAGCTCTTCCTAGCTTCCAGACTATGAATTATGCATTTATATTATTTATGTCACCCAGCCTAAGGTATTTTGTTTTAGCAGCCTGAGTGGACTGATATATATGATTGGCATGATATTGGTGCCAAAACAGACATGAAGACAAATGGTACAGAATACAAGACACAGAGAACAAACTCACATATATACAGTTATCTTATACTAGACAAAGGCCCCATAAACGTACATTGGAGAAAAGATAGCCTCTTAAACAAATGGTGCAAGGAAAACTGGAAATCCATATGTAGCAAAATGAAATTAAACTCCCTATCTCTCAACCTGCACAAAACTCAACTAAAAGTGGATCAATGACCTAGGCATTAGGCCACAGATCCTGCCGGTACCTACTAGAAGAAAAAGTAGGCCCAACTCTCCATCATGTAGGCTTAGGAACTGAATTCCTCAACAAGACCCCCAAAGCACAAGAAGTAAAATTAAAAGTCAATAAATGGGATGGTATCATACTAAATAGCTTCTTCACAGCAAAGGAAACAATCATGAAAATGAAGAGAGAGCTTACAGAATGGGAGAAAATCGTTGGTTTTTTCCTAGTTTCAATAGTACTCTATTATTCTATTTCTACTATCTAATGCTTATCTCTTTTTTCTTTCCTTTTTTTTGGGTTTTACTTCTTTAAGCAAAATTTACATATTTAATTTTAATTTCTTTAAAAAGTTATCTACCATACTATGAGTATGATCATAGTATTGAGCTTATTTTCCTTGCACACTGTTATTTTATGGTGGGCTGGTGAGATCAGATGGGGCCCAAGTGGGTCTTGTTCAACTCATTTTTCCTGGCAATTAACAGATGAGATGTGGAGATTAATAAAGTAAAATCATCAGTATCTCACTTGGATTCCCCCTCATAAGTAGTAGGTGAATCCTGCTCCGTGAATGTCCATGGTTTACATGATCTGTCTCAGCTCCAAATACTCCTAAGAATTCTGGTGATCCCTCACTGAATCACCTAAGAAAGTGGAATTTCTACTAAGGCCCAGTTTCTTTAAGGTTAACAGAGTTCTCATCTCTCTAGGCATCCTCAGATTCTCTTCTATGTTCATAAATACAAAATACCTTTTGCTATAAAGGCAGAAGGGTCTTAAATCATCATTCTGAGATCATGTTCTAGTTTTGTTGTTGTTGCAGTTTTTGTTACTGTGGATCAAGAATTTTTATGAAAATAAAAAATTATTTTAATCCATACAAAATTCACTTTTCAATTGACAATAATCATAAATCATTTCATTTCACCAGTTAATTAGTTTGGTTACAAAGTACTGAAAATAGAAGCTTTGAAGTACAAGAGTCTTTCAGTCTCATCTGAGTAAATGCATTTCAAAAATATTATAAATTACAAGTCCCAGTATAAATTGCTGCAAAATAGACCAATAAGTAAACTAAAAAATGCAGAATCACCCTTTCTCTGTATTTTTCAATAAGACAGTGAGTCAAAAATATCTGCTTAAAAAAAATCAGCAGGACTACCTGAGGAAATAAGTAGCAAATTTTCTCCCTTAACCTAATCACTTGAATTTTTATTGTGATTTGCAAGCAATAGTGTCAAATGCATGGTCTTTGTAGTAATTTTTAAAAAACTGATCAGATATCCTTTTATCCAATTATGATACAATTATATTCCTCTATTTCTTTAAGGGTATAGCTATGAATAAAACATTTTTCCTTTTCCTCTGGTGAATGTCAGAAAAGCCTTTACAGAAGACATGACAGCAAAGCAGAATTTTGAAATATGAATTGCAGTCAAATACAATTTTTCCTATGAGGTGGGTGTGACTCAGAAAATAGAAGTTTTCATGAAGAACCTAATCAGCTTGCTCACAATCCTCCCCCACATCAGCACAGGAAAGGACTTGCTGAGCACCTGCATGCCTGATGCTACATCAGCCCCCCAAACAGAGCTGATGAGTATCTCCTAACCTCTAATTATCTGCAGATTTGGTGAGTCTTTAATAGACTTTGGAGGAAAAGAAAGGAAATATACTGAGAAGGAATAGGAATGCTTTTAAAGAGGAAAGTATCAAAACACAGTAAATGCTGATCTTTATATGTTATTTTTCTCATATGAGAATCCCTGTTAATTTGATTTTTAATGATCTTTATAGCATCAATTTATGTTCCTTTTCAACCTGGAGACACTTTAAAATACTTAACTGTAGTAAGTCATCAAAAAGAAACTAAACAATGTTTAGTAGAATTTCAACATTAGCATGTATATTTGATTCCCTAATAACAACTAATTCATTTTTTATAAATTTTTTTGCAGTACTAAGGATCAAACCTCCTTATACTAGTCTCCTCATACTAGCCATGTGTTCTACCAATGAACCCAAAACCACAATTCTGATAATAGATACTCTAGCAGCTGTACAAAGCCCAACTTAAGCTGTGAGTTGCAGTACCACTCTCAATCATATATACTGAGCAGTCATAATTTTTCTGAGCTTCAAGATTCTCATTTGTAAAATCAGGGATTTATTTTGCATTATTATTAAATTACTTCTCTCTTTTAAAACCTTACATGTTCATACAATTGCTTTACAATCATGAGGTTTTGCAAAGGTACACCATAAAGTGCAGTTTACTGTCTCTATCAGAACCTACTGTTAAAATTGAATTAATTCTGTCCAAACAAAGGCGATCTACAGAATCAACTACAGAACATAAATAGCTTATAAAATCAGTGAAATTTCAATAAGAATTAATATTAAGTTTATTAAAATACATGAAAGGCTGATCTTAAAATCCAAAAGAAAGGATTTAAAAAAAAAATCAAGACATTTGTAAATAACAGCTACTTATTGAGTCCTTAGTATTTGTGAGGCATAATGTTCTATTTTAAAAGGCACATTTAATTTTTGAAAAAGACGCTATGATATAAGAACCATTAACATTTTTATTTTGCAAATGAAGAAGCTGAGACACAGAGTCTAAATAACTTGTCAATATCATAATGTTAGAAAGAACAGACACAGGATTTGAACCCAGATATGCTGGCTCAAAGCACTAAATGAAAATTTGTGCAGATAGAAAAATAAGAAGAATTGATTTACTAAATATTAAATCAAGGTGAAATTAATATACAATAATTTGGGTGGAGGGATAGATAAATAGAGAATCCGAGGTGAAGAGATGGCTGAGAAATAAATAAAGCATATGATAGTTCAGAAATTATCACTGAAGAGACTATGGATTATTATTCTTGAAACATTGAATGGGAAAAAAAGACATGAACAAGTACTTTATGTTACATGTAAAACTATATTTTATATGTAATAAATACCTAGTTTAAAATAATAGCTATAGAGATCTAAATAAACTCCTGAAATGATTCACATACACATTAACAACAAATTAAAAGCATTTTGCTGTATTTAAATTTAACGTTTCTGTAATGACATATATAAATATAAATAATACATATTTAAAATATAACCTATAAACTTCAAAATTGTATTATATTACCAGTAAATCACCAATATTTAGTGTGCATTAAAAGTTTCTATAAACAATAACAAAAAATAAAATGAGTCAATGTTTGAACAGATATAATCACAGAAGAAAAAAGCTAATTGTAACTAGCATATTTTATAAACTCAATATTACTAGAAATTAAGGAAGTGTTTATTAAGCAATGATACACAATTTCACATCCATCAAACTGGCAAAATACATATATATAGTTGTAGATGGACACAATACCTTTGTTTTTTATCTATTTTTATGTGGTGCTGAAGATCGAACCCAGTGCTTCACACATGCAAGGCAAGCGCCCTACCACTAAGCCACAATCCCAGCCCTCTATGTAATATAGTTTTGAGACACTATATTTACATGTATTAACATAGGTAAGGTTTGAAAAATTAACAGAGGAAAAGAAAATTTTTAAAGAATATTTATAACATGATGCCATATGGAAATCCTTAAAATTAATGCTATGTTTGTGGACATATGACTATAGGTATGAATTTGGATATTCATGATAAAAAGAAGTTGTTAAATTTTATACTAATATTTTAGTTCACTTTAGAATAATTTACTTTCCTTTAAAAAATTGATGCTGTGAAAGACCAAATCAAGTGTTAAATGTGGGTGGTGGATACAGAGTGCCTACTGTCGTACATTCTTGCTATATCTTTTAAATATTTCACAATTTAAGCAAATTAAATATTTAAAAACTTTAAGCTAAATGGAAGCAATGTAGATTTTATGGTTTTGACTTTCCTCTGATCCATCTGAAAGACTAAAATCAAACTTTTTAAAAAGTATCATCACCAGTAACAGAAGTTTTGATTCCCACAAAGATATTTTCAAATGTGCATATTGAAAATTCAGAGATTAATTGCATTTCAGCCTTTGTAGAATAAAGCATATATAAGGAAATGTCTATATTTTGAAACACAACACAAAACAAAGGGGTAATGCAAAACAATTATCAAATAGGCTGTAAAATTGAATAAAATATCACATGTTCATGTATATATTTTGATTATATGTACACATTTTGATTTTTTATTTGAAAATACATTGCCCAGATTTTAGTTTTTAAATACTGTAATGAGCTGAATAGTGAGTGTGTCCCCCAAATTCTTGCCAACCTGCAAGCTCAGAATGTGAACTTATTGTAAAAAAGGTTCTTTACAGATACTGTTAAGAAGAGATCATACTGGATAAAAGTGGACCCTAAATTCAATGCCTGGTATCCTTAAAAGAGCACAAGAAGACTAAGAGATACATATGGAGAAGAAGTATATGTGATAATACATGTAGAAACTGCAGTGGTACTAGGATTGCCAGCAACCACCAAAAGGTAGGAGAGAGGCATGGAGCAGCTACTCCTTCATAGAATCCTGAAGGAACCAACAAAACAACCATGCCTACAACTTGATTTTGTACTTCTGGCCTCCTGAACTGTGAAAGAATAAATTTCCATTGTTTATATGCCACTCATGTGTGTGGTAATTTGTTATGGAACTCCTTGGAAAACAATACAAATATTTTTTTCCAATAAAAGAAACTGGAATTACATGGAAATATCTTGATTCTCCTACTGAGGCATGGAAAATTATTCCTATTGTGCCATGCATACCCACAAACATGCACACATACAAATACACACAAAGGCCAGGAATGAGTCATATCAAAGAAACCCAAAAGCCAATCGGAGCTCTCAGTGGCAGGGGTTGGAATAACTTATGCAATACATAATGAGAATATTAGATTAAAATGTGAAAAACAAACAATGAACTTTTATGAAGCCCAGATACAAATTATAAATAAGTGAATAAATCAAAATGGGGGAGATGGAACAAATCTTTCTTGCATCTAGAATTCCAATTTATTTATGTAGAAGAAATTACATTCATTCATAAAATGCCAAAATTAATTGGTAAAAGATTAAGCAGAAGCAGAATATTTACAGAACCCCAGAGTTCCTCCCCAAAATTTAAGTACTGTGTGGTTTTAAAACATGACTACAAATTCCTTGATAACCTTTCTTTAGGAAACCTATCCAACAGTACGTGAACCAGAGATCACAGTTTACATCACCAGTGAAACATCCTATTCATTCCTTGTTACATCTGATGTGATGCAAAGAGAAGGTGCAGGATCTCTAAAGTATACTTTCCTCAAATTCATCAATTCATGAGGAAACATCAGCCATAACCAAACTTGAAGATTTTTTTCAAAATTCCTGACTAGAGTCTTCAAAAATATCAAGGTCATGAACCATATAAAAGACTAAAACATTGTCATGGACTGAAAGAGACTGAGGAGACATAGCAACAAGATACAGAATCTGGGATTAGACCCCAAACAAACAAAAGTCATTAGTAGGAAAACTGGTGAAATTCAACCAAGTTGGTAGCTCAGGTAGTAATATTATACTGATGTCAATTTCTTAGTTTTGACAAATAGAAAAATGTATTAAAATGAAAGGAAGTCAAGTGTTAAGAGTAAATGTGAACTCTGAACTACTTTGCAGCTCTTCTATAGATCTAAAATTACTTCAGAATTGAAAGTTAAAAATGTGTGGTACCAAAGTTTTCATATATAATTAATTTCAAATGCTTTAAAAAGTTCAAACGCTCATGATATTAATTATATTTGGGGTTAATTGAAAGCCTAGTCAAGTAAATAATTTGCTCAAGGTTACAGAGCATATTAGCAACAAAGGAAGAAAATTTCACTAGACATTAAAGGCCTCTTTCTGAAAAAGTAAAGAGTACTTTCTTTGAAATAAAAGAACCAGAGTGACTAATAATGCATATGCAGCAACACACCAGAGCATTGCACCTGAAATGCTTCTGCAAATGTTTTAGTGGCTTCCCAGAGGACTGTGAACATCATGCTCAACCTAAAGTTCCATGAAAAATTCAGAATTTTGGGGCTGGGATTGTGGCTCAGCAGTCGAGTGCTCACCTCCCATGTGTAAGACCCTGGGTTTGATCCTCAGCACCACATAAAAATAAATAAGTGAAATAAAAGTATTGTGTCCAACTACAATTAAAAAATAAATATTTTTTAAAACATTTCAGAATTGTTTCATTTCTAGACTTCAAAAAAATTGTTAAATTTTACATTTCTCTACCACATGACATAGAAGATTTATGGATACTGCTGAGGAAATAGTCCTCACAATTGAGTGAATGAATTCATGCTGAAATGTTTGATGAAAGTGAGAAATAGGACTAATTATTCATTCTTTTGCTAAGTTTCTTGAAAAGCTTTGGAATGATCTGTAAAATTATTCAAAATTGATTAAGGTGGTTTAGTTCTTATGGAACACTAAAAAATATTTAATTTAGAAATAATTCAAGTTTTATGCCATAATTTATTTTTATTCATCTTTTCATATTTGTACTATAAGATTTTTCCATACTCTTAATGTCTTGTCACTATATGTTGGATGAAAAAAAAAAACTATCATGATAAAAATTTAATGATTCTTTTTTAATAAGGAAAATTAAACTTTAACCAAATTAATATGTCAAATCATAGCACTAGATTTTCAGAAATTAATCTGCAAACAGAAATGATTGAAATGTATTTCTTTTTTTCTTTTTTATTTTTTTATTTTTTTTATTGGTTGTTCAAAACATTACAAAGCTCTTGACATATCATATTTCATACATTAGATTCTGCAATCTGTAATTGGGGTAAAAATGGGAGTTCATAACCCACTTGAAATGTATTTCTTCATAACACATCTTTTCTACAATTTGTTTGGAAAACACTATTATTAGTCAAAAGACGAAACTAATTCTGTTTTAGTGCACAAGAAATAATTTTTGTCTCTACATACTTTAGTTCCATACTTCTTCACAAAATTCCATGATTTCTTTTAACTTTTGACTCCTTATAAATTTTTTAATGTGACTTCTGTAATTTATAATTGAAACTGAATGTGATTTAGATGATGCTGCTAAATTCACTTTTCTTCATTTTCCCTTTTGTCCACCTCCAAATACGCCTTCAGATAATGTCAGCAAGTGATTTTCAGTTACACAATATCTGACCTAAGAGTTATATAAGCAGGACTGAGGGCTAGGGTTGTGGCTCAGTAGTAGAGCCCTTGCCTAGCTCGCCTAGCACATGTGAGGCACTGGGTTTGATCCTCAGAACCACATAAAAATAAATAAAAGTATTGTGTCCAACAACAACAACAAAAGTACTGAGTTTAAGTTTGTTCTTAAATTGACATAAAAGAATAATATATTTTACTTTGTAGTGCTAATTATTCCTTACAATGCTATGAGATTCTCTTCTTACCCAATGTGTTTTCTTGTAGTGCTGGGAACCCAGGGCCTCACACCTGCTAGGTGAGCATTCTACTGTTGAGCTAAATGCTCAACCACCGAAATAGTTTTGTTTTGTTTTTGGTATTGAACTCAGGGGAACTCAACCACTGAGCCACATCCCAAACCCTATTTTGTATTTTATTAGAGACAGGGTCTCACTAAGTTGCTTAGCGGCTCGCTTTTTTGCTGAGGCTGGCTTTGAACTCACAATCCTCCTGCTTTAGACTCCCAAGCTGCTCGGATAACAGGAGTGTGTCACTGAGCCCCGCTTACCTAACTAGTTTTGATTTATTGAAATAGGCTTCTTAGTTTTACTGTGACATATTTCTAATACTATTCATTGTTCAGAAAGATGAAACTCTCTGTGCTATTATTGACTCATTATCTCCTGAGAGGCACTGAACTTTGATTTTATATATTTTCTGCTTTGAATCTTTCTCATTTATTCAGAAGAAACTAAGGTCAATTACTATGAAATTAGGGACTATAGTTTGAAATACCTATACTGGTTAGGCCAGTAACAAGTGCAGTGGACCAGCAGGGATTCCATGCAATTAATCTGCCTGCTGCAGGACTACTTAGCTACAGCAGAGACTGACAAGATGAAAGCCATTCCAATTTGGGCAATGCTCCAGTTTATGAGGCCATGCCAGAAGACAGTATTTTATTTAAAATCTCCTGATTTTTCAATCCTGAATCAACGTTTCCTTTAAGCTGTTCAAGCCAAATTACAACATATCTGCAGGTTAAAATCGGCTAATAACAATTGGAGACCACTGATCATTTATAATTACATTTATTGCAATATACTGCTAATGCATACAAAGTTGATGCTTGAGAATTCTGCCCCCCCAAGCTTTTTCTAAAGTTAAAATGAAAAGAAATTTGTTAATGACCAATAAATGGCAAAAGAAACCTTTCTGAAAACCGGGGGATAGATGAAACCTATTACAGTATTTTTCAATTAAGTTTTGAGAACCCTAAGGTTCACAGACATGTTAATGGGTGTCAAAATATTCAGATTCTGAATAATAGGTTTGGGCAGACTGTTCAGTTAAGACTGACTTTTTAGTGCATAAACTGACTTTATAGTGCTTTTCACTAAATTTCAATGACTTTTTAGTTTATAAACTGACTTTTTAGTGCTTTTCACATTGTTTAGTATGCCAATATTAAGATATTTTTTCCTGAATTCTCAGGGGAAATTTGAATTAAGGTACAGTTAAGAAAACATGTCATTTTATTTTATGTAAATATAGTTAGGTACATTGAGAATTGCAGATTAAAAAAATAAAGATTTTCTCATATACCAATTAGAAAATAGAATTTCAAAAACAAGACCAAAATATTGTAAGCGACTTACCATCTATACTCTCCTTCACCAATATAATTATTTTTCTATATAATTCTATATAATTTGATTAATCTTGGCTAGAGGGGTCTACTCTTGTGATCTCATCTCACTCTATATTAAAGGTGATGAAAATTCTGAGTTCGTTTCTCAGAATAGATTGCAAGGTATGTGCTCATGGGAAGCCTGTGTCCACGAGGCTGCTCTGTGCAGTTACGGCTGTCAAGAGCACATGGCAGTGGGGTGTAGTGCCACAGGTTTGTAATCCCACCTACTCAGGAGGCCAAAACAGGAGGATTCCAAGGGTGAGGCCACACTAGGCAACTTACAGAGACCCTGTTTCAAAACTTAAACCAGAAAGGCTGGGGATGCAGCTCAGTAGTAAAGCATCCCTGGGTTCAATGTGTGACAGCACAATCCTTTATGCAGACTATTGTTCTTCAACACTAACCAGTTCTGATATTTACAGTAATGAACCATAGGAGGATGGCAGCTTATAGAATTTTCTTTTGGGGTATTATAATACTAACCTATTGAATAAATCTTTGGTTACTGATTACCCTAAGGGAAAGAACATATTATGAACAGTAGATACATGGATAAATCTCTAAAATATTCTACCTCATTCAATAAACAGTGTGGCACAAATGTTATCAATCCACAAAGGTATTTTTAAACTATCAGACAAAATATTCTATAATATCAACTTAATAATAGTCATTATGCCAGTCTTTGCACATGATCATAAGTATGCATCATCTATACATCCTGAAAAATACATAATTATTTAAATGTATTCATTTGGATAACATTTTTACACAGTAGACCTAGGGAAATTTAGCTCTTCTTTTTATTAGACAGGTAAATTAGAATCCTTCATAGAAACAGACTCAGTAAGGTACATACATATAACTACATAAATACACAAATACATAAATCCATTATGATGGATTGGCTTGGGAGGTTATGGAGGCTGAGAAGTCCCATGATCTGCCATCTCTGATCTGGAAACCCAGGAATCCCTGTAGTATAGTTCCTATAAGAGGTCTGAGAAGTAGAGGGACCAGTGATCTAAATCCTAATCCAAGTCTAAGGGCTCAAGAAACTAGAAGCACTGGTGTTTGAGGACAGGAGAACATGAATAACCAAGCTTCAGAGGAGAGCCAATTCACCCTTCCTCCATCTTTTTGTTCAGTTCATACCTATGATAAGTTGGATGATGCTTACCCACATTGGTGAGGGTGATCATTTTTACTTAGTCTACTAATTCAAATGTTAATTTCTTCCACAATCCCCATCAAAAACACCCAGAAACATTCTTACCAGGTATATGAGCATCCCTTGGTATAATAAAGTTGACACAAAATTACCCATTGCAATAGACTTTCCCATATTGTGACAATAAAAAGCTCATAAAACTAGAGATATAATTAAAATGTGGGAAATACTAAACATATCTAATTATACTTGGTCCATGTTTTAGTCAGCTTTTCTGCTGCTATGACCAAAAGTCCTAACAAGAATACATTAGAGAAAGAAAGGGTTATTTAAGCTCAAGTTTTCAGAGGCTCAGTCCATGGTCAATTGACTCCATAGCTCTGGGTCTGAGGTGAAGGAAAAAATCATGGCAGAAGAGCATGGTGGAGGAAAGTGGTTGGGACCTAGCAACAAGGAAGGAGAGAGAGAGAGAGAGAGAGAG
>NW_025999982.1:25648705-25652466 GCF_001458135.2 Marmota marmota marmota
GGGGGCGGCTCTGCCCCTCAGCAGGCCGCTGGGCCTGTTCTGTGGGTGGTCACAGTTCCGTCTATCTTGCCGGCGCGGGGGGAGGGGGCGGCTCTGCCTCTCAGCAGGCCGCTCCGCCTGTTCTGCCGGTGGGTCGCAGGCCTGCCTACCTTGCAGGAGTGGTTGGCAGCTCTGCCCCTCCGCGGGCCACTGGGCCTTTTCTGTCCGTGGTCACAGTTCTGCCTACCTGGCAGGCTCGGGGGGTGGGGGGCGGCTCTGCCCCTCAGTAGGCCGCTGGGCCTGTTCTGTGGGTGGTCACAGTTCCATCTACCTTGCCAGCACGGGGGGAGGGGGCGGCTCTGCGTCTCAGCAGGCCGCTGCTCCTGTTCTCCACATTTCTTTCTTTATGATAGTGCATCTGTCTTTTTTTAATTACTTATTTCGAATTGCATATCCCTATAGTGCACATATATGACAGATTTGTTTGTCAAATAAATCCTTTAAAAAGACTCTCTGTGAAAATTGAACATAGATTCAAATGACAATGATTACAAATAAGTCATTCATTGTATATAATAATGTTTCTTTTATAAAGCACAAGGATAGATAAGAAATCATATGGCAAATCAGCCATGAGTCAAATACAGTTACAAATAAATATGCAAACTTACAGGGAATGGAAAAGCAGACAAGCTGAGAATTATCTCTATAGCTGAATAAAAATATCAGTGATGCTGGATATGGTGTGGGCAACTTTTTGACTCATGCACTTGACACTGGCCGTGATCTTTGTAAAATGTCTGTTGCCATGATGCAATTATAAAAGTTACATTAGTTAAAGAATATATACTGATATCTGTAAATACCAAAGAGAGAGCAAAGACAGGTACCAACCTCTCTGATCATTACCAAAATATTTCAGCCAGCCATTAAAATAGAAGTTATAATAAATTGACCTTAAGCCAGATCCATTTCAGTCACCAAAGGATCATGATTCTAGCTCAGTAGGAGAAAAGATTATATTGCTTCATGAAGACACTAGCCTTTTTTACTTGAAGCTAAGGAAGGCAAAACTGGCAGAAGTGGGTGTGTTAGATAGGATTGTTGGCAACACACTTCATTTTACTGTGTTTTGAGTATTTTCTATGGATATTGTACTGACTTCAGTGTAAATTGTCAAAAATAAATATACTATTGACAAACTTTTTAAACTGAGTGGAATTCTTCTTACTGTAATAAACTGTAATGCAAAGGAGTTTAACTTTCAGAACAACGGAAATTCCTGAATAAATAAAGAAGTCTCTCCTTATTGTTCAAATTATTAGATGACAGCATAAAAATCTGAAGAAATAATATGTGGAATAATCTGGATTAAAAAACAGAAGTTTTGGTTAAGGAAAACACAGAAGCTTGGCTTATTATAGGATATAAAGCTTTTCAGAAAGCCTTAGAATTTGTGTGTTATCTCTCAGAATGCAGGGCTTTTCTGAAATGGAAATCTTTTTCCACACCATGGTAATCTAAATTTTCCAGATTAGAAAAGGGGAAGGGTAACAGCAAATGTCAGTTCCACTATTTCAACTTGAAAATTTATTTAGCATTAAGAATTTAGAGTTTGTGAAATTGTTAAGTCTCATCTCTTAGGTTAATTTAGAAATAACCATGTCATAGCAGCATTATTCACGATTCGTAAAGGGTAGAAGCAACCCAGGTGTTTATCAACAAATGAACAAAGTGTGATATACTCACGATAGAATATTATGCAGTCTAAAAATTGAAGGTAATTCTCATATAATAATATGATTGGACTTCGAGGACAACATGTTAAGTGAAATAAGACAGACACAAAGACAAATAAAATATTATTTCACTGAAATAGAGAATCTAAAATAATCTAGACACAAAGAAATAGAAAGTAGAACACTGTTTGCCAGACACTTGGGAGGTGGAAATGAGAATTATTTAGTGGGGATAGAGTTTCAGTTTTGCTAGATAAAAAGGTTCTCAGAACATTTGCACAACAATTTGAAAATATGTAACACTACTTAACAGTAAGCTTAAAAATGGTTAATATGGTGAATTTTATGCTAAGTATATTTTACCATACCTGTTAAAAAATACAATAGATATTATTACTATAAAATGGAGTACCTTGCTATAGTTTTTAATATTATGCATATACAATGCAAAGTAACTGAGTTGGTACATATCCTTTCTAATTTTAACAAAATCATGTGTTTTTTTTTTTAGAGTAGAAGTCATTTTCAAGTATAACAATATTAGGTAAGCAGATTAATATTTTTAGATAGTGGCCATCTTTTAAAATTTTTTTTTAGTTGTATGCAGACACAATACCTGTATTTTATCTATTCATTTGTGGTGTTAAGGATCAAACCTAAGTGCTTCACATGTGCTAGGCGAGCACTCTATCACTGAGCCACAATCCCAGCCCTAAAAATCAGATATAGTTCTACTTGTGCCCCAAAAGACTTGAATAGAGTTAAAAAAAGAAGAGCAAAATTATAATTTGAACATTGGTAATCACTGTGAATTAAATTAGTTGTTATTGAATCAGTCAGAAATTAAGGCATGAGAAAGCATTCTAACAAAAAATTAAAATCCAGCTTCGTCTTTTCTAATTTTCTTCCTTGTCTGATTATTGCTTCACATTGTTTTCTGTGGTAACAGTGAAATGCCTCAGAATAGGTAACTTATAAAGAAAGAAATTTATTTCATTCATTATTTGGGTCCAAAGTCAAGAAACTGCATCTGTTGCTCTTCTTGCTGGCATCACAAGTTGAGAGACCAGGAAGGCGAGAGAGACCTTACTCAACCTGGCTTTTACATCAGACCTACTCTTGAAAACAATCCATTGATCCTTTAACCTATTAAATAAATGAATGAATTGATCCATTCATGAAAGCAAAGTCCTAATTGACTCTTAAAGTGTCCACCTGGACCCACCTTTTAATATTTCAAAATGGGGATCAAGTTTCAACATGTTTCAAAAGAGACAAACCATATTCAAACCATAGTATTTATTATAATGTCTAATATCAAAATAAAGGAATTAGATAAATCATTTATTATTGACACATTAAAGTGATCAATAAGGAGAGTGGTTGGTTCAGTGTATGTTTCAGGTCTGCCTTTGTCCAGATTTAGGTATGATGGCGGTTCCCACTGGGTTCCTGGAAGAGCTCCCCCCACTGGATCACTACTAGGTCCCCAGGCAGGCAGGACTGGCCTCATGCAAGGTACAAGGATTGGAATCAAATTACAGGGCTGTTTTAGGGTACACAGCTGAGACGGAGATCTGCAGGCCTGACTCTGAAGGGACTAATGGGAATTTCTTCTGGCAAATCCTTAGAGAGTAGAGCTGCTTCTGGTCCATGACTAGGAGGGATGGAGCCAGATTGCAGGGTTGTTTCAAGATCCACAGCCAGGCTGAAGTTAGTGGAAGGATCACCTAAGGTATAAGTTGGCATGACTTCTCTGGGTTCCTTGATGTATGGGTTTGGTAGCATGATCAAGGGCAAACAGGGCTGAATCTGAATCTACTGATGTTCAATTCCATTTCTGTGTCTGTATTCAGAACAGTAGTCTTGAAACCTGACAGTTGGATCATAGGATCTGTTTCATGGGCATGGATCTGTCCTCTCAAAACAGCCCTTCTCAGTGTTCAGCTCATATTGGGTTTCACAGTCTCAAACCCAGATCCAACAGCTCCCTCACAGGTATTTTTGTACATGGATGGCTATAGAATTATTGTTGCTGGGGGG
>NW_025999982.1:25652489-25693021 GCF_001458135.2 Marmota marmota marmota
GGGGGGGGGGGGGAGACGCGAATGCTATTCCATCTTTTGGAGTGTTGATGTCACTCCAAAAAAGTAATTAATCTTAAACTTCTTCCTAAACATTTGCTGTAGTTGAATGTCTCCAAAGCCATTTTGCATATTTTTATGTCATGCCTAATTCCCAAATACTGAAATAACTTTTGAAAATCTAACACTGAAGGTTTTGTTTTATTTATGTATGTTCCTCAAGTTTATTTTTTAAACTGTTTCATTAGTACCTCCTTTGCTCTCTGTAAATTTAATTTTTATTTATTATTTTAAAATTTTCCTTCCCTTATTCCTCTTTTTATTTAACTTAATCATTGCTTTTGCTCACATATTTTATTTATCTGCTTCTGTAGATTCTGATATTCTAATACAATGTCTACTTCCTATTTGTAAATCTTGATATTATGAGTAACTTATTTTTGTAACAAGTCAGAAAAATATTGTCACATCTCAAAATTCTCTTTTTCTATAGGAAGTAATAAAATAATTAATAATAAAGTTAATTTGACATAAACTAAAAAGTTCAAGGCAAAATATTTTCAATTAACCATCAGTTTCTTTCCAAGTATTTCCTCTTAATCATTTCCATAATGTGATCAAGGCAAACACTTCTTTGAGCTGTAAATTCTTAAATTTCTCAATCTGTGTGTTCAAAACTTTAAATTCTCTCATATTTTTATTTATCTGAATTTTATTTATCTGAATTTACAGTTTCCTATTCTAACTTAAAGCAAATTCATTTCAAACAAAGAAGATATAAAATCAGAAAATTAGGTAAATATGCTGACAATTACAAACTTTAATATATTGTCACACTAAAGAATTGTATATTCAAACTATGAAATACTATTCAACAATTAAAAAGAATAAACTACTGACAAATGAATCTGAAAAGCATTATGCTAAGTGAAAGAAACCAGCTACAAATACTTCATACTGTATGATCACATTTATATAAAATTCTACACAAAACAATTGTATATTGACCAAAAACAAATCACTGGTTTTCATGAGTTTTATGTATTGGAGGGGTGACTGCAAATAGACATGAAAAAAGTTTTTATGGTGGTAGAAACATATTGATTACAGTGGTGTGGGTTATATAATGGTTTACATTATACTAAAAATTTATAAAATCATTCTTTAAATTGGTAACTTTCATTACATACCAATTATATTTCAATAAAGCTGATTTTAAAAAATTCAACAGCCAAATGATTATACAAATATTTCAATTAATGTAATCAAAATGATTGAAAATCCTTTTCATCTAGTAAAATAAGTATTATAAGGTGATTAGCATCATCCTTGGTAGAAAATAAAAACTAGAAAAGTTAGATATAGTTAATTTGTTTGGTTAACATAATGCTTTAAAGTGGAAATTATCTTAACACTTGTATGAACAGTTTTCAACAAAGCCAAAAAAGATACATTTTTTTCCTGGTAAAATAGAAAATTATGTAAAAAAAGAAAATGAATTTTACTTATTTTCCACCTTATACAAAATTATAAATGTTTTAGGTGGGCCATTGAAACTTTAGAGTTTTAAAATTCTAAAGCTTCTAAAAGAAAGCACAGGAAAATAACTAATCCCACTTGGAAAATCTACTTTAAAAGGGACAATGTAAGTACTAATCGTTAAAAAAAGAAAAAGTGAAAAATTGGAGTTAATCAAAATAATTTTTAAAGCAATAAAATCTTATACTCATTAAAAGACAGCATTGAGAAAATGAATAGGGAAGACTTAGACTGGGGAAAAAATATTTGTAATGCAAATATCTAGCAAAGGACATATTCAAAATATATAAAGGACTCTGAATTTAATAATAAAAAGAGAAATAACTCACCTAAAATTGGACAAAAATTGTGTGAAAGGCCAATGAGAACACAAACAAGTGTTAACATAATTAATCATCATGAAATGCAATTTAAACTATACTTCACACAACTGAAATATTTGGCAGTTCTCATACTGCCAAGAGTATGCCTTTTCAGTGAAACATTTCAACTACTTTGGAAAAGGGATTGTCTGTTTTCCTCAGTCCCAGCAATTTAGGCTATTTATTCAAAGCAACTTAAAACACATAGTCATAACACAAAAATATTTCTAGTTTTTAAAATATTGATTAAAGACTAGAAAAATATATCTAAAAAGACAATGGATAAGTTGTGGTATGTTCATGCAATGAAACACTCCTTAGCAATGAAAGGGAATGGACCACTAACTGATGTACACATCTACATGGTTGAATCTAAAGCTCATATGGATGAAATAAAAGCCTGTATGATAAGGGTATGATGTATGATTCCACATATGTGATTCAAACAAATAAAACTAATCTATATAGATAGAAATCTGAACAGCAGTTGTTTCAGTGTGAGGAGAATGTAGTTGGAAAGTGCAGAAGAAAAACATTGGAGTGATGGACATATTCTATATTCCCACAGGCCTGAGTTAAATGATTATATGTGTTTAAAATTTGTGCCTTTATAAGTTTCTGTTCATTTTTAAGCTTTTACTTCAAAGTAAAAATATGAACCAGTATAAAATATAGAATATTTAGGCAGCTGTTGACCTTAGGTATATTAAAAATCTATGCTGTAACTGAGTCTCCTTTATGCATTTGTTATCTCTTTGACCCTCATATGCATATAAGTTTACTTTTCCTAAGTTTAAATCATATAAATTCAATGATTTTTCTTCTCTGGTTCTGCACTGATCCTGAGACCACAATTTAATCTGTAAATTCTGTCACTGGGATATATATCATATATGTTCACATGTATCACACCCTTAAATGACAGGCTTTTATTTCATCCATAAGTGTTTTAGATTCAACCATGCAGTTGTGTGCATCAGTTAGTAGTCCATTCCCTTTCATTGCTAAGGAGTGTTTCATTGCATGAATATACCACAACTTATCCATTGTCTTCTTGAATATATGTTTCTAGTCTTTAATCAATATGAACAAAACTAGAAACATTTTTGTGTTATGACTGTGTGTTTTAAGTTACTTTGAATAAATAGCCTAATCTCTTTTCCAAAGTAGTAAAATGTTTCACTGAAAAGGCACACTCTTGGCAGTGTAAGAACTGCCAATTATTTCAGTTGTGTGAATTATAGTTTAAATTGTATTTTGTGATTATATATATACATATATATATGTGTGTGTGTGTGTGTGTGTATATGTATGTATATATATACACATATATGTGTGTGTATCTGAAATTTGCACTAAGTGTTTTAACTTTCATACTGAGTTAAATGGAAAGATGAAGAATTTTCCGAAGGCAAATGACATAACTCAATTTTAGTTTTAACAGAATCAATGTTTTTTTCTAGATAAAGCAAGAAGTCACATTAAAAAGTTCTATATATGTATATATATATTTTTTTAATTAAATGAGTAAGTGAATGAATAGAACTATGAGATCATATGTATGAAAAAAAGCCCAGTTCATTTTTGCAAAATAAACTGGCATACTGAGTATTAATCATAATAATTTAAAGATATCATATAAATTTGCCTCTATGTTTACACAGAACTAACATAGCTGAACTTGTTCCTCCTGATTCTCAGCATGACAATATTTTCTACATTTGTTTTCCTGTGGTTGTAATTATAAATGTTTAGACTGAGAATTCATAAGACATTAGTTAAGTATTTCACATAGCCAATTTTATAGAAGAAAGAGGAAAGCAGTAAGGTGGTGGACTAGGCCCCATTCTGTCACTTAATGACTCCATGGCCCTAGGGAAGTCAAATCAACTCTCTTTATCTTAGTTTCTTAATTTATAAAACTATGTTACTAGACAGTAATTTTCTAGACTTTACATTTGATAATTGTGTTAAGATTTCTTTTATTTACTTAGTATACATATGTAATTTTTTTCCCTCCAAAGAAACTTCATAAAAACTAAAATGGGAGAAATTTGGGGAAATTAGAGTATCAAAAATTAATCATTAATAATAAATCCTTAATAGTAGGCCTGTCTTCTTTTCTGTAATTATTTCTACATATACATGAGATTGTTGAGCATATATAGGGAGACAAAAATATCTTGAGCTAGCTTAGTGGAATATATACTGGTGCTAATGGGTAGAAGACAAATGACCTTATATTTCGCCCATAATCTGAATATACAGTCATGCCTCACATAAAAATGTTTTAGTCAGTGATAGACTGTATATAGGGTGGTGTTCCCATAATATCATAGAGACTAGTGATGTCCTAACTATGTTAGTTTTTGTAGTTTTCTCTATCATGTTTTAACAATGATGAAATCACTCAACAAAGCATTTCTCAGAATTAGCCTCCATTGCTAAGTGATGTGTGACTGCACATATCCATTGTACAACCATATTCCATTGTCACTGAACAAGCAAAATAAATCACCACCACTGAAGAAGATTCAACATTATTTAACTGGCTTTTGTTAAATTTTATTATATGCTAGTTACTATTTTGTATTTAGAATATGCAGCCATGAATAAGACACACACACACACCATCTTGTAGAAATTTGCAGTGTTTTAACTTGCATACTGAGTTGAATGGAAAGATGAAGAATTTTCAGAAGGCAAATGACATAACTGAATTTTAGTTTTAACAGAATTAATGTTTTTTTCTAGATAACACAAGAAGTCACATTAAAAAGTTCTATCAGTACTCCAGATAATAGTGACATCCTAAGACTAGTGTTTCAGAAGTGGAAAAAAGTGAATGATAACTGAACTCTATTCAGAATATTTTTAATGTTTTTAAGATTCAGCTTATGTGTTATGCTGACATATTGTATATAAGGGATAAAGAGAGTGTGTTGTAGAAATATGTTGCCTCATTTGGCAAAAGGGCTCTTTAGATGTTTTTAATTAAAGATCTTGACATGAAATATAACTTGAATTATTCTCATGGGCCTACTGCAATTACAAGGACTTTTATAAGAGCGGGGCACTAGGGTCAGAGTCAGATATGGAAATGGGACAATATTAGCAGAGATTAAAAAGAGAAATTTTGAAGATGTTACACTGGTGCTTTTGTAGACAGAGGAAGATAGATTTGGGCCAATGAACACAGGTAATTTCTCAAGGTTGGAAAATGCAAGGAAATGGATTATCACTTAGATTTCCCAGAAGAATTAAAAGCTGTTCCAACACTTTGAATTTTGCTTTGTGAAAGCCATTTTGACCTTCTGATCTCCAAACTGTAAAATAATATATTTGTGCCGTTTTAAGCCACTAAATTTTTAGTAACTTGTGAAAATTTTGAAGTGGAATATAGAAAAAATAAGTGGGAAGAGGTTCAACCTGAACAAATAAAAGGGCAATATTATCATGGTTGAAATGGGGAAGATAATAGATCTATTTGAAGGGAAACAGAGTAGTTTAGTTTCGAACATGGTAAGTTTGTGGTGTCTCTGATTTAATAAATGCATCCAATTGTCAGTTGAATAAACAAATCTGGAAATTTCAGGATAGAGGTCTGGACTAGAACCATCAACTCATATTTAGGAGCCGATAGATAGTATTTAAGATTACAGGACTGGGAAAGATCATCAAAAGACAGGGTAAATGTCTTAAGACTGAGCCTTGTAACACACAGCTCAAAGCACTAGGTTTTTATTAAGAGTGCAATTAGTATATCCAGAAAAAAAAATTAAGTGATTGACCTGCACTGATAATCTTTAGAGATGACAAAGAAGATTTGTGAAGCAGGAGGAAATAGATGAGCTTTATTTTCTTTTCTAGGGAAGGACAGGAGAGAATGAATTTTTTTTTTTTTTAAATCAGAGAGCAAAGTACTCATGAATTAAAGTTAAATGTAAATCAATAAGGGATTATGACTTGATTGAAAGACTTCTCAAATTTCTCAAAGTTTTAGAAGCTACTGATAGACAACTTATGAACAAAATGTCAAAGTGATTAATCCTATTTACACATGCTCCAGATGATAGATAAATGTTCACACACATAGTCAAAGTTTATAATTCAATAATTCCATCAATAAGCAGGAAGTTGATTTTCTAGAGTTGTGATAATGTGTTCTAAACTTAAAGCCTTGTGTTTTAAGTAATAACTGAGAATCTTTGCAATATTGATGTTGTTTTTATGCATACTTTTAGCAGGGGAAAGGGAAACTGAGATAAGAACTGAAGAAAAGTAAAACAAATAAAAATTGATTGGTTTTCCAGATACTGAAAATAGCTATTTTATGTGTTGATATAAACTATAGAAGAATATTTATTTAAGTAGCCTAATAAATATAGGATACTTAAAGGACCTTTTCAATGAAATTTCAAGAGACAAATTTACAATGAATATTATAATGTTAGATGTTTTGAAATATAATTTAAGTATAAATTTTAGAAAAATAAAACCACTCATAAAATCAATTATATTTTGTAATAAAATGTATTTTGAGAATGACTTCTATAATTTTATTGAAAAGGGGAGTTATGTGTCAAACATTTTAAAAACATTCACAATAGTACAGTTTTATTCATTACTTTGTTGGTCTTAACAGTGTATGTTCTACTTGGTAAAATATTTACCCATCAGAATAATATTCATTAATCACGGAGCATGTTCCAAGCACCCTTAGGTATCATTTATCGTAAGAAAGACAAAGAGTAAATATATAAAAGATAATAGAGCCAGGTGTGGTAATGCACACCTGTAATACTAGCAACTCAAGAGACTAGGGCAGAAGGATTGTAAATTTAAGCCAAACTCAGCGATTTAGTGAGGCCCTAAGCAACTCAGCAAGACCCTGTCTCAAAATAAAAAGTAAAAAAGGGCTGGGGATGTTGCTTAGTGGTTAGGCACCCCTGGGTTAAATCTGTGGTATAATAATAATAATAATAATAATAATAATAATAATAATAATAATTAGTAGTAGTAGTACTAGTAGTAGTAGTAGTAGTCAAGTAGCTGGGGATAAATGTCCACAGCGGGTATAGGGACCAGTGTAAGGTAAATAGGGAAAGAGGAGAATGAGCATTAGTAACCTGACTATTTTATACATAGGGATTAATCAGACCAGGCTTCCACATTAATATGACTTCTGAGGCCAAAAGAAATGAGTAAACAAACTTTGTGGATAGATGTTGCTATGATTTGGATTTGGTTTGCCTCCAAAAGATTAATCTTTCTGGACTTGGTTCCGAGTATAATGGTATTGAGAGGTAGTGGGAACTTTAAGACTTGGGGCCTTCTGTGGGGGTTGATTGAGTCATGGAACATCACTCTCATAAACTGATTAAAAGACTTTATCCATTTTTTTTCTTCAAGAGCTTGAGATAGCTATGTTAAACTGGATTACAATTCATGGGACTAAGCTAGGTTTGGTAGAATTGAAATAGTTACTACAAAAATTTCTCTTTCTGGATGTGCCTGATTCCCCAGTTTGCTTCTTTGCAATGACATCATGCAGCACAAGGCCCTCCCTAGAAGCCCAGCAAATGCTGAACACATTCTCTCAGACTTCCAGAACCAAGATTTAAAATTAACTTTTTTTCGTTTATAAATTACCCAGCCTCAGGTATTTTTTTTTTTAATAGCAAAGGAGAATGAGCTGAGATAGATGCCTAGGCAAACTTCTTCCAAGCAGAGAAAATAGCAATTCCAAAGATCTTGAGGCATGCTTGTGCTTACTACATTAAAAGAATAAGAGAATCAGTGAACTGGGGGCAGAGTGTGAGGAACAGAATGGACACACAGACAATATAGAGCTGTGAATTTCTTGGTGAATAAGAAAAAACATTTAAAACTTTTGAACAGGGAAATAAAATAATTTGATCTATGTTTTCAAAACAATGATTCTGCTATTTACTGGCCAGAATTCTGGAATCCTGCAATGGAGTTAAATGTGTCAAGTGTTAAAGGCAGAATAAGAAACGTGATGCTTGTCACCTTAACCATGTAATAAAGTTAATAAGACTAGTCATAGGACAACATTAGCATTGTATAAGCCTATAGATACAATACATAGAGAAGGACATAGTATTACTTCTGTAGGTGCCTGACAAAAATAAATAACCTGAATCTAACCATGAAAAACGTCATGAGGTTTTTTTTTTTGTTTTTTTTTTTGTTTTTTTGTACTGGGGATTGAACTCAGGTGCACTGGACCACTGAGCCACATCCCCAGTCCTATTTTGTATTTTATTTAGAGACAGGGTCTCATTAAGTTGCTTAGCACCTCACTTTTGCTGAGGTTGGCTTTGAATGTGATCCTCCTGCCTCAGCCTCCTGAGCCACTGGGATTACAGGCGTGCACCAGTACATCTGGCTCTCATGAGGCTTTAATGTTATATTAAATATAAATTGTGAGAACATCTACATGTTAACAGACATAGACCCTTCAAAAATTTCAGGGTCACAAAAAACAAACCGAGGGATTAGTTTAAGACTAAAAAAATATTAAAGAGACACAAAAACTAAACATTTTTGTATTGTTTGTTTTGGTTACCATAAAGGACGTTCTTGAAATACAAATTTAGAGGAGATGTCTGGGTTATGGTAGTATTGTAGAAGTGTTAAATTCTTGAAACTGGTGGTTGTTTCAATGGTCTGTTGGTAAGCCTTTCCAGAAGTGGGGTGGTAGCCAAGTACTGATTTCTTACACCTACTGATTTCCATGATGTAAATACTTCAAGGTATCAGTGTAATATCACTGACAGCTGGGAAGAAATGCACATATTTGGCGCTTGCTGGGCTGTTCAAGTAGTTGTAGCATATCAGTTAAGTGCAAAAAAATACAAAATTGCATTTTAGTTATAATAGGATCATATCAGCAACTTATTTTTAATTGGTATAAAAGGTAATTCTATGCATATAATATAAATATTAAAATATGTATATGCACATGTATAACTTATGTTTGTATAATATAAAATTAATATATAGCTAAATATAAATATGTATAATACTGAGAAAGAATAAAGCAAATCATATTAAATGACATATGAATATGTTTTCTAATATTCTTTCAATTTTTTTTCAAGTTGGAATTATTTCAAAATAGAAAATTAAGAAAAATAGAGAATAAAAAAAGAGTAATTAGAAACTAATACAATAAAATAACTTGACATGTTATATAATAAAGGTAAAAATGCAATTATGTATACCAGTTATAATACCAAAAATTTTTAGTAGTATTCCTAGAAGATATAAGAACTTTTGTCCCATATAAAAATCAAATGTGTTATAGACCCTGTGTTCTAACAACAACTACAGTTAATGACTTTCTCATTTTGAAATATTGTAACATTACTGGAGTTCAGGAGCAGTTCAAACTAATAAAAATGAATAATCAGTCAATATCATATTCTTAAATTATGCATTAAATGTACCAATATAGATTAGATATTTGATAATACCAAAAACCGAGCTGTGGGTAAAATTGACTGAATGTACTTTGTGTATGAATAAAAGAGTCTTTGATTTATTGACACTCTCTAGATTATCTGAAACCATGCTGAGCAGCAGCAAAGCAGAGTAGCAAACTTGATTTGTGAAAATTTGAAAGAGCAATTTGAGGAGAAGTTAAAATTTGATCATTCATTTTTAAAAATGTTTGGTGGCCACCTTTGAAGAATATAGGAAAATGTGACTAATAATTTTTCAAATTTTCTTAAGTGGTAATTTTCAAAATTATTTAAAACCAAATGTTCTCTGACACATTTTAAAATTTCCTAAATGTAATTTTATATCAAAATAGGTAAGGAAACAAGATTTATTTTTAGTGAGTTTCTTTTAATTTATATTAAGCCATCAACCTTAAGATCACCGGGCCCTGAAAGATTTGACCCATTTTAAAAAATCTGTGGTCTTTTTGTGACTATGTAGTATAAAAGTGAAGCAGATAAAGAAAGTTCTTAAGAAAATGGTTCCACATGCAAATATCAAATCTCCATAGGACTTTCTCCTATAGGGAAGAAAGGACTATTTATCCGGCTTTATATGTTTTCTATTTGCTCTATAGCAATTCCTTACTTCACATGAGTCTTTTTCCTTCTATAATATATGTATTAAGTTGATGCAGCCAAGATACTCTGCTATTGCAGCCAAAGAATTATACAATTTTTATTTTATATTATTTCAACACTAACAAACATTATTCATTTTCCCTTTATGTAATACTTTTTTAAAAATAAAATACCATTATAAGGACATACAATGACACTTCCATGAGTAAAAACATGATAGAGAATCATCAATTAACCATCATTGCTCTGTGTTCAAATTTATAGGTAGGAGTTCAATCAAAAGACCTATGGCCAAATACATTTCCAGGTTTTGCCCTATAATTAGAATAGATCCATCCAATGTCCTATTCCTTCATATAAAATACTGCCCAGAGTTCACTGAAAATCAGAATAATGATCCTGAGACTGGACTGGTCCTTTAATCATCACTAGCAGATTTAATTAAGATAAGTACAATACATTTTCTGCAAAATATAATCCAATTTCCTGACTAACAAATATTTTTAAAGTTTTATTGACAGAGCTAAGTAAAGCAGGACACCCATTTAAAAAGTAGTTTAGTTACATTTGTTATAAAATGAAACAATTGTAGGGCACTCTTTGTATTCAGTTGATGAAAAAGATGAATCAAACCAATGACTACATAGTAACCTCAAAAACTTCAGGTCTCTAAAGTCAACACTAACAACAACAGACAAAAATATTCAAGCACAGAAAATACAGCAAATCAAACACTAATATTTAAAATCCACAGTATATAAAAAAGTTATAAATATTAACTGGTAGAATGATAGAAGCCATCAAAGGAAAGTAATTTGGATAATAAATCAAATATTTGTATTTAAATTAAAGTACTACAATTCTTATATCTGGAATATAAAAAAATACCAAATGAAAACACTTTCCTTTATTAAAATCCTCATTTGTCAAAATCTATGGTTCCTATGTTAGTCCTTCTAATATTGTTAGTATGACTCTGCTATTGACAATAATTTGAAAAGCATTTACAAATCACAGTTGATACAACAGAAAGGTATAAGGCATTTTTCAATCCTGAACATTTTGTTTCAAAACAGGCTCCTAGGTTAAATGAAAGCAGAAATTGTATCTGCTTAAGTATCTGATAGGGACTATGTTCTGTAAGGTAGTTCTTTTGGAATAAATGTCATGGAAGAATCTTTGTGATTTTTTAAAAATATTTGCTAAGGATAGATTTTCCAACACATACTACTAACCACAAACAACAACAAAAAATTATGGACTAATATATGTTATAATTATTGACTATCAAATTCTCCTTTAGAAATTATATATGCAAGGCTCTGAGAAGTCCCCAGGAAAGGAAATAGTCCTACCTAGATAATATTTTAATATACTGTAGACCTTTTTGGAATATCACTTTAAAAATTCAAAACAATTATTAGGTCAAAAGGTTGACTTGACAATAAGTAACCTGGGTAGTTAATGCAATGTGTGAAGAACTATGAGAATTACATAACTAATTCTAGTAAAACTGGAAGAGATGGAATACCAAGTGTGGAATGCACCAAATATGAGGATCTGACTTATTGTCATCTATAATATTTTCTTAGTTCATAAAACTTCAAGAGAAATGACTCTGCCGAAAGAATAGGTGTACCTCCAACTCCATACCACAAAGAACAATAAGAAATATTTTTTTATTCTAGTGAAATAGAAGGAGTTAAGAGGGAAAAAATGATATAATATTTCAAGAAGGGAAGGAATTCAAAAGAATTTATGAGGTCCAGATGACTCAGTGAGGTTTACTGATTCCGAACTACTAAGATAAATATAAAAGGAGCCATGAACTTCCAACCAAGACAGAGTAACAGAGGTCTTATTCATAAACCTGACTGAAAATCCTAAGAAAAGAAATTAAAAACAACAAAACCAGAAAAAATACATGAAACAGTGTTTCAAGTCACTGAGGAGAAGGCAATAAAAGATGGTACTTCCTGCAAGAAGTTAAATAAATGAAAAAAACCTAAGAGTGCCCCAGCTTATTGCCTAGATAAAGTTTCTAGGTAATGGTGCAGAAACAGCGAGACCTAGGGAGAGCTAGATGGTCTCCCAGGCTTAAGTAGACCAATGTGGAAGTCCAGGTGGGCCAAACTCTGGAGTTTGCAAAGAAAAGAAAGCAGCACAAAAGCAACTCCAGACTTTCAAGATTCTAACATGAGTATTCAGTTAAGTACTAATCAATGCACACTCCTGAGGAAAGTTCTCAAAGCAAGGTAAAAAACTACATAAATATAATAGAAGAAATAATCCCAGAAGTTCACAAATGTTCAGTTAGTGTTTATGGACTATTTTCAATAATCAGCAAGGAAAATTTCATATTTCAGGGGACCACTGGGAGAATACGTATGAAAGGTTAGCTCTAGAAGGAGACTTCTCCTGTACTGCCTAATAAATTATTAAAGCATGATGCCAGCGAGAAAATTATTCACAAGAAATTAACCATGTAAAAGATAGCATTCAAAATATTTATAGAAATACATATTATCTAGCATCCAACGAGGTTAAAGTCTGCAACATTTGGTGTCCAATTAAACATTACCAGGCTTTCAAGGAAGAAAGAAGTACTATAAAAAATTATGAGAAAAAATATCAACCAAACCATATCAGAAATGACTTGTGCTAGATTTGTTGTCTACCTAATATTAAAACAATTATGACTGTTTTCTACATGATCAAGAACTTGAAAGATATTTTAACATGTTAAGAGGTATGGAAGATATGAAGAAGAACTAACATGTACTTCTATATATGAACACTACACTATCTCAAATGGAAAAATTTGAGATATAACTTTTGGAATTTATATGGAATAAACAATAGATTAAACAATATATTAGACACCAGAATAAATTATGGAAGACACAATAAGACAGAGAGAAAAAAGAATAAAAGTATTGAACAGAGCATGAATGAGCTGGAGATCAACTTTAAGCTGCCTGGTTACATAACCCTGGAATACTAGAAAGGAAGAAGAAAGGAGAAGAATACAAAAAGTATCTGAAGATTAATGGCCAAATTTTTCAAAGTTTTAGAATAATTGGAAATCTGAAGATTCAAGATGTTTATCAACTCCTAATCCCCCAAATAAAAACTACACCAAGGGAAATCACAGTAAAATTTATTTAACTAGTAATAATGTTAAAGTATAAGCACAGTAAGTGGAAAATACACAATGCTATAAAGGAGCAAAGATAGTAGATTATAAGCTCAAGTAGTGAGCCAACATTTTTAAAATTTCTATTCAAGAGATATGTTTGATATATTTCAATTAAGCAGAAATTATCAAACAGAAAAAATGCAAAACAAAAGTTTGTGCTCTCTACAAGAAGATCAATCTAAATATTTTTAACATAAAGAAAGAGATGGGCTAAGGTTAAAATATCAGCAGGGGTGTTAGTGCATGCCTATAATCCCAGCAACTTGGAAACTGAGGCAGGAGGATCATTGAGCTCAAGGCCAACTTCAGCAAATTAGCAAGGCCCTAAGAAGCTTAGTGAGACCCTATCTCAAAATAAAATAAAATAAATAAATTAAAAGCTCTGGGGATTTGGCTCAGTGGTTAAGCACTCCTGGCTTCAATTCCTGATACCAAAAAGAAAAAAGAAAAAACAAAGAGTGAAATATTGGTTAGAGATAACCATATACTATGTAAGTACTACTACCAATAATAATAGTAAAGAGACTGCATTGATAAAATACCATGTAAGTTTTAAGGCAAGGAATATTATTGTATATAAAAAAGAATATCAATCAATCAACATTAAAACAGCAATCCTAAATGTTTAAATACTCAATAACCAGGCTTCAGTGCATGAGCAAACAGTTGATAGAACTTAAAGGAGAAATAGACAAGGTCACTCCTCTGCCATTAAAGGAGGGAACAATTAGACAGAAAATCTTTAAAACTGAGAAGACTAACCCAATACAATCAACCAACTTGATCTGTTGTATAAAATTCTAAGGCATCTGTGAAAAAAATCTCAGTAATGAAAAATGAGTTAATTGAGGTGAATATGTCAAAATGAATTGTGTTTATCAATGGCTAAATGGAAACATATATCTTAAAAAAATAGCATTTACAACATAATTTGGAAACAAAGGTAGAAAGATAATTTAACAAAGTGTATACAAGATACTAAAAATTACAAAATATTGCTAAGGGAAAATAATGACAACCTAAATTAATGTAAATGTGTACCAGGTCTGGGTCACAAATAACACTCAATATTGTAAAGATGTCATTTAACACAGAATTACAGATTCAGTGTGATGTTAATAAAACATTAATTGACAAGTTAATCATAAAATGTAAAGGAAGATACAATGAAGCCATAATAGGTCAAATAATTTTAAGATTAAAACCAAGTTACTGATTGACATTTCAAAAAGTTTAGAAAGTCTAGAATAGGCCAACATATATTTCAAAATATAAAGAAAGATTTATCTTTTTAACAAATTAAGAAAAAAGATCATATCTGTTCAGAAAAATTAATATTGACCTTTTACCATGAAGAAAAATAAGAAATAAAAATAAATCAGTGACTAAGCAGAAAAGCTAAAATGTAAACTCACAGAATAAGAGTGAAAATCTGCAACTCAAGAAGTAAATAGGTAATGCCGCAGTCCGGCTGCAGCAAAATAACCAGGGGGGTGACGAACAACTTGTGTACATTGATACAGCAGGAGTGGGAGCTGTTTATTGTAGGACAGGAGGGGCATTTATACATTCCACACAGCTTATCTAATTAACATAAACTAGATACAGCAGTCAACCAATAAGGAATCTTCACACTTAATGGCTCCCTGGCTACTTCACAAACCACTCCCTCTGGCAAAATGCCAGGCGCCATCCTGACTTGTTTACAGACTCTAACAAGGTAAGCAAATTGTGGCATATCTATAATGAAGTATGACTCAACACTAAACAATGTCTCATAAAATGCCTGAGTTTCAAAAGCATGATGCTGAGGGTAATTGGTGGGACACAAAAGATCACATCCTGCATGATTATACTTACATGCATCTCTAGAAATAAAAAAAATATTCTTAATAAAAGAAAACCAACACCGGTTGCCAGAGACTGGGGAAAAGGAGAAAGAACAAAGTGAAATGAGAGATGAGAAAATGTTTTTGGAATGGTGGTGATGTTCTTTGCTTTAATTGTTGCATTGCTTACACTGGTAAATATATTTGCCAAAACTTAATGAACTATATACTGAACATAGTGCATTTTACTTTGCATAATTTATACCTTTATAAAAAGTTGATTAGACCTAAATATGCTAAAATGTCATACATAAAATATTCATGAAAATTAAATTTATAAATTCCAGAAAATTATAAACCACCAAAACTGACTAAATAAGGATAATATCTGAATATAATAGAATTAATAACAAAATTTCTTCTATCTCAGTCCAAAGACACCGTGCTCAATTGGTTATAACAATCCTTTAAGAATATTAAAATATTATTTTTATATAAACATTTAGAGTGCAGGTAAGGAACAAGGCAAAAAAAAAAACTTGGTTTATGAGGCTAATAAAGAATTATTACCACATTTGGAGTTGTACAAAGCCAATAAAGAAAGTAAAATTTCAGATTTTATTTATCACAATAGTCTAAATCCACATTGTTCAAGATGTAGCCATAGCCTGCATGTAGCTATTAAGCACCTGAAACTTGACTATTCTAAATTAAGATATACTATAAATATAAAATACTTAATATAAAAAACTGAATATAAATTATCTCAAGAATTGTATATTATATTGAATGATGAGAATCTGGATATGTTTGATTACATCCTGTATCTGAAGGAAGATAGACATCTGAATGAGAAGTTCTTATCATATCCCCACTATCACTCTTTCAAAAAAACATGATCCCCTACTGTCGGTGAAGGCCACAGGAATAGGATTCCTGCCCCTCCCAGAAAGAGAGATTCCTCTGGAGGATAATGGGGATTCAGAAATTCCACTGTACTCAGAAGTAATCAGAAACCCTCACATCCTTTTATCTATGGAGATGAGGTGGAAATCTGGACTCTATGTGGTAGAAGAAGGTAGCATTACTCTCCAATCCCCAACTGGAGCAGTGTCAGAGGAAACAAGAAGATTTGCACTTTTACAAGATAATGCTCAAAATGTCTAGGTTCCAACAAAAATTCCTTATTATACCATGAAAGAGAAAAATTGATAACACCAAGATGACATATATGTTAGGGTGACTCGTGAAAAATTTTTGAACAGCTGTGACAAATACACTTAGTGAGTGATTATGAATATGTGTGGCACAAATGAAGGAAATAGACTCTTAGCACATTAATAGAAAATTTAGGAAAGAAATAGAATATATAAAGAAGAACCAAATAGAAAATAAAACGAAAAATACAACAACAGATAGGCTTGGCTTCATAAGGAGAGTACACAGGAAAGAATGAATGAACTTGGAAGATAAAACAGTAAAAATTATCTCATCTGAACCACAGAGAGAATTTTTTTTAAATGACAAAGTATCAGGAATCTCTGGGATTGTAATAAAACATCTAATATTTAAGTCATCAATTTTCTAAAACAGAAAGAAGGCAAAGAAAGGGTGGTGACGAAAAGGTATTTAAATAGACAATAGGTTAAATTATCCTAACTTGACAAAATATATAAACTTATAGATTCTAGAGGCTGGGTAAGCCACAACTAGGATAAAGCCAAAGAAATCCATATCAAGACATATCATATTCAAACTATAGTACTGAGAACAATGACAGAAAAACAGTCAGAGGGCAGACAGAGAAAACCACCTGTAGGGTAAAACAGTTTGAATGATAGTGACTGTCTCATCAAAAACCACCAGGACCAGAAGGAAGTGAGGCAACATTTTGCAAGTGCTGAAAGGAAAGAACTGTCCACTCAGAATTCTATATCTAGTAGACATGTCTTCCAGGAATGAAGATGAAATAAAGATGCACTAAATGAGAGAAAATTAAAAGAATTTGTCACCAGCAAAACTACTCAAAAAGAATGGCTAGTGATTTAAATTAAAAAAGAAATGAAAAATGATGAAACATCAGGAAGGAAGAACAACTGAAAAAGTAAAGTAAGTATAATAGACTTTCCTTCCTGTTGAGTTTTCTAAATAAAGCATGTTTGAAGACTGAAGCAATTTGCTATAGTTTGATCTCAAATGCCCCCCAAAGACCCAGGTATTAAAGACTTGTTCCACAGAGTGGTGCTGCTAGAGGAGGAGGTTGAACCTTTAGCGGGCGAGATCTGGTGGGAGGTCTTTAGGTCACTGTTGCCATATCCTTGAAGGGGAGAGTGGGGTGTCAGCCCCCTCCTTGCTCTCTTTTACTTCCTGGTCATGAGGTAAATGATTTTTTTTTGTTGTTGTTGTTGTTCTACCTCCCACTCTATCCACGATCTGCTGCCTTGTCCAAAGCAATAGCACTAACTGATCATGGCCTGTTACATCTAAAACTGAGAGCCAGAATAACCTTTTTCTCTTTATATGTTGATTATGTCAGGTATTTGTTACAGTGAGGAAAGCTGATTAATACAGAATTCATCAATCATGTAACTCCACATGAATTAAAAACAAATGTGAAAAGGCAAATATTAAAATATTTTAGAAGAAAATACTGAATATCAAAGCAAGTATCGATGATCTAAGTAAGGTCTCAAAAAGCAAATACACAAGAGAAAAAATTATGTGTGTACATTTAAATCTTTTCATCAAGTGACAATGTTAACAAGACTTAAAAGCTAAATTTCTGATTTTTATTATAATCTCTCTGCAAATGTTTAAGCAAAAAAGAATTAATACCTAGAAATTATAAAGGTTTCTTATATAACCCAGCAGCTTGGGAGAAGAAAGGAGGAAGGAGGATCAGAAGTTCATTCCCAGCCTCAGTAACTTAGCCTCAGCAACTTAGCTTGGCCCTAAGCAACTTAGTAAGATTCTGTTTCAAAATTTAAAAAAAAAAAAATACTCCTGGGTTTAATCCCTAGTACCGAAAAAAAAATTTTTTTACATGTCAATATTTTAAAATCTGAATAACTGCATAAAAATGAAATGGGATAGTTTCAGGGAATTTCTGAAAGTAGGATGATATTAATAAATAAAATGTTCTCAATCTAAATAGTAATCTGCAAAATTAAAATTGAAGCGTCACAGAGATTGTTCCCTTCCTTAACAAAGAAAAACTCTAAAAAGTTTGGTGATATAAAGATAAAAGAATCCTCTTGTGCACTTTTTTTGTGAATACAAATTAGGACATTTTGGAAAGCACTTGGTAATGCCTAAGGTTGAAGTTGCATACAATCTATGACCCAGCGTTTGATCCCTGTAAAGGTGAAGGAACACTTACCTAACCAAGGAAATTTCACAGTGATGTAGCCACATCGATGTTTATAGCAGCTCAATTCACAATAGCTAAGCGATGGGACTAACCTAGGTGCCCTTCAAACAATGAATGGATAAAGAAAATGTGGTACATATACACAATAGAATAGTACTCAGCCATAAAGAAGAATGAAATCATGGCATTTGCCAGTAAATGGATGGAACTGGAGACTATCATGCTAAGTAAAATCAGTCAGTCCCCAGAAAGCAAAGGCTAAATGTTCTCTCGGATATGTGAATGCTAATACACAATGTGGGTGGGAGGAAAATAGCAGTTCATTGGATTAGACAATGGGAATTAAAGGAATTAAAGTTATGGGAATAGGAAAGACAGTAGAATGAATCAGACATAACTTTCCATGTTTATAAATGAATACACAACCAGTCTGACTCCACATCATGTTCACCACAAGAATGAGATCCTAATTAGAATAAGTTACACTTCATGTATGTATAATATGTCAAACTCTACTGTCATGTATATCTAAAAAGAACAAATTTTAAAATCTACAATATAAATAAATATCTTACTTTTGCACTTTTTAAAAATCCTCTAATTTTAATGTTAATGTCTTTTTAAAATATATTATAAATATCTCTCTCTAATTGAGTACCTATTTTAGTCTACGCTGAACTGCAATGTAGTTGTAATCAGCAATAATATATTTATTTTAATTTAACTTTGGAATTTGAGGTGCAGAATTTTTTTTAAAAGAGAGAGAGAATTTTTTAATATTTATTTTTTAGTTTTCGGTGGACACAACATCTTTATTTTATTTTTATGTGGTGCTGAGGATCGAACCCAGCACCCCACGCATGCCAGGTGAGTGTGCTACCACTTGAGCCACATCCCCAGCCCTGAGGTGCAGAATTTTAAGTATATCTTATTCAAGAAATAATGTGCACGTAGAAATAGATGAATTTTTCAGTGTGTGAATTACCTAACTTTGGTTTTGAAAATAAAGACATATTTGCACAAAGAAAAAAAATTTCACAAGGTGCCCCAAAACATTTCTTAAGCTATAATTGGGAAGATAAACAAATAAACAAACAAAAAGGTGTGGATGCACTTATGAAATTACTCTGAGTGAGGAAGTGAACATGAGTCCTCTCCTATGTGAAGTCTCCTGCTTAAACTCACTATATTCACTTAGGGATCCAAAAATAAAAACCTCTTCTATTGGCACTGAATTTCTTCTGGCATAATAGAGAGCCTAATTTAACAATATGTAATTTTACAATGAGCTAAGCTAAATTGCAGGATGTAGAGACCATGCAGAAGTATCCATAAGCAAGAAGGAAATTAAGTAAGATTAAATCACATTCTCTCTCTCTCTCTCTCTCTCTCTCTCTCTCTCTCTCTCTCTCTCCTGCTGGTAACTTACTGACTCAATACACATATCAAATTCCTTGAACAGCTTCAAATATGTCACATTCTGTGGTGTCTGTGCCATTTGTTTGCAGTAGTGCATGCCTGTAATCCCAGTGGCTCAGAGGCTGAGGCAGGAGGATCACAAGTTCAAAGCCAACCTCAGCAAAAGCAAGGTGCTAAGTAACTCAATGAGACCCTCTTGCCTGGCAATTGTTTTATATTTTAACAATTTTAGTTCAGTATTTTCCTCCAGTAAATTCACTTATAGGCAGATTTACTATGGGTATTCTGTACCTAAAAACCTACATAGTCCTTGATGGTTAAATGAGCTCAAAAACCATTAACTGCCTAACTCTTGATTGAAAAGTAAAAATAGAAATATTTTTTTTAACTTAGGAGTAATTCTTGAGTAATTTCATCTGATTTAAAATATGACAAAAGAGAAGTGATTTTTTAGAATTAATTTTTATTTATATATGACAGTGGAAAGCATTACAATTCTTATTACACATATAGAGCACAATTTTTCATATCTCTGGTTGTATACAAAGTATATTCACACCAATTCGTGTCTTCATACATGTACTTTGGATAATAATGACCATCACATTCCACCATCATTTCTAACCTCTGCGCCCTCCCTTCCTCTCCAACCCCTCTGCCCTATCTAGGGTTCGTCTATTCCTCCCATGCTCCCTCTCCCTACCCCACTATGAATCAGCCCCCTTATATCAGAGAAAACATTTAGCTTCTGGTTTTTTGGGATTGGCTAACTTCACTTAACATCTTCTCTAACTCTATCCATTTACCTGCAAATGCCATGATTTTATTCTCTTTTATTGCTGAGTAATATTCCATTGTGTATATATGCCACATTTTTTTTATCCATTCATCCACAGAAGGGCATAATAACAGTTTAGTTATTGTGAATTGTGCTTCTATAAACATTGATGTGGCTGTGTCCCTGTAGTATGCTGTTAGTAAATCCTTTGGGTATAGAGTGAGGAGAGGGATAGCTGGGTCAAATGGTGGTTCCATTCCCAATTTTCCAAGAAATCTCCATACTGCTTTCCATATTGGCTGCACCAATTTGCAGTCCCATCAGCAGTGTATGAGTGTGTCTTTCTCCCCACATCCTCACCAACACTTATTGTTGTTTATATTCATAATAGCTGCCATTCTGACTGGAGTGAAATGAAATCATAGAGTAGTTTTGATTTGCATTTCTCTAATTGCTATGATGATGAATATTTTTCATATATCTGATGATGGATTATATATCATCTTCTGAGAAGCTTACTTTCAAATATCATTCATCTCTCTCCTTCTTGAATATGGAATCTTAAATTTAATAAATAATCTCTCAACTGAGTCCCATTGATTACCAAGGAATAAATTAGTAAGAATGCATCTATTCCTTGAGCAAAAAGTATTTTAAGGATGAAAAATCAGTGATATAATCTCTTTGAAACATAAGAGGTTATTATTGCTGCTATTATTACTGCTAATACCATTATTATTCTAAGCTAAAAAAGAATCTCTGGCTAACATTTTCTTATTTAAATCCTAAGAAGCTATATGAGCATACTAATGTATCAATGCACATCATCCCTTTTTCATTTGAAATATAGTCAGTTTTGTAATTCATGAGACTAGAAGAGTGGTATGGATAATTCAGTAGCAAGTCAATAAAATTTCTTTCTGTATTTGAATTGCATTATATAATAACTTGTGCAGCACATTTTGTTTTCTAACTCTTTTGATTATGTGAAAACAAATGGATTATTTTGCTCCCCAGGGACACATATGCATACCAGATTCAGAAGATTAAAAGAAAGTAAAGAATTCTATAAACATAAAGAGTAATTCTCAAATTCTGTATTTTTTATATAATTAATAAAAATGAATATAGACCCAGCCTGTCTATGGAAAATCATTAAAAATATACTCATTTTCAAAAACTATGTATTAAGTTATTTCATGGGCAGCCCTCTGAAATACAGAAAGTGGATCAGGTCTCAAAATTTAACATGGCCTAGGTAAGAAACTAAGATATCTCTCCACCTGAATGTTCTCTCTATTAAGGCTCCACTATCAGCAGCATTCACACGTATTCACCCTTATACTATTATAATTATCTATGAACCTGTGTCACCTTCTGTCCATAGTCCTATGTCATTCCTGTCTTGATAACCAACATCTGTGAGAAGTTGTTTAACTATTCTTTGTTTTGATATCTGGATTTTATTCCAATATCCCATTCCTATCATTACATTTGGTAGGCAGTTTTTTCTTGCTGAGACACTCAGAGAAACTTTGACACAAATATTATTTTTATTTATATGATGGTCCCACCTTGGCTTGCCTGATCCCACACCATGCTTCTTTCTCCCTATTCATTCTTTAAATATTGGTCAGGCTTTCCTCTAGACCTCTTCCTAATTGATCTCCTTAGACCAATTCCATCCATTCTCATGGACTAAGTGGATATTTTTATGCAAGTGACTCCCAATTTTCTATCTCAGAGTTTTCTCCTGAAATTCTGACCCATTTGTTCAACTGCCTACAGGGATCATTGCCTTTTACATTTACTAATCACCTCAATTTCATGTAAACTTGAACTCTTTTCTCACTGCCAGATCTTCTCCTTTTCTAATGTTTCCTTCAGCTCAGTCAATGGCCTTATCTACCCCATTGTTGAAATAAGGGTGATTCTTCATCCCTCACTTTCTTTTACCTGCTATATTTAGTCAGTCACCAAGTCTCATGGATTTGGGTTCATAAAGTACTTTTGTGCCCTCCTCTTCCTCCTCCTCCTCCTTCTCCTCCTCCTTCTTCTTTTTGGTACCAGAGATTGAACCCAGTGGCACTTAACCACTGAGCCACATCCACAGCACTCTTTTGAGACAGGGTCTTGCTAAATTGCTTAGGATCTCACTAATTGCTAAGGCTGACTAAAATATTCGATCCTCCTGGCTCAGCCTCCTAAACTACTGGGATTAAGGCTCTTACCTGCCTCCTTCTACACACCATTTCTATCATTCTAGTCCAAGTCATACTCAACACTCTTAAAAGCTGGCAACTGGTCTCTTTGTAATTTTGTCTGGCATCAATCTATTCTCAATATTTTTACCATACTCTACATATCAGGATTACAGTCTTTCAATCACAGTCATGGTTTTAATGATAATGTCTAAAATCTCTAACATACTTTAAAGCAGAGAAGGAAAGATTTAACAGCAGACCTGCAAAGTGCTTTTATGTTTTACCAGGGAATGTTCTAAAAATAGAAAAAAAAGATGAACTGGCTAAATTTTCTTGTAAATTAATGAAAAATCTGTTCTTCAACACATTTGTAGTATTTATTAGTGGAGAATCATAATCCATAGATGGATATACTAGGTTTGTATAGGATTATGTACAATAAACAAATATGGACTCCAAAGTTGTGAGGCATGGCTCTAGGGAAAAGGTTACACAAGCAATGTGATGACTTGAATTTATAATGGACGAGTGTCATGACAAAAGCAACTCCATTTCTGTATAAACAATGATCTTATGCCTCATTTAGATATTCCATTGTTAAGTGAGGACTAAAGAACATATTATAAGATGGCAAGAAGAATCTGAAGAATTGTACTGATATCCTCAAGCTCCTGTCTACTTTGCTTAGGTGTGGAGATTATTTACATTTTAATATTTTTTAATAAGACTTGGTACTTGTTAAGATTGTTGGATCTTGGTTCTGATTTGGCAATATGACCCTTTTTGCTAACTCAGTGTTTATAGAAGTGGAACTATTTTAATTCTTGAGCCTAAATTTTTTCTTCACTATAAACCCTAGACTTCAACTTCACTGGACTTCTTAGACTTATTTTGGTTCCTTGAGTACACTGTTTTTGCTGGACATTCTGAGTTTAGAATACCTTTCTCCTCACTACCTTAGCCCCTTTATTCTCTTCAGCAACCACAGACACTGATCCAGTATTTACTTACTAGTTATCCTTTAATTTTAAGTTTAATGTATTTTTTCAGTGAGGATTTTCTGACCCATAAGCATATGTTCCAGTAAGATCTTTTACTACTCCTTTGATAGCACTAACTACACTTATAATTGCTTGTAAGCCTTGAATATCCAGGAAGGAAGAAATCTCTTCTGAGTCCTCATTCTACCTCATAGCTTAACATAACTTACTGTGAAATAGATTTAGAAATATGCATTGAGCAAATCTGACAATTTGGGGACCTATCATAACTATTGGCCTAAAATGGCTCATAATTTTGACTATAAAATAGCTGGATGTTTCAGAGAGCTCTGTTATATTGACAGCAGTACAAAAACAAACAGGCCAGGAGCAAAAGTTTGAGAACGTAAAATTCCATTTCTTTCTCTTGTTTCATAATATCTGAGAGTGATTTTTTTTTTTTTTTACCTAGTATATAAACCCAGGAAAGTCACATAATCATTTAAGTTTCTCACAAACAAATGAGGGAAATAACAAATTTCTTTAAAAATAACAGCCCTATAAATTATTTAAACCTCTAAAAACATTAAATAAATGTATTATGGTTCTCATTTTAAGTATAACTAATTTTAAAATTGAACATTTTACTAAAATATGTATTTTTCTGCATCTTTTATAAAATACACATTGAATGCATTTCAACCACCAATTTCTAGCAGGAATTATACATGATTTTGTGCAAACTTCTGTCTCCTTGATATTCACTACTTTCATTTTGCCAGTATTCTAGAGGTACAATTGCAGATTTAATAATTTGTATGTGTGTTTCATTCTGTTAAATAATGCCAAAGGACTTCAAAATATATTCCCATTAATATATAAAATGACAAGGAAGCATATTAGAAATGCAAAATATTAAAAGCAACAATAATAACAAAATTTCCACCCTTCAAAGGGCACATTACTTCCATTGTAGAAAAAAAAATGCCTTCATGTATTATAAATTCCTTCCTGCATTACCAAAGTTACTCTATCATCATATATACCCTTATCTGATTACCTAAATGTATAGAATGGACATCAGTCAATACTCCTGGAAAAATGCAATGCCTGGTGGGCTTTATGATTTTAGAAACAAGATAAAAGTCTTATGACTCAAAGAAAGCAATCAAATGCATTTTGTAGCCACAAGCATCATATTTACTTAAAGGATTGTGACTATAAAAGCAAATCTCTCTTACTGGAAGCCAGGACAAAAGCTGTCAGAGAACAGGGTAGTAAATAGCTTTGAAATTGTTTTCTCTGCTTCATTTCAAAAGCTTAGGGCTACCAGTGTTTGACCTTTTACAAATGGAATGGTTTCCTGCAGGTCTTAGTGTTGCACTGAATGCTGATGGTCGTATGGCTAGATGCGGGCATCAAGAATGGTAAATATGCTCGATGCTGGGCCACTCTTATGCATCAAGAACATTTCTCATTCAGTGACATTTGCTGGTGTCCTCTAAGAAAAGGTAGAGTAATTCTATTTTCTCTCAAACATTTTCCCTCTAGTGTCTCTTGACCAAGCAGAGCAAGGAAAATTGTGTAATTGTCCAAAATGACTCCATATAGCTGAGTGGCCAAAGAAAATAAAGTCAGATTGAACAAGAAAGCATTTTACTGAGAACATCTGGAGTCAAGCTATTATCATCTTTGCTATTGTATAATGAAGAACACAAAGATATATTTGAAGATTGAGATACACAGCATTTCTTAGGCTCTGCAAAGTCTCAGTCTCTGTTAGGATATTGGCTCCAATGTTTCAACTTCACATTGATGTATTAATGTAGGTTTGTCGAGTACAGTTTCTAAAGTTAAGTATCCATATGATATAATTATTTTTGTATTAAAAACTATGAATGATAAAATAAAGATCAGCCTTACAGCCATCTATGTTCTATGTAATATAATGCTATAGTTAGCTTTTAGAGTGACATTACAGCATAGTATTGTTGCTAACTCTCAAGTGCTATTGTTGGATAGATAAACCTTGTTTTGGTTTTGATACACATCTCTGAGGTAGAATTATTATGAATTTATTTTTCTAGTTGAGAAAACCATGGTTCACTCAATTTCCCTGGATCCAGGAAACACTAAAAAAATTGATGAGTAAATGGGAGGCTGGATTTTTTTTTCCTTCATGTGTTTTTTTTTTTTTAAATCCAGATTTTATACCAGGACTGTTTGAAATTGTATAAACTATCCTAAAAATGGAAGAGTAGTTCCTGAAATCTATTTCATCTGTTTTGAAATATGAGATTGATCAGTAAAGCCTAGGATCCCTTTGATAAGAGCCTCAGGAAACTTTCACAGGATACCTTAATTCTTAACAAGGATTAACAATGTGCTAAGCTGCATGCTAAATGCTTTGAATCCATTATTTCATTCACCCTTTACAACAATTATACGAGGACACATATATACTCTCCAATTTATAGAAAGGGAAATTGAAGATTAAGGAATATTTGTGTCTCTATTTCCTTCCATTTAATTCTCTGTACTTTCTTGTCTTATTCAGCACCCTGAGGACATGGCTGCTAAGGGCTTTTTTTTCCATTGGTTTTGGAAGAACAGAGGAGATGGAGTGCATGGGTCAGGCATCTACTCACCCCAATGTGGTGCTGTACACTGCCTTCCTCTGGGACCACAGCTGAAATCAGTGTGGCTGCCTCTAGGTCCCCAGTTGTGTCTGTGATGTGGCAATACCATTCCTTCTCCAGCTTAGGGTGAAAACTACTTCTAGCTGTTGCCAGTTCTGGTTCTTCATCACCCATTGTTATTTTTTTAACTTTGTCTACCCTTGTTTTAGTCTCTTTAATTGGGCTATTTAGGGGATGCCAGTTGTTATCTATCAAGATCTTGACTGACATAAAGTGTTAATTGCTGAAGGGCAATTTAGAGTTAACAGAGACTGGTTAGGGCTCATTTAGGATTTGGTAGAGTTGGTGTTCAGTACAGGTCTCTTTGATGCCAAGGCGTTTCACCATCAGTGATCTCTATGATGGGGCCTTACATTATTATTAGAATGAATTGTTTTGAGTTATTTCCATTTCCCCTTAGGGAATGTCCTCTGAAAAAGTTGCTTCTGGCATTTAGGACATTGATCTGGAGAAAACCTGACTATACAATATCAAAAGCACCTCAACAGCAGTTTAGGAGGCTGAGGCAGGAGGATCACAAGTTTAGCGAAGCCCTAGGCAACTTAATGGGAGCCTGTTGCAAAACAAAACAAAACAAAACAAACAAACAAACAAAAAAAAAAAAAAAACAATAACAAAAATGGGATGTAGCTCAGTGGCACAGTGCCTCTGGGTTCAATCCCAATACCCAAACAACAACAAAAACTCAAATCCTAAAGATCTAGCCAGGCAGAAAGCTGTTGAGCAGGTACACAGAATTTATCAAAGATGATAGTCTCAGGCAGTTGTTAGAATGGTTAATGCCTGGAACCTCTCCTGCCTGCCATAACCACAGATCCAGGGGACTCTGTACAATTACTGCTTGACATCAATCCCAGATCTGTTTCTATAAATTAATCGATCATTGAACCATAATGTCTTAGTCATTCTTTTATCTCTTCAAAAATTAAATTTTAAATTCTTGCTATAGGCTAGGCATTGTGCTAAGTAAAAGGCATACATAGGTAAATAAGACAAGGTTTCTACTCACAAAGAAACAAATGAACAGAAATTGCAATATAGTTCCAAAGTCCAGGAAGGAGTTTCAGAAGCTAGGATTGAAGCAGGTTTCTATGAAAAGACAAAATGATGAGTATCTTTTTACAGTAACTTTTCTTCTAGCATCCACCAACTGGGCCACTGAGCCATACTACTTTGCCCCAAATAGCTAATATTCCTGGCCCAAACCCTACACTCTCAAGCTACAGTTTTCCACGTTACCTGGGAAAACATATGAAATGATCAGCACATGTAACATGCTGAACACTGAACTGCTCCACAGCAGCACGTCAACTTTTTCACATGCCAGAATCTCTCAAAGTGATGAGTATGTCTGGGTCAACATTAATAGGCCATTTATTTTGGAGTTTTTTTTTTTCCTCTCCAAAGCTACACAGCAATTGTCTAGATGATACTTTAGGTTTTAAATGCCTAATCTGAAATCTATAACAGAAGAAAAATATTCTGACCCTTGCTTCACTTGACTGTAGATGTATCTCAATTTTGTTGTTTAAAATTTTTAATTCTGCTGCAGCACATAGTTCTCTCTTTAAAAGCAAAACACCAGGTTTTGACATCATTAGACAGATATAAACACAAATATGTTATTTTACAGTCAATGTAATTTGACTTTCTTCTTTATTTCTTTTTTGTTTTTCCTTTGTTGTATCATAGTTGCACATAATATTTGGGTTCATTTTAACATGATCACATATTCATGTAATTGAATTTACTCCATTTCAATACACAGTGCCCCTTTTCTCTCTATTCCTCTCTCCAGCTATTCCCCTTCTACTCTACTGGTCTATGTTGTACTCATTTATATACTTTTAATTGGTGTTTTACAGATATACATAAAGATGGAATTTACTGTGGTATATTTATTCAGGCATAGCATTATTTCATCAAATTCATTCTGCATTTACTCTCCTTTTCTGTCCTTCTTTCCTCCCCTCTCAATCTCCTTCTCTGCTTATCTTCCCTCTGTCTTTATAATATTCAAATACATTTCCCACCCCTTCTTTTTTCCTCCTTTGCCCTAGCATCTGCATATGAGAGAGAACATTCAATCCTTGTTTTTCTTAGTCTGGCTTATTTCACTTAGCATGATGTTCTCCATTTCCATGCATTTACCAGCAAATGCCATAATTTCGTTCTTCTTAATTACTGAATAAAACTCTATTGTGTATATATACCACATTACCTTAATCCAATCATCTATTAATGGATATCTGTGCTGGTTCCATAATTTGGCTATTGTGAATTGCGCTGCCATAAACATTAATCAGGCTGTATTACTTTGAATGAATACCAAGGAGAGGGAGTCGTATGGTGGCTCTATTTCTAGTTTTTGAGGAATCTCCACACTGCTTTACAGAGTGGTTATATTAATTTAGAGTCCCACCAACAATATAGGAGTGTACTTCCCCCCCACATCCTGACCAGAACGTATTATTATTTGGATTCTTAATAAACTGCCATTCTGATTGGAGTGAGATGAAATCTCAGTGTAGTTTTTATTTGCATTGCCCTGATTGCCAGGGATGTTAGATGTTTTTTAAATACTTGTTGGCCTTTTGTCTTTCTTCTTTTGAGAAGTGCCTCTTTAGTTTGTTTGCCCATTTATCGATTGGATTATTTATTTTTTTTGTTTTGGTATTAAGCTTTTTGAGCTCTTTACATATTCTGGATATTAATCCCATGGAAGAGCTAGCAAAGATTTTCTCCCATTCTGTATGCTTGTTCTTCATACTCCCTTAATCATTTCCTTTGGTATGCAGCAGCTTTTTAATTTGATGCTGTTCCACTTATTGATTCTTGGTTTTATTTCTTGTGCTTTTGGGGATATTGTTAGGAAAGTTGTTGCTTGTGCCAATATGTTGGAGTGTTCACCCTAAGGTCTCTTGTCACAGTTGCAAAATTTCTTATCTAATTTCTAAGTCTTTGATCTACTCTGACTTTTGTGCAAGGTGAGAGATGGAAATCTAGTTTCATTTTTCTACCTATGGATATCAGGTTTTCCCTGAAGCATTTGTTTTAAAAGGCTCTCTAATCTCCAATATATATTTTTGGCACCTTTGTGGAGTATCAGATGACTGTAACTAGGTGGGTTTGTCTCTGTGGTGATTTATCTGATTTATCTTTCCTTTAACATGAGGTAGAAATAGTCTAAAATAATTGTCCTTCCCTTCTCCTCCTCACTTCCTTTTCCAGTCAACCATCATAAATAGGTTTCAGGTGAGATTCCATGATGGTTGCTAAGGCTGGTGGATAAAAGTTTGATTAATAATCATAGAATTCCTCCCATAAAATATCAGTCATTTAAAAAGAAAAAAAAATCATGAAAGAGTAATCTAAAAACATAGCAAATAACAAAACAAGGTAAAGAAGATTAACATCCCTAATAATTGGATGATCAGTTGCTGCGTATGGTGCACTGAGACGTTTCCAGCATCATTTTCATGATATTATTGCTGGGACTTCATGAAATGAATGTGGTCATGAGGAAACAAAAAATGGGTGCAAACTGAGAGTCATCCAACTTCCTAAGAAAGTAAGGTATGTATGATCTCAAGAACTTAAAAAGCAGTAAAGTTCTGATTCACTGTTTCAGACTAAAGGAATCTTAAAAATCACATAGTCCTGAATCAGATCCTTGACAAGAAATAAAAGGAAACCATCATTGGTGCAGTTGTTCCTATTGTCAAGATTATTGGTTGGAAAAATTGATACAATTTCTTAATTTCACACGTGTAGAAATATGTTTTCTTCTAAATTATTATTATTTAATTATTATTAAATTATTAATCTTTATATAAAATAAAATAACTTACTAGATTGTAAGTCCTCTGATAGTCTATAAACCCAAGAAAATGCAATTGTGTCCTGCTTCAGTGAGAGTGCATGTGGCTGCCTGTAACCATTAGACTAACATTGCCTTAAAAATAAACAATGTTCCCTCTTACTTATAAGTTAGTTGTTATAGACACATATCTATCCTTACTATTTAAACAAAAGAAAGACATTTCATAGATATTTCCTGTGATTGCATAGATATTTTCTTACAATATAGTAAGAAAAGCCACAAATTTGTGCTGCTCAGTTCCCTGCAGATTCACCAAAGCTTTGTTATTGCTAAAACTAGGCTGCATGGCCACTTACTTGTGATAGCTAAGGGACTGGCATGTGAACCTTTTTAATTTCTAAAGAGGAAGATTTGCAATGATGGAAGAAAATGTGAATGGTTGTTGGGTAGTGAACCAACATCATTTATCATGGTAGTTCATTTGTCTTCTAACACCAATATATAATACACTGCCTGACATATAATTGGTATTCATCATGTTCTCTTTGATTTTCAAATGAACACTGAATGTTTTAACCTTGAAAAAGAATGCAATAATAATTTAGTGCTTCTAAGACTACTACTACTACCGCTACTACTACTATTAAAATTACTACTATTATTACTAGTTAATATAATTTTATGGAGTATTTGCCCTATGAGAAGTGGTTTCTTCACATGTTACAAATATTATCTCATTCAATTCTCATAAAACTTTTTCCATTCAAATAATTATTTTACAAAATTTATATAAGAAACACATGTGTTACCTTTAGTAAGAATATTACTGTTTCAGGTCAATTTTCCTAAATATTTTAATTCTTATGCCTTTCTTTATTAAACAAATATACTTTAAGAAGAATTATACCATTTTTTCAACAAATATTACCCAAAAGTATTATATCCTTGAGGAGGAATTGTTTGAATAAATGATTTTATTCAGGTTTATCTGGTTCCTAGTCTAGTGTTTACCTGGTACAGGAGACCCAATTTGAATGCCTCTCTCATTTCCAACAGTAATTACCAGGAAGCATATCTGTTCTATGTAACCCTTTCCCAATCTGGCTATTCCAGGTTAATCTGACATAGATCTAACAATTCTTCTCCTAGAAATTTTAAATTTAGGTAGAACACATCAACACTAAAAATCTCTTAAGTAATGTCAAAAGCAGTATTTCAGAAAGGAAAGCCACAAATTCATGCTGCTTAAATTTCTGAAAATTCACTAAAACTTGCTTTCCAAAATTTTATGGCCCATTTTTGGAAGAGAAAGAAGTTTGCTTTAATATCCTTCCCCAAACTGTCCTTTTCTTTGTAAGAAGCCACTTCTTTTCTGCTTCTGGTTACTATGTATTCAGAATGTCAGCATCTTACTTCCTACCCAGAATGGTAGAAACTGGATTGTAACTACACAAAAATTTTATACAAATATTCCTTATTTACAATGACCAAAGCAACAATTTTATTCAGAAATATGCAAAACCAAAATATCTCTTGAATACATAGGAGGAAAATAAGCTATGTAATTAGCCAAAATGTCTGTTTAAATACACACACACATACACACACACATATAACATATAAACATGAGTGTATTTCCACATATTTCTGTTGTGAAATAGCAATCCCTACTCATAAAAGAATACCTTAGTTTAGGGGCCTTACATAGAAATTTCTCAGTTCTGATTTTAGTTCTTTTGTGTTGTCATTAAATATCAGCCTCCTATTCTTTTCTGGGCACTCTGACAATACACACCCATTCATTTGCTCCTGGGAGCTGAGAAGACAGACTAATGCCAAGAAACACATTTAGATTTGTTGTTTGTAATTACATACGTTAAAAAATTAAAGTTGTCCTAGAGTTATATTTTAAGTTACTATCATTTTTATTGTTCCAACTGTTTCTGTCCCTACTGTAATTGCAAAAATATGTAGAAATTAGAGAAATCAATTTTTTAAAAGCTTTATTGGTTATTTTTAGTTATGCATGCCAGTAGAATCCATTTTGATATAATTATACACACATTAATTATCTTATTCTGATTAGGACCCCATTCTTGTGGATGTACACAATGGGGGGGATTCATCATGGAATATTCATATATGTCCATAGGAAAATTATGTCAGATTCATCCTACTGTCTTTCGTTTTCTAGCCCCCTCCCTTCCCTTCATTCCTCAAGATTTATATTCAAGCATTTAACATTTACCTTGAAAATTGTCTTCCTTTGTTGCATATTAAAAGCATTTCCTTACTGTTGTAGCTCTAGTGGATTGCTCCCAGTGAGGAAAGACAAAGTTGTGGGCTTGTTTCTGCTTTAGAACATTTATCTACAGTTATCTTCTTTCCACATAGAAGAATTATCAAAGGTCTCTTCTATTTGGTAGTAGCCATGGGTTAAATAATCCACTTTTCCCCTTCCTCATTTTATTCTTTTAAAAATTATAATGTTTTAATACTAAATATATGTGTGATAATAATAAGACAAAAGAATGTACATTTTCAAGAGAATGTTAAAAGTCATGATATTTAATTCAAAACTCTTCCCTTCACCCTAACTTTTCATGATGTTGAAATAGAGAAAGGAACATGGTCTATTCACTTGTGTTTTTCTTTCACTTGATTTTCTGTCTTCTTGTACTTACCCCCCTAGGGTTGAAGCCACAAGAAGGCAGAACAGAAAGCTTCTTCATGTGACTTTCTTTGGCAAGATTGCCTCACTCTCCTGTGTCTTTGCCACTGCTCTCGTTCATTGTCTATAACTTATTGTGCACGTTTAAAGCCATACAGGCTCAGCTGAAGATGGCTGCCATCCCAAGATCCCCAGGCATTGAAGATTCTTTCACAAACAATCCCATCTTCATGTTTTCCTTTGTGGCACCATCAACCTACTTTGCTCTGATGAAAACATCTTGTCTCCCAGGCATCAGGAAGCCTCCAATCTCACTGATCTCTGTGGACCCTACTCTAGACCCCATGGAATAAACATGATCCACCTTCTGTTTTGCTTCAGAACTGGAACAAAGGGATCATCCTGCCCTCTTCTATACCTGATAATACCATTAAGCATCTCTTCTCCATGTGCTCCCTCCCCCGGACTCTAGTAATGTTGGGGAGGTTATTAGGCTCAGTGGCTAAACATATGTCCAATCAACAAAAACATGTCAGTCCCTTGTTTATGCAGAAATTCTTTCTTAGCTTCAATAGACCAATCAAATATCACTTCCCTTTATCTTCAACAATCAGACCTCCTCCCTTTTACCTTCATCCTTTTATCTCTCAAATGAAAATAGAGGAATAGTCTTAAATAAAGAACAGGCATTAAAAGGACGAGAAAGTAGAACAACAGAGATGTCAGAGTATGCAGAAGAGAGTCAGCAGGGACTATGCAAGCTACTTCAAGCAGTTCACTTCAATATAAGAGAATACCAGGATCTTGCAAGCTGGATCTGGCTCCTGTTTGAAAGATATTGTGAAGCAAACAGCAGCAACAGATGCTTATGAACAAAATAGAAAAGTCCCTCTAAATAAAATTCTAAGATTGGTAGGCCTGAAAGCAAAAGTCCCCTGGGGCAATTAAATTGGGGGAAAAAGCTGGTCACTGGATCATAAGAAGGCGCACTCTTGGTGCTACTAAAGGATTTTTAAATACTCTTAGTAAGAAATAACCACCATGACTGAACTATCTTGAAAATTCCTGTAAATATTATTTAGCTTGTTCTATTATACTTCTTCTTTTGTGTTAAAGCCAATATCTAAAAATTCTGTGCCATCACAACTAAATAAAAAAAAAAGGACTGGAGTATGCAAAGACATAAGCAATTCCAGAAGATCTTTAATATTCCTGAAATCAACAAAATCATAAATATCCACATTGTTAATTAAAGCAAGACTGAAATACCCTATAATTTCTGGCATTATTAGTCTTACATAAGGTCAATATAGTTTCCTTGAAATCAGCCAAACTATAGATTATAAATCCCAAATAAGTGCTTAGAGCTGGAGAGCAGGCATTTCTCACAGTGAGGCTTCCTTAGCCATGACCCTGCCAACTTGACAGGAGCAGAGTACCAGATATTTAGGGAAACATTATTCTGCACCTGTTTGTGGATGAGATTAACATTTGAACTGGAGATTGAGTAAAGCATGTTTCCTCCCTTTTGTGGGTAGCCCTTCTTCACCCAGTTTAAGTTTCTGAAAAACAAACAAACAAACAAAAAAAAAAACCAAGAAGCCTAACCCTCAAACAAATAAAAGGAAACTCCTACTGCCTAACTACATGAGCTAAGATATCATTTATGCCCCATCCCCTGTCTTTTGTGATGGAAACATCAGTTTTTCTTAATTCTGGAGCCTGCAGTTTTTGGACTGGAACTTACACTACTGGCTCTTCTTGGCTTTTAGGTATGTGGACTCAAACTGTAACTCAGCCATCATTTCCCCATGGGTGAAATTGCTGACTGATCTTGCTGACTGCAGATCTGGAGATTCTCAGTCTACATAATCATATGAGCCAGTTCCTTAAACAATTCTCTCTCTGTGTCTCTCATTTCTCTGGATAATCCTAATTAATTACACCACAAAGAAAGCTTTGCTTAACTGCAAAGCACACTTTAATTCAATTCCTCTCTTTCTAGACCACCTTATGGAAAAGAAGAACAACATCTGGTCTATTTGGGTTTGGAAAATTACTGCTAAATCAAATGAGGAAAACAGTATATGAATATATTCCTTCTCAAAATATGAACTTCAGATTAATAGTAACTCTTATCAGAAAACTGTGAAATGTGGATTCTTAATTGGTTTATTAGCATTTGGAAAATAATGTATACTTCTTAGTGATATAGTTACTTACCAGTATACACACACACACACACACACACACACACACACACAAAATTTCCCAATTAGGAAATATTCAGTGAGATTTTTAAAAAGGCTATTAGAAATCTAATATTTGTCATTACTTTGTAATATGTTGTTCTTGAAAGGAATTCAGCAGTACAAGAATTATTATTTGAAACTATATAAAGGGCAAACAAACTATATTACCCATATAGTCAAAATTTATAACAAAAATCCTGGAGCAATGAAGATAAACAACTATGTATATCAAATTAGTCAAGAAAATAGTAAAGTTGGTTTTTGAGGCCATATTTCCTTGAAGGAATGTTTCAGAATATGAATTAGATTACATTTGACAGTGTCAACAACAAATATTGTTGACACTAGGGAAACACAATCTTAAAATAAATATTCATTTCATTTTAGTTATATTCTTAAATCACTGTCTTATTTAACCTATTGCAGTCGTCAAAAGCATCTCATTCTTCAACCAGAAATTGAAGATCAGAAACATTTTCAATATAAAATATTAAACTCTCAATGTGAACAATATAGCTATTTTAATAATATAATTAAGTATTTGAATTTAAAACCTAATAAGTCTTTGGGGCAAAATGTGGAAAAACAGTTCCTCATTAATTAATTGAGAAACTAAGAAAAGACAGAACAGAACTTCACTCTGTTACAGAGAAAAATGTAGCAGTAGACCCACTGAGTAAGCCCTGCACACCTTGGGCTAACTGTAATGTAGCAGACATGCATCTGTATTACATAAAAATTGCATGAGCTTTTCATTAATTATGAGGTCCATATTGTTCTCTTACCCTCTTCAATTACAGCAATATTGCATAGGTAAAGGTAGATAACATTAATATTTTGCCCTTTTAAAGTTTTGCCATCCAGTTAGTATTTTGAGCTGGCAATTACTTCGATAAAATGAGTCAACTGTTATAAAATGTTTTTCCCCAAATATTATAATATCTAAAAAAAATTTAAAGTATGCCTTATAGATTTTAGGATAAGCAGTATATTTTTTACTAAATATTATTTTTAAAATCAATTTGTCATTTTTATCATGTCTGTGTAAAGCAAGCCCAAACATATTTACTTCATGCATTATTTGTCTGTTTCACCTTGCATAGATTGGCAATCAATTTCATATTACACTATGTGAATTGCTGGTTTCATAGCATTTTATATATCTGCATAATTTACAGGTATTTTCTTTTGAGCAAATAAACACAAACATTTTAGTGCTTTTTCCATGAAGTCCTTTTTTAATTTTATAAATGTAATAATAAAATAAATTAATTATATTTGTTATAAATTTTACTCTCTCTTTTTTTTATTTTCATAGATTTTACTTTCATTTAATGATCAAAATTATTTTAATCAGCTCTTTCACCACTGGGACCAAAAGACGTGACAAGAACAATTTTAGAGGAGGAAAAGTTTATTTGTCATTCATGGTTTCAGAGGTCTCAGTCCACAGACAGCTTACTCCACTGCTCTGGGCCCAAGGTGAGGCAGAACACCATGATAGAAGGGTGTGTAGGAGGAAAGAAGCTCAGGACATGGCCTCAGGAAGCAGAGAGAGAGAGAGAGAGAGAGAGAGAGAGAGAGAGAGAGAGAGATCTGCTCACCAGGAACAAAATGGAAACCCCAAAGTATGCCTCTAGTGACCTATCTCTTCAACCAAACCCTGCCTGCCTTCAGTTACCACCCAGTTAATCCAAATCAGGGGATGAATCCACAGACAGTTTATAATTCCCATTATCGAATCATTTCACCTCCGAACCTTCTTGCATTGTCTCACACATGAGCTTTTTGGGGGGACTCTTCATATCTAAATCACAACAAAAATCTTAAATCTGATCTTCCTTGCAAACAAAATTTCATTTCTTCTATATGTCTTTCAAGAATTTTTTAGTATATAAAAATGATTTCACTTGAGTATAAGCATAGCATAGATATGCGTTTTAAATTTACTATTTATTCTAAACATAATATAAAAGTATGTTATTGTCATGTAAAAATATGATTTTATATTATTATATTATCATTATACTGTTATAGTTTTTGGTCTTCTTTAGTGGCTTGAAGCTACTAAAGGGTTTTGTAAATATTCCATTTCAAATTTTGGACCACAATTCATTGAATAATTTCTTTTTGTAAAAGAACATTTCAATTGCTTTCAGATTCATTATTATAAGGAACAAGACCATGAAGATCATTATTTATATGGACATAGATATCCAACTTCTCCTGGATTTTTTTTTGAAAATTGAGTTTTAAAAATTATGTGAATAAAGTATACACATGTGCTCAGTGTTTTAATATACAGCAGTCTATTGACTTTCAAAAGATTGTGACAATTTAAATTGTCATCCATTATATATATCTAATAATAAAGTTCAATTTTTATTCAATTGTTTATTCAATAGTTATAAAATAACACATTACCACTTTTAAAACAATTTTGATTGGCATGAAAGGTGAAAAATTTCACATTTTTACAAATGTTCTTATTTTGTATGAACTGTATTTATACATTAGTATTTCTCTATAATTAAAAATATAATATTATATATAATCATTATTACATAATATGTTTTTGTTTTGCCACATATATTTTTCTGGCATATTTCCAATAAATACAAAGAATTTTATTAATTTGACTATGATATTTTGTCCTATTCTTTGAGTATTTAGGTTAATAATTGTTAATATTTTAATATTTCCTTTAAGATTTCATCACTTGGGGCTGGGGATATGGCTCAAGCGGTAGCGAGCTCGCCTGGCATGCGCAGGGCGCTAGGTTCGATCCTCAGCACCACATAAAAATAAAATAAAGATGTTGTGTCCACCGAAAACTGAAAGATAAATATTAAAAAAATTCTCTCTCTCTCTAAAAAAAAGATTTCATCACTTACACATTTATGATTGATGCAAAGAACATAAATTCTGGCTTTAGTTCATCTAAAGATAAATTATGTTTCAATGTTAAATTCTATATTCTCAATCATTTTGATCCTTGTAACAAAATGGCATTAAACAAATAGCAAATTAAATACAAAGAATCTGAACATCTGAATGAGAACACATTTTACCAGATATATTCTAGGGCACATAAAAGACAAGCAGAAAGTGGTACCAATTTTAATTGAAATTACATTTGTTGAAGTTTTAAAAACATTCAACTTCTAGCTCTTTCCAAACATGAGTGTTGATTTTATTAACAAATTGAACTGCTAAAAGAACAATATTGAAATTAAAGACATAATCCAAAACCCACATACTACTTCTTTCTATCAGTTATTCTGCCCAAATAACACGCTAGTACAATTGGGAAAGTTCAATAGCACTATGCTAGGGAGGGAGTCCCCTTGCAACTCTGGTGGTAAATGTGTCTAGTGAGGATTCGGTCATGGCATTACACAATATCTTTCATCACCCATAAAGATCTGATATTCCTGAAGAGACAGTGAGCAAGAAAAATTCAAATTCTTTGGTTTCCACCACTTTACAGAATTTAATTAGCCTCTTCTCATTCAGGATAAATGCTGGAGACAGCCTCACTGAACCTTTTTTTTTTTTTTTTAAGAGAGAGAGAGAAAGAGAGAGAGAGAATTTTTTAATATTTATTTTTTAGTTTTCGGTGGACACAACATCTTTATTTTTTATTATTATGTGGTGCTGAGGATCGAACCCAGTGCCTCACGCATGCCAGGCGAGCGCGATACCGCTTGAGCCACATCCCCAGCCTCATCACTTAACTTTTGACTGAGCTTCTCACCGTCTGTATACCTTGCCAGGACCTTGGATAGAAGACCTACATAGAGAAACAACTCAAATATGGTCCTTCCTGAGGCAAGCCACTGTGGAATGACTCTAATGTGCCCAAAAAGACATAAAGGGCAAGTGCTTCTGGATAAAGAATTTTACTAGGATCTAAAATATCTGATACCATCCCCTCAATCATCAATTATTTTCTTTCTTAAATGTATGAAATTAAAGGAAAATCATAAAATATATGAAAAGTTTCATTAGCTCAAAAGGAGAAACCAGAAACACAATTTGTTTCTTTGATTCTTACTGAGTCTGAAAGACTCAGAGGCTTTTATTTTCCCTCAATAACTGTGGGAGAAGAGGAAAGTAACACTAGTTGGTCCCCTTCTCCTTTGACAGGCAAAACTTTTTGAGTATTTAAACAGGTTAGCAGTTTGAAATATTGATTTTCATGGTATTAGTAGGTCAAAATTATAGCAGAATAACAAGACTTTTGACATTTTCCACAGATTATAGTTAGAATTTTTAGTGTTGGGAGATTTTTAAGCCATAATATCTCTTCATTCAAAGTATATTATCTTGGGTACATAGAGTGAACACAGAAGAGAACAAATTAATAATAGTTATGAATATTTATGTAGGTCCACTCAGGAGAATAAAATTTTTTTTTTTTTTTTTTTTTTTTTTGGTACTAGGGATTGAACTCAGGGGTACTGAACCACTGAGCCGCATCCCCAGCCCTATTTTGTAGTTTATTTAGAGACAGGGTCTCACTGAATTGCTAAGCACCTCACCATTGCTGAGATTAGCTTTGAACTCACAATCCTCCTTTCTCAGCCTCCCAATCCTCTGGGGTTACAAGCATGTGCCAACATGCCTAGTTTAAAATTGGTATTCTTAAGAACATTCTCATTTTAATACTTTATCATATTAGATAATATAAATAGAGTTTATGTTACAAAATAGTATTTCTCTCCCCAAATCTGCAGGGATAAAATACATTTCCTTCATTACTTGATTTATCCTGTACTGGTGATTGAACCCAGGGTAGCACAACTGCTGAACTTCATCCCATGCCCTTTTTATTTTTATTTTTATTTTCTTATTTTGAGACAGAATCTTGCTAAGTGGCAAATCCTCCTGCCTCAGTCTCCCAAACTGCTGAGAGTATAGGCATGTACCACCACACCCAGTTCCTTCATTTATTTCCAAGAATCATTTTGGTAATAACACAAACCTAAATTTTTAAGGGAAGGGTCTAGAACTTAAAAAAAATTATATTTCTCCTCAAATAATCACAGATAAATAAGACCCTTAAAGGAGAATGTTATAATCCACGTCTTCTAACAAAAAAATCAAATAAATCTAAATTTTAAAAGAAAAAAATTTTATTTTATTTTTTAAATTTTTTATTGTTGGTTTTTCAAAACATTACATAGTTCTTGATATATCATATTTCACACTTTGATTCAAGTGGGTTATGAACTCCCATTTTTACCCCGTATACAGATTGCAGAATCACATCAGTTACACATCCATTGATTTACAT
>NW_025999982.1:25698138-25707203 GCF_001458135.2 Marmota marmota marmota
TATATATACACAATAGCATTCAATAACAAAAAATGAAAAAGCTACAGGAAGGAGTGAAAATTATATATATATATATATATTCATATAGAATTATACATATATGTATAACATGTATATACGTATAGTTCTAAATGAATATTGTTTGGAAAAAGGGAAATAATGTCTTTAGAGTTTAAAATACACAGAGAAACTACATAAAATAGTGATGAACTAAGGGCATATAACTGGACAAATTGTTTTAAGGTTTTTCAGTGTATGAAAAAGTGGCCTTATATTATACTTTAATTAAGTCAGAAAAGCATGTTTTAATCACCAGGTTAATGACTAAATATATAATAGACACATGTAACACCAACAAACTAATGGAGAGAAAATGAGAAATTAAAAATATTTATGCTAAGAGGAAGCAATAAAGAGGAGAAAAAATTTAGTCATTTTTATATTTCTGTGACCAAAACACTCAACAAGTACAACATAGAGGAGGGTAAGTTTATTTGGCTCATGATTTCAGAGGTCTCAGTTCATAGATGGCTGACTCTATTATTCTGGTCTCAAAGTGAGGAAACACATCATGGGGGAAGGGCCCCAAAGAGGAAAGCTTCTCAGCTCATGTTAAAGTTAAGCCGAAAAGGTAGGAAAGGGAGGGGAAAAGAGGTCACAGGAATGATGCACCCTTTCAGGGCACATTCCCATTCACTGACCTTCTCCAGCCATGCCTCGTGTGTGCCTACAGTTATCACCAGTCAGTCCATTCAAACTAGGAGGGACTGACTAAATTACATAACCATTTTACTTCTGAATATTCGTGAATTAACAGGAGCTTTTAGGGGATACCTCACACCCAAACTAAGACAAAAACAATACATATCCAGGTGACAGAAGAAAAGATTTTTAAGATTATAGATTTAAAACTCAGCCATAACAATATATTACATATAAATGGAATAATTATCCAACTTAAGGATCAATATTTTGAAATTTTCTTAAATGAAAACAAAAATGCTATCTACAAAAGATACATTCTAAATATAGGAACACAAAAATACTGAAAGTAAAATGATAGAAAAGAATATGCCATGCAAAAATTAATCAGGTTTGGACTTGTTTACTTATTAACAAAGTAGTCTTTAAGAAAAGAAAATATTAATGAAGAGAAAAAAAGGAATATGTCACCAAGATAAAAGATTCAATCATAAAGATATTACAGTCCTAAATTTGTTTTTACCTACCAACACAATCTTGAAATATATAATGTACCAAAAAACATGTAAAAAGGGAGATAAATTCACTCATGTTTGAGAAGTTTATCTCATATACATTAGTAGTTAATAAAAGAAGCAATCTCTTATAATGCAGATTTGAGAAATATGATCATCAAAATTGGCTATATTAATATGTATAAGTCAAAATAATGAAAAATGGCAAAATGTGCTTTTTATGTACACACACACACCACAAAATTTTATTATATGATGTTATAAAGCCCAATATTTTAAAATGTTGAACTAAGAAAAATGGTATGCTTAGCTAAAACCAGAAATCAACAACTAAAATAGGACATCTAATGTTCAGAAATCAAGTACTTCTAAAACTTTTGTGGAGATAATATCAGAAACTTTCCCAAGCATGAAGAATGAATTGGAAAATAAAATACAAGAGGCTTTCAGGACACCAAATGTACAAAATTACAACATATCTACAACAAGACACATTATAATGAAAATGCCTAGCATACAAAATACGGATAGAATCTTAAAAGCCACAAGAGAGAGGAATCAGATCACATATAGGAGGAGACCAATTCATATCTCAGCAGATTTTTCAACCCAGACCCTCAAAGCCAGGAGATCATGAAACAACATATACCAAACTCTGAAAGAAAATGGATGCCAACCAAGAATCTTATATCCAACAAAACTAAGTTTTAGATTTGATGATCAAATAAAAACCTTCCATGATAAACAAAAAGTTAAAAGAATTTACAACTAGAAAGCCTGAACTACAGAACATCCTCAGCAAAATATTCTATGAAGAGGGAAAAAAAAAAAAAAAAACTATGATGAAAATCAGCAGAGGGAGGTATTACACTAAAGGAAAAACTAATCAGAGGAGAAACCAATTCACATTAATTACCAAAACTAAACTAAAACGGCTGGGAATACAAATCATGTCTCAAAAATAACCCTGAATGATAATGGCCTAAACTCACCAATCAAAAGACATAGATTAGCAGATTGGATTAAAAAAAAAAAAAAGACCCAACAATATGCTGCCTCCAAAAGACTCATCTCATAGGAAAAGACATCCACAGACTGAAGATGAAAGGTTGGGAAAAATCAGACTCAATAAGTGAAATGGATTCAAACTAAAAAGCTTCTTCTCAGAAAATAAACAATCTGTGAGGTGAACAGAGAGCCTACTAATTGGGAATAAATTTTTACTACATGCACATCAGATAAAGCACTAATCTCTGGAATATATAAAGAACTGAAAAATCTTAACACCAAAAACCAAATAACCCAATCAATAAATGGGCCAAGAAACTGAATAGATACTTCTAAGAAGATATACAATCAGTCAACAGATATATGATAAAATGTTCAACATCTCTAGCAATTAGAAAAACGCAAATCAAAACTACTCTAAGATTTCATCTCACTCCAGTCAGAATGGCAGCTATTAAGAATACAAACAAAAATAAGTGTTGGCAAAAAAAAAAAAAAGGGCACTCTCATATATTGCTGGTGGGACTGCAAATTGGTGCAGCCAATATGGAATGCAGTATGGGGACTCCTTGGAAAACTGGTAATGGAACCATCATTTGACCTAGCTATCCCACTCCTTGGTCTATACACAAAGGACTTTAAAACAGTATACTGCAGGGACACAGCCACATCAATGTTTATAGCAGCACAATTCACAATAGCTAAACTGTGGAAATAACCTAGATGCCCTTCAGTAGATGAATGGATAAAGAAAATGTGGCATATATACACAATGGAATATTATTCAGCATTAAAAGAGAATAAAATCATGGCATTTGCAGGTAAATGGATGGAGCTGGAGAATATAATGCTAAGTGAAATTAGCCAATCCCCCCAAAAAAACAAATGCTGAATGATTTCTCTGATTTAAGGATGCTGATCCATAATATGCTAGGGGGCAGGATGGGAAGATTAAATGAATCCTAGATAGAGCAAAGGGGAAAAGAAGAGGGAGGACATGGGAGGGAGTATAGGGATAGGAAAGATGGTGAATGTGATGGTCACTATTACCCTAAGTTACATTATGAAGACATGAAGGATGTGACTCTACTTTGTATACAACGGGATATATGAAAAATTGCTCTCTATATGTGTAATATGAACTGTAATGCATTCTGTTGTCAAATATAACAAGTGAAAAAAAATTAACACACAGATACCTGCTGTGTTAACATTACCTAAAATTGTATTTTTTGATTATATATAATTTTTTATAATTCTTGCTCAGTTCAATAACAGATCATTTGACTAATTTCACAAGACTTTTTCAATATTTTTTATTAAAGTAGAGTTTTGGATGGTAATATTTTGGAGTATTTTGCATGCCTGAAATCATACAACCAGTTATTAATATAATATTATAGCCAAGTATAAAGCTCAAAGCTTTAGTTTGAAGTTGTATTCCTTCAACTCTGAAGTCAAATATCCTTTTATCTTCTTCTACACTATATCACTCTTGAAAAACCCAACGTTATATTTATCTCCACTTTCTTTTCAAGTGATTTGCTTTTTCTCTCTGGAAATTGAAAATAATCATTTTCCTTTGAGGTGAGGATTTATAAAACATGCTTGAATTCAGGTGTTGTTTGTTTTTGCTTTCTCCTGCCCATCCTGTTTGACACTATTTAACTTGGCACAATTAGTTTTTAATTTTAAAAAAGAAAAAGTCTTTTCTTGTCACTTTTGTGGAATCATTCTCTCTTTGTTTAGTGCTTTCATTATATGGAAAATTTATTTCTTTTTTTGCCCATATCTCTGAAACTTATTTTCATTTTCTACTTTTCTTTATCCATTCCTAATTCTTTTGGCAGAATTCCTTTATATTCTTGTTCTAAAGGGCTAGTAGTGAAGGAAATCATCTTTCACTATTAGCCCTTCATAATATATGGGCACACAGTCAATGCTATCTTCCAGAGATGGTACCCAGGTCTTTGTCATTTCGCTCTTTACCCAACTTCTTCTGTCCACAAGAGACTCAAGGTTTTATCTGAGATAAGCTACATCCTGGTACTATGGCATTTACAGATTGTTTTCAGTGAAAAAAGAAAAAGAAACACTTCCTGTTTTGCCATCTTTTCCTGAATAATAGCTCTCTAACCATTTCTTTCATTGTTCATTAATTTTTGTGCTGCATTGTTTTTCTTGTGTGAATAAAATATAAATTAAGTTTTTAAAACTTTCATTTTCAACTGCCACATTTCTTGTTTCAACTGCCAATATAAAATTTAAACTTTCTGATTTTAGTGTGAAGTGTTTTTCTTTTCTAAAACTGTATGAGATACTTTCATTTGTCTAAATACTGATTAATTGGAGACCTATATTCTTAACATAGAACAGATATATTAAATGTCTATTCAAATCTTTTTTGACATAATTTGCTTTCAACTCTACTCATAAAATGTCTCAAGGTATATTTTTCTCCTGCTACTAGTACCTTGGGAAACATTAATCTCAGTATAATTGAGAAACACTGGCTAAGCAGTTAATTTTAAGTGACACATTAGTAACTGTCATCTATACTATTAGAACCATAATTGAGAATAAGAGTAAAAAGGTAATTTCCTTATCATTGAATAGTTGATGATTACTAAATTACTTACCTAATGCAACTTTGAACGTATAGTTGCTTATCATAAGAAAATGTAAGAATCTTGCTAAAATAAAGGTGTAATTTATTTGATGTTTTACTTTTTAACCAATAATATTTCATTGTTAAGTGTTTGCATTCAAATTTGGAGACTAAATATCTTTCTCAGAAAATTTTGAATATACTGTCAATTGTCCTGAAACTATAACTAGCAAATTGCATATCCTAGGAAATATAAAGAGAAAAAAATAATGAAGAAAGATGTTAACATATTCACTACTTTGCCTAGGTATTTCTTAAAGAGGCTCTGTGTTTTTATGCAAAACTAATTGCTTGGAAAACTCCAGAAATCGGGGAGAGATGCAATTAACCTATTTTTCATTTCACCATCTGATAATGTAATTATATATAAAATGATCAGTTTGTTTAGCGCTAGTATCTGTGTGGGGGGAGATATGTGTAAAAGAGAGAGCACAATATATAAAGAAAATTTTAAATTAAAATGGGAAAAAAAAAAGAGTTCATTCAGATTTTCTTACAGAATGACAGTTTATTTCCAAAAGAGAAAACACCCATCTGGTTATAATTAGAATCTAATGAAAGCATTTCCTTTGATGTTTTTATTGCTGCTTTATAATTATATGTAATATTGGGGTTCATTTTGGCATAATCATATATTCCTGGAATATAATTTGCTCCACTTCAGTCTCTGGTACTTCCTTTTCTCTTCCTCTTCTCCATAATATTCAAAGAAAATTTTGAGTGAACACTGAATAGCTCCCAAAACAGAACCCTTTAAATATTATCTGGATCATTGCTTCAAATATATTCTTAAGACAACGTTTCTGATGTAAAATAACTAAAGTCTCTGTCCTTCATAAAACTAAAATAATACAATGTAAATTGCCACTTCAATTTACCCTATGTAAAAAGAACATTTTCTTTTTAGGGGAGAAATCAGTAATCGTTGCACAAGAAAAACCTTTTTAAGTACCTCAGTAGACCTTGCATGATAATATTCCCCCATATTTGTTATTGGCACATTATAACTATATGTGATGTTGGATTTGTAGTTACATAGCCATTCATACACACAATGTAGAAATATATTTTGGCTAATTTCATTCTCCAGTGTTTTCCCTTTGTCTCTCCTCCACCCTTGCCCTGGTTCCTTTCCTCTACTGCATTCATCTCCCTTCAATTTGCATATTCCCCACCACCTTTTCCTTTGTCCTCTATAGCTCTCATGTATGGAGAAAACATATGACCCTAATTTTATGACTTTAGCTTATTTGGTTAACTTACTGTTTTCAAGTTCTATCCATTTTTCTGTAAATTCTTCCTTATGACTGAATAAAACTCCATTGTATGACTTTTTTTTTTTAACCTGTTCATCTACAGAGGGATACCTAGTTTGGTTGCACAGTTTAGCCATTGTGATTTGTGACACCATAAACATTTGTATGTATGCATCATTATAGTATGATGATTTTAATTCTTTAGGATAAATACTAAAGATTGGTTTAGCTGGGTCATATGGTAATTCCATGCCTACTCCTTTGAGAAAATTCATACTGATTTCCATAGTAGTTGTACAAATTTACAATCCCCAAAACAGTATGAAAGTGCTCACTATTTTCTACATTCTCTCTTGCATTTGTTATTATTTGCATTCTTGATGACTATTTTTGAGATAAAATCTCAGTATAGTTTTAATTTTCATTTCCCTAATTGATAAATTATATGGCACATTTTTCATGTATTTGTTAGCCATTTGAATTTCTTCTTTTAAAAAGTTTTGTTTAACTCATTTGCCCCTTAATTAATTTGTTTGATTTTTTTTTTTTTTGGTATTATGTGGGGTTTTTTTGCATTTTTATATATTCTGGGTGTTAATCCTCTGTCAGAAGAGTAGCTAGCAAAGATTTTGTCCCATTCTATAGGTTCTCTCTTCATATTCTTAATTGCATCTGTTGTGTGGAAAAGCTTTTTAATTTGATGCCATCTTTTTTTTTTTTTTTTTAACTCTTGGCATTATTTCCTGAGCTTCATGGGTCCTATCAAGAAAGTCATTGCTTGTACCTTAAAGTTGAAGTCTTGATCCTACATTTTCTTCTGGGAGTTGCAAAATTTTTCTTTAAATTATTAAGTTTGATCCATTTTGAGTTGACTTCTGTGCACAGAGACATATGTGAATCTAGTTTCATTTTTCTACATATTCACAACGGTACAGTTTTCCAAGTACCATTTGTTAAAAAGGCCGTCTTCTCTCTAATGTATACTTTTGGCACTTTTGTCAAGGATCAGATTACTGTAGCTCTGTGTCTTCTATTTTTTTCCATCTCTCTATGTGTCTGTTTTTATGTTTGTTTTATGCACTTTTTGTTGCTATAGCTCTATAGTATAATATGAAGTCACTTATTGTGATGCCTCTAGCATTGTTTCTTTGGCTTAGAATTTCTTGGACTATTCTTGGTCTTTTATTCTTCCAAATGAATTTTAATACTATTTTTCTAGTTCTGTGAAGAACATTTTTGTTATTTTGATGGGGATTACAATGAGTCTGTACATTGCTTTTGGTAATATAGCCACTTAAAAAAACTAAGGTAAGTTCCTTCTATATATAGCTTTCCCAGCATTTTTAGTGTGAATAGGTGATAGATTTTATTGAAGGCTTTTTGGGCATCTATTGAAATGATTATATAATTCTTATATTTAACTCTATTTATGTGAAAAATTACATTTACTGATTTGCATATGTTTAACATGGAATTCTTGGGATGAAACCCACTTGAACATGGTATATTATTTTCTTTGTGTGTTTTTTAATGCAGTTTGGTAATAATTTATTAAGGATATTTCATCATCAGGCATATTAGTGTATAGTTTTCTTCATTTGATATGTGTTTTTCTGGTTTTGGTATCAGCATTATACTGGCTTCATATAATTTATTGGGGAGTGTTCCCTCCATTTTAATTTCATAGAATAATTTAAGAAAGATAAACCAATCTTATTTTTTTGAAGAACCAAATATTTATTGCATTTATCCTGTGTATTTCTTTTTATTCACAATTTCATTAATTTTGGCTCTAATCTTAAATATTTTCTATCTTCTACTGGTTTTACAATTAGCTTGTTCTTCCTTTAACAAGGACTTGAGATGAAGTATAAACTTATTTGGTATCTCTCTATTTTCTTTTTGTATATATGCAATGCTGTCTCTTTATTTTGTCCAAGAGATTTTATTTTTATTTTATTTTATTTTGGCTACCATGGATTGAACCCAAGGGTGTTTAACCATGAGTAGCATTCCAAGCCACTTTTATTTTCTTTTATTTCATTTTTAAAAATTTTGAATCAGTGTTTTGCCAAGTAGCTTAGGGCCTTCCTAAGTTTCTGAGGCTGGCTTTGAATTTGTAATCATCCTGCCTCAACCTCCTGAGCTGGTGGAATTAGAGGCGTGTGTTACCATGCTCAGACTTTTGATATATTTTGTCTCTGTTCTCACTTTTTTCCTTAGGATTTCTTGATGTCCTCTCTCATCTCTTCAATGATGTGTTCTTCATTTAAAAGAGTACAATTCGGGGATGGGGTTGTGGCTCATCCATAAAGCACTTGCTAGCACTTGTGAGGCCCTGGGTTCAATCCTCAGCACCACATAAAAATAAATGAATAAAATAAAGCTATTAATAGATAAAGCAATCATGAAATTCATATGGAAAAATAAAAGACCCAGAATAGCAAAAACAACTCTAAGCAGGAAGTGTGAATCAGGTGGTATAGCAATACCAGACTTCAAACTATACTACAGAGCAATAGTAACAAAAACAGCATGGTACTGGTACCAAAACAGACGGGTGGACCAATGGTACAGAATAGAAGACACAGAAACCAATCCACAAAATTACAACTATCTTATATTTGATAACGGGCCTAAAAGCATGCAATGGAGGAAGGATAGCATCTTCAACAAATGGTGCTGGGAAAACTGGAAATCCATATGCAACAAAATGAAACTGAATCCCTTTCTCTCGCCATGCACAAAAGTTAACTCAAAATGGATCAAGGAGCTTGATATCAAATCAGAGACACGGTGTCTGATAGAAGAAAAAGTTGGCTATGATCTACATACTGTGGGGTTGGGCTCCAAATTCCTCAATAGGACACCCATAGCACAAAAGTTAATAACTAGAATCAACAAATGGGACTTACT
>NW_025999982.1:25708258-25796851 GCF_001458135.2 Marmota marmota marmota
TGTTCATAGCAGCACAGTTCACAATAGCAAGACTGTGGAACCAACCTAGATGCCCTTCAATAGACGAATGGATAAAAAAAATGTGGCATTTATACACAATCGAGTATTACTCTGCATTAAAAAATGACAAAATCATAGAATTTACAGGGAAATGGATGGCATGAGAGCAGATTATGCTAAGTGAAGCTAGCCAATCCCTAAAAAACAAATGCCAAATGTCTTCTTTGATATAAGGAGAGTAACTAAGAACAGAGTAGGGACGAAGAGCATGAGAAGAAGATTAACATTAAACTGGGATGAGAGGTGGGAGGCAAAGGGAGAGAGAAGGGAAATTGCATGGAAATGGAAGGAGATCCTCAGGGTTATACAAAATTTCATACAAGAGGAAGTGAGGGGAAAGGGGAAAATAATACAAGGGGGAGAAATGAATGACAGTAGAGGGGGTAGAGAGAGAAGAGGGGAGAGGAGGGGAGGGGAGGGGGGATAGTAGAGGAGAGAAAAGGCAGCAGAATACAACAGACACTAGTATGGCAATATGTAAATCAGTTGATATGTAACCGATGTGATTCTGCAATCTGTATACGGGGTAAAAATGGGAGTTCATAACCCACTTGAATCAAAGTGTGAAATATGATATGTCAAGAACTATATAATGTTTTGAACAACCAACAATAAAAATTTTTAAAAAAGAGTATTATTCAATCTCCATATATTTATTTGTTTTCTATTATTTTCCTTGCTATTGATTTCTACCTTCATTCCATTATGATCTGATAGAACACACAGGATTGTATCTTTTTTTTTTTTTGTATTTGCTAAGATTTACATTGTGAACTAGAATATGACCTGTTTTGAAAAATGTTCCATGAGCTGCTTAGGAGAAGGTATACTTAGCCATTCTGGGGTGAGATATTTCATAGATATCAATTTGACATATATTTGATTTATATTGTTTAGGTTGGGAGTATTTTTATGATTTTACATTTGGATTATGTGTCCATTAGTAATATGTTGAAATCACCCAGTATTATTGTATTGGGGTTCATCAGATTTAATGTCGAGAAATTTTTTCTTAACGTAATTAGGTACACTGTCATTTGGGGAATGTATATTTACTATAATCATATCTTCTAATTACATTGTTCTGTTTACCAGAATATAGAGGCCTTCTTTGTCTCTTCTGATTAATTTTTGCTTGAAATATGCTTTGTTCAATATAAGAATAGATACTCCTGCTTGTTTTCGGACTCCATTTGCATGAAATATTTATTTTCATCCTTATAGTTTCAGCCTCTAAGTTTTCCTTGCCCTTGAGATGAGTCTCTTGTATGCAGCATATAGTTGGAATTTTTTTTTATCCATTCTGCTAACATATTTCTTTTAATAGGGTTGTTGAGACCATTTGCATTTACTGTTATTGTGGATATGTGTTTTTAGTTTCTTGCAATTTGGGTTCTTTACTATATTTACTTCTGACTTGATTTTAATTTAGTAGATTATTCATTAAGTGATCTTCATCTATTTAGGAGATTTGGGGTTTCTTTTGGGGTTCCTCTATTTGTAGAGTATCTTAGTGTATTCTTTTAAAAAAATCATCTTTATATTATTTATTTATTTTTATGTGGTGCTAAGGATTGAACCCAGTGTCTTGTACATGCTAGGCAAGTGCTCTACCACTTAGCCACAACCCCAGTCCTCTCTTTATATTCTTTATAGTGCTGGCTTAGTGGTCATGAAATCTTTTAGTTTATCTTTGTCATGGGAAGTTTTTATTGATTTTGAAAGATAGCTTTGCTGGTTATAGCAATCTCATTTGTCAATTGTCTTCTTTTAGAGCTTAAAATATGTCATTCCAGGACCTCTTTGATTTTAGGGTCTGAGTTGAAATATTAGAGTTAAACTTTATTGGTTTACCTTAAATATAACCTAACATTTTTCTCTCACAGTTTTCAATATTTTTTAAATTTTTATGTTGGGAATTTTGATTATGATGTTTCTTGGAGAGACTGTTCTGATATTGTGTATTTGCAGTGCTATATGCATCCTGTATGTGGATGTCTATCTCATTCCTATTATGGAGAAAAACCTTTGTTATTATCTCATTGAAGATATTCTTAATGCCTTTTTACCAATATCTCCATGTCTTTGTCTATCCCAGTGACTTCTAGTTTTGATCTCCTTATGTTGTCCCAGTGTTCTTATATATTCTGATCCTAGTCTCTTTTCCTCCCCTTATTGGATACTGAGTATTCAAGTTCATACACAAACTCTAATCTGTTGGTGGTGCTTTCAAGTGATTTTTAATTTCATTCATTGTGAGTTCTGATTTTTTTCATTATCTCTATTTCTTTAATGAATCATCTTTCATCTCCTGTGTTTCTCTCTTAATTCATTCCTTATATCTGCTTTTAGTTCATTGAAAATTTTAATAATTTCTTTATAGTTTTTCTCTGAAATTTTATCTGTTTCCACATTTGTGGGATAATTTGCTGGGGGATTATGAATATTGGGGGAAGATTTGCTTGTCTGTTTCCTCAGTTTTTTAAGAGGCCCTAGATTTTTACACCAATGAGATGGAATCTCCTTTCTCTATTATATGTCTGTCCTTTTATGTAGTTATCCTTTATGTTTGGAAACTTCTCTCTGCTTTCAATGTATGAGTAGATATTCAAGAGTGGGTTCTAAGATTCCCTCCTTGTTGCTCTTCCTTGGGGCATGGTCTATTCTATGTGTTGTAGTATTTTTGAGGCTCTGGTGGGCCAAGTCATGTTTTGGGTGAGATTTGTTGTCATTTGACTGAGTTGTGAGTATTGTTTAATAGCAGCATCTCTATTCTGTAAACGTGAAGTGTCCCAATCACTTTTAAGCCACTTTTAGAGGAAAAGGAGAGTCAAGGATAGCACTAATGTTGGTAACAGAAATATAGTTTCAAGATAAATGTTCACTGCCTACTTTGACATCTACAATTCTAACTGCCACCTATATAGGAATGGCAGGATCAGCATATAGCATCAGCACCAATAATAAACAACCATGAAATAGATTGTGAATTAAACAGCAAGTTTTTACTACATTGTCCACTATATTAATTATCACAATGACATGAATAGATTAGGACTTACATAAATTATATAATTCTGTCAGATGGGAGATTACAATTTCTTAAGTGAAGAGAAATAGAATATGAAGGTAAGTGAATAGAGGCAGAAGATAGTAGCAGATGATGGCTATGAAGGAGTGAAAAAATAAATAAAGGATTAAAAAATGAAAGAGAGCAGGAGGAACAGGAAATATTGGCTATTAGGGGAGACTAGAGTGAAGAAGGGATAATAAGATGGAGAAAACAAGGTGTGAACAGACAAATGAAAAATTAGAACAACTTAAACTCATGTATCATTAAAACCAACCTAAATCAAGCCTAAGTAATAGATACATATACATATGTGTGTGAACATGTGTGTTTAGTGTATATTCCAAATATATCTGCATAGTAAGAATGCACATACCCACACACCCACACATCCATACACCCACATACCCAATCTCACAGAATAAAGTAAAAAAATATATGATAAAATAAAATTTGAAAAAAGTTAAAAATTTCAAATTTAAAAGGTAAAAAAGGGATGCCATACACAAAAAGTTTAAAATGTCTTATTTGTTTCTGTTGAGGTAATGAAAACTGGTGGCAAGGATGGGTTATAATCTTTGTATTTATTTGGAGCCCTCTGTAATCCTTAGGTCAAGGGCTGAGGATTACTAAATTCAATGTCTTTTTGTTTCTCACCTAACTGCCAGTCATTATAGCTACAACCAAAACTGGTTGCATTCATTCTCAGTTTCCCATCTTCCAGGAGAGGATGCTATAGACTGGATAATTCTGACAAATTATGGACTCCAGTAGTGGGTGTGGTTTAGAATGCCAAACTGAAAGTTCCAGTAGGTTTAGACTTGATTGACCTTTGGACTCTATATGTGTGTGTTTGAGATTTGATCGATAGCCTCTGTTGCTGGGAGATGCTGCTCTTTGCTGACATGTTGCTCCTCATTAATTCTACTTTTATATTGTAGGGCCTGAACTTCCACATTTATTGCCATGGATGTGAATTACCTAGTATCAGACCTGGAGCCCAGGACTCTGTGGCCATTGTAGGTGTCTTCCCAATAGATTTTATGGGGAGCCAGCAACAAAGATCTTTCTCCTCATTATCTGGAACCTATATGTCCTAGGCACAATTTTTTTGCATCTATTTTAGTCACGCTGGTCCAGGCCCACTCTGGGGCTTGTAAAAGGCAAGTCCTCAGTCAGCTGGCAACTTTTTTATATGTTCCTTGTCTTCTGTCTCTGTTCATAGCTGCATAGCACTTATAAATGATTCACCCACCAGTGACCCAGTTTCTACTGAATTATCCACCCATAAGCCAAGCAATTTTTGTTAATTTTTACTTAACAACTTCCCCCTCTGACTTTGGGTACATTAAGATAAGCTTCCCTCTCTATTCCACAGGACCCTCCAAGCCATTTATTTTGGGCCACACTTTCGTCTCTCTCTACGTGTGCTTTCCCTCCCCTCCAAAGCCTGGCTGCCACCACCACCACCATCCAAGCTGGCATGTTTCCAATGTGTTGAATCAACAACTTTTAAAACTATGAGATATTTAAGATTTCCAATCATTTATAAGATCACAATATTTATTTACATGACTTAAAGGGTCTATGATAGTTATTGGATTGCTTCCTCTAATCAAAGTAAACTTTATATTCGATGCATTTTAATTTAAAGTTAAAATTTGCCTGAAATAGAAAGTATAAAAGTCAGTTTTATTTGTAACTTGATTAATTGCTTATTTGCTCTTCTGTGTTGTTTTCATACCAATATTTATTTAGCAATTTGAATGTAAATTTATAGAATTATTTATATGATTTAAAGAATTTTCTGATATATAATCCTCTCTCAGAAGATTTCTTTGATGAGAACGAAGGTACAGTTCTGTAAAATGCTATATGCATATAAAGCACACATATATTGTAGTTTCCATCATTCTTACACACTTTTAAATTTCAAACATGTTATGCGTAATTCAATTCAACAAACAATTGACAATTCCCTATTAACTATAAGGCAGTATCTAGGCAGTGCAGTAGAAAACAAGATGCAAAGAGTACAGTTCTGGTCTCAAGGGCAAAGCAGCACATAATGTTCCAGATTAAGTCAAGCTTATTTCCTTTAATTTCCTTCCTTCCTTACAGCCTTTCTTTATTCTTTTTTTTTAACTTTTCAACTTTTGTTTTTTTTAGTTGTAGTTGAAAACAATACCTTTATTTTATTTATTTATTTTTATGCGGTGCTGAGAATAGAACCCAGCACCTCACATGCGCTAGGCGAGTGCTCTACCACTGAGCTACAACCTCAGCCCTCTTTCTTTATTCTTTCCTTCCTATAGTGCATCCTTCTTTCCTTTTGTTATTTCATTATTTTTTCTTTTTAAAATATATACTCTCAAATAGAACAAAGATTTATGGGGTATTTTTCTTTGTGCAACAAAGAATAATATAAATTTTAAAGCCAATTTTTATGATGGCCTCAGTACAAGATTGTTGGAGGAGGCATTATTAGTTATATCTTAAAATTGAGTAAATTAGTAGTAAAGTAATAAATAGCTCATAAAATTCTCACATAGTAAATAGAAAATTTTTTATCACTTTCACCACACTATGAAAAAAATAAATCCTCAGAGAAATATTAGGTCATATAGAGTTTCGCTTTTAAGTGAAATAATAAAGGTCCATACTTCTCAGTTTTTCCTCAATGTAAAATACATATTACAATATTTCCAACTTTTTAGAAGCCTGAATAGTTGAAACTCTAAGTGGTATTATGCGTTATAGGCCCTTTGAATAGCACATTCCTCTTTATAAAGGAGAATAAATATTTGGCTTCAAAATGATGTTTAAGATCAAATAAAATATAGCTAAGGATAATGAAAATTAAGCATAAATTTGTGTAATTGATATGAATCTCCCATTCATTTCTGTTAAGCAGGAAAAACAGTTGGTTGTCTACCCAAGATTTATGCTTTTTTATCCATAGTGTAGTTCACAGCTGCTGAGAGTCATTTTTCTGGAAGTAGCTATGATTCCTAGACTTCTTTGCAGCTAGATAGAACCATCTGACTAGTCCTCACATGTGATGAGAGAAGGGACACATTTCACCCCCAAGTTAAAATGAAGGAGAGGCATATGTGCTCTCTCCATTATGTGTCCCCATATGTACTGGCTGGCAGAAAGTGACAGTCTCCTGGTTTGATTCTCAAATGACAACTTAGGACAGAAAATTTTCCAACCCCTTGAAGCAGAACACTTTCTTTGCACTGCTGTATGAGCAAAAAAAATGAATTTTTATTGTGAATAGGAACTGACATTTTAAAATGTGTTAGTTATAAGAGCTATTATAGGCTTTCTTAATACAAGTTGCTTATATTGCAAGCCTTGCTGTCACTTTTGACCTTCAATGTATATAATTGACTTATTAGTTCAATTTTGTTGGTTCTTACTGTTTAAAGCTGGATTAAGAGTAATTGAGAATTATGCAGTATAAGAGAAAAAGAAAAAGGTGCAAATTACTTAAAATGAAAAGAAATCATAAAAGAAAGTTAGGAAGTTAATAGTAGTTTCAATGAGTCTGTGACAAATGTATGAATAGAGAAAGATCACAGCCTTCTAAATGAGATCCATATGACCCTCAGTGATTGAAAACTTGGAAGAAAAAAATTTACAAATCTACACTCAAACTGTAAGAAATAAACCCAGTCCATCTTGACAAAACACAAGTAGACATTAGGCTTTATTTTTTTTTCCTGGCACTCCTGTGTAAGGGTGAAATCTAACAAAAGAAAACAAATGTAGAAATACAGGGCTCAGAGATGTGAGTAGAATATTTTCAAAGGTAAGGAAAGACTGTTTGGGAAATTGTACACCTGAACCAACACATTCAAATTCAAAAGATGTTCTCACAGGGGTAGGAGTAGGAATTTAATTTCATCCTATAAAGGAAAGCAGGTGAAATGGCAGGAAATGTTGTTGATCTCCTGCAAATAGCAAAGGAAGTCTTCCAAAGCCTATTTCTGGAAAGATGGGCAAATTCAATAAGTGAATGATCCAGACTCCTTACAGGGGCCAAAGTAGTTATTTGAGTGGAGACTTGGTCCCACGTGCGTAAACTTCAGCAAACTTTTGAAACCAAAGGAGAAATTTGAGTTGTTATAGATCTCAACTGTGGAAAGAATCTTTCACAATGGAGAGGTAACATTAAATTATTAACCATATGATAATATAAGGGCCATTCTGCTCACTTGGTGCCTGGGCCGTACCAGTTTTTAATATTTTTGTAATATGTCCTGTGGTAATTTCATGGGGCATCACTTTCTTTCTCTGTGATGCAAAGTGAAACCTAATGACATAATGATGACAGGAATGCAGAAATAATGGAGGGAGACCCTCATTGTTATACAAAATTACATATAAGAGGTTGTGAGGAGAATGGGGAAAAAAACAAGGAGAGAAATGAATTACAGTAGATGGGGTAGAGAGAGAAGATGGGAGGGGAGGGGAGGGGGGATAGTAGAGGATAGGAAAGGTAGCAGAATACAACAGTTACTAATATGGCATTATGTAAAAATGTGGATGTGTAACCGATGTGATTCTGCAAACTGTATTTGGGGTAAAAATGGGAGTTCATAACCCACTTGAATCTAATGTATGAAATATGATATGTCAAGAGCTTTGTAATGTTTTGAACAACCAATAAAAAAATAAAATAAAATTAAATAAATAAATAAAATGCCAAAAATATATTTGAATACATTCATTTCCAAGTCATCCTATTTACAGAATATAGTTTAGGTAAATGCTTTAGCACAAAGACTTTTACATAGTTTCAGAATAAAATATTAATTCACTGTTCTTAGATAACCACTTCTAAAGAGAAAGAGGCCCTGGCAAGCTGTGTTCCTTAACAAAGAAAGTTCACCCACCGTTTCTTAGTGACTGCCTCAAAGTTCAGGAGACATATTTCTAGAGACATAACCAGACTCTGAAATTGTATTTCAAACTTTTCCAAAACGCAGCAGTAATGAAAGCTCCACACTGATTAATGACAATTCTATTTTTCTTAATATATTTTCTCATCATTGTTCAAATTTCTGTAATTTAAAAGAACAATAAATTTTCATGTGAAATGAGAATAGAAATTCAATATGTCCATATGTGTGATGGAATCTATACATCCCTTCAATCTAACATAGGAGATGCTCACACAATTCTTTATAATGGATTGCAATTGAATGATAAAACCAAAAGGCTCATAAGAAGTCACCTAGCTTACTTCTTCATTCTGTACATAAGGAAACTGAATCCTAAGGAAGGGAGGTGATTTATTCAAGGTTAAACAATAAATCAGTGACAGAGCTAGAAGAAAAACTTTCATTTCATTCTTTTTGCATTATAGGACATTGGCACTGACTTTTGTGGCTTGACAACAAACTGCACATAGAATCCTTAAAGCAATGAAGGAATATCAAAGGGTTCACCCTATGGCCATTATTTTCAAATATTACATAAGGGGACAAAAAAATCACCAAGAAATTTTATTTAAAATATGATTTTGTTGTCTACTGTGCCCCATCTTTCTGAGTCAGAACATCTAGTGTGGAACCAAAGCACCTGTTCCAATGGAGGGAGCCTGAACTCTATGCTTCACAAAGCAGCACATGTTAAATAAATAATAACTTGCCATACTTGTACTGCCTTTTCATTCTTGCTTCAATAACTATTGGGAAAATCAGGCTTAATGTGTTAGTAATTGATTTGTTAACAGTAAGTAGTATGCATAGAATACATTAAAATTCTACTACTGGATTGAAGACTTTCATGATTTTTTAAATAAGATGTCATCATAATAAGATTCCATAGCTCATGTAGTTAAATTTATGAACTATTAAGATTCTGTATAACATATACAGGTTTTTATTGGCATTATAGATTATATAAATAATCATATTCTCTTGTTATTTTTAACTCTGAGTAAGGCAACTTCTTCACTAATAAACAATTATCTTTCCATGGAAAATAAACATGATTTAATTCTCCCAATCAGAAATATTTAATATACTCATTCAAACCACTAATTAAATCCTGTTAATGTTCATTTATTAATGGCAGAATCTACAATTACTTTCTCAAAGGCTAGAGTGACAAGTTAAAATTTAAATATTAATGTGACCATTGAAGTGTTTCTCACATGAAAAGTTTTAATTCATTAAAATCTGGGTACATAGGCAGTGTGTGGAAATACAATCACAAGAATCTAGCCATTATTTTCAGTTGGACATTATGCCTTGGTAGGCTTGTGTGCATTTTCTAGGTCATAGTGACAAAGATTATTTTACTATGTGCAGATATACTATTCTAAATCATTAATACTCAATTTTCATAGAATAAAGATCTATAAATAATTTGGTTGTATTTAATATGGCATAAGAAGTATTTTACAGTTTATCATTTTAAATTTGTCTTTCATTTAAGCAAAATCAATATACCCTCCCTAAGTCAAACTGAAAATTTAATGTATTATACTATAGAGTAGATTTACAGAACACATTTTTAACCAGAATGATTGCTTCATAAAAGATAAAAACTAATGATTAAGTTATATGAGATGATTAATATGAAAGGAAATAAAATTCTCTGATCTAAGACTTTCTTTGTTCAACTTTAATGATTTAGAAGGATAAATATTTAAATATCTAATGTAAATAAATCTCAAAATCTTACACTTTATTTGGCATTCATGTTAACTTTCCCATAGAGGGTGTCAATATTTTGAACAATTTTGCACTTTCCATCATGAATTTTATGCCATTACAAGGTAACCCCATTAATTAGTGGTCAGTTCTGTACATTAAAGCCCTAGCACAACTTTGTGACAAACAAGAAGCTAACTATCTTTTTGGAAAAAAAAAAGATTGTTTTAAGCAAAATATTAGACCTAAACTACTTTCCTGAATTTCACACTACATTTTAGTGTCCATATAAAAAAACAATTGATATTCTGTATATTGATCTTGATACATGTATGAGTTATGTTGTTTTTAATGAGTCCTGTAGGAATTAGAGTCTTTCATGCTTTATATAATATTATGTATAAATTCTACTTTTGGAATTTTTCTCCCCACTTTCTGAACAACTTTAAAAATCTCCTTTATCCACAAATAGAAAACAAAATAATGAACTCTATGTATCTATCAACTTTATTAACCAATAACCAACTCATTCATGAGCTTGTTTTAAAGTGTACCCACTATCATTGTCATATCAACTATTCAACCAGTGTGTGAATGTCCTTAATTGTCAAATATATGTATATTATATAACATTATGGTGATTAAATTCTTGTGCAATAAAATTCACTCATCTAAAATGTATAATTCAGTTGTTTCTCCTATTAGCTAGTACCTAATTTTAGAATATTTTCATCATATTTAAACAAATTCTGTATCCAAATCCCACTATCCCTTGGGGATTACTAATTTACTTTATGTTAGTGTTTATTTACCTATTTTGTACATTTTATATAGATGGATCATAAAATATGTGCTCTTTCATGTATGGCTTCTTTGACTTCGCATATATTTTCAAGATGTGCTCACATGTATCATGTATCAACTTTCATTCCTTCTTATGGCCAAAAAAAATCCATTTTATGCATATACATTTTAAAATCCACTCATCTGTTGATAGACACTGGGGTTGTTTTCATTTTCTGACAAATAATACTGCTCTGAAGATTCCCCTATAGTATGTGTGTGGGCATGTGTCATCTTGAGGTAGGATAGATAGATAGGTTAAAAGGAGACATAAAGAGAGGACAAGGAAATAATATATTAATTCAGAAGTTCTGTGTACTTTTCCAGAACTTCACTCCCTAATCTTGTCTTTTAGGCCTTTCACTCCCCAATTTTTGCAAAATCTGTAAATCTACATGTGTACTCTTGGTTAATACCCCCCTCACCCCCGCCACAATAAATTGGTTAACCAAGAGAGAGAGGCTATCTTGAAGAACCTATAATTTAGGAGACTTTTCAGCACTATCTGCTGATCAGATAATGAAACCATGTCAGCCTGCGGATCTGGAGATTGATCACACCACCAGAACTATCTTGCGATCACCAAACTGATATCATTCCTTCATTCCTTCACACCTTATCAAGTATCATTTAAAAGAAGAACCAGAAACCTCCAAACTGTCTCTCACTCTAGGAAAAGCCCACATTCTCCCTGAAATACATATTTTTTGCTTTACCCCAAAAGGAATCTCTCTCTTAGATTGCCTTCACTTGCCCTTGAATATGTTTCTACCTTCCTAAACCTCTGTTTATGCTTCTTACTGGCACCATTGAATTCTTTTCCATTATGTATGCCAAGAATTCTGGTGGTCTTGAGACAAATTCCCTCTCCCCTGCCCCCACCAGAACTCCTCAGACCCTTCTTCAGAGACACCTCTTCTCCTGTGACTCACTCCTTTGAGCATTTATGTAACTGTGGACTTCCTGGGCCATATGATAATGTTTAATATTTTGAGGTTCTTCCAAACTATTTTCCAAAGTAGCTGTGCCATTTTACAACTCCACTAGCAATGCATAAGGGTTCCACTTTCTCTACATCCTCTTTATCATATGTTATTTTCTATTTTTGATCCTAGCCAATTTTCTAACCAAGCGGTATCTTATCATAATTTTAATTTGTATTTTCCCAATGACTAGAGATACTGTGCTTCTCAGCCATTTCTGTATTTTTATTAGAGAAATGGTTGTTCAAAACCTTCTCCATGTTTAAATTTGGGTAGTCTTTTTATCGTTGGGTTATGAGTTGTTTGCATACTTTGGTTCTGTATCTCATATTGAATGCTTGATTTGAGAATTTCATCTTTATGGGCTTCATTTCACTTTCTTGATGGTGTCTTTCTGAAATAAAATACTTACAATTTTGTTAAAATACAATTTATCTTCTTTTATCTTTTGCTCCTTTTGCTTTTGGTGTCATAACTAAGAATCAACTGTACAATCCAAAGTTATTAAATTTTATTCAGCTTTTTAGCATATTATTTTATTGTTTTATTTCTTTTGGTAAGAAACAATGAGCATATATTCATAACATAAAACATGAATACATTCATGTTATATGATATATTTTTGGTTAATTTTTTATGTAAGCAGGCGCTTAGTCCAACTTTTTTCTTTTCGACTTGAATATATCGAGATGTTTTAATATCACTGAATGAAAAGACTATTCTTTCTCCTTTGTCTTGAAACACTTATCAAATCTCAGTTTACCATAAACTTGAGGACTTGTTTCTGTACTCTCAATTCTCTTCCATCAATCTATGTCTATTCTTATGTCAATATGTTTCTGTGGTTTTTGCTTGTTTGAGACAGGGTCTTCTATGTTGCTTGGGCTGAATCCAACTTGGTTCTTGTGATCCTCCTACCTTAGACTCCCAAGTACCTGGGACTACAGGTGCTACCACACTTTGCTACTATACTGTTTTTGGTTACTGAACTTTGTACTAATTTTGGAATCAGAAGCACAAGTCTTCCAATTTTAATTTTTTCAATATAATTTTAGTTACGTGACTCTCTTGTATTTCCAATGAATTTTAAGGCCAGATTGTTAGTTGCTGCCCTCAGAAAAAATATGATTTGGGATATTGATAGTGATTGATTTGAATCTGTAGATCAGTTTTAGGAAGGATTGTGTGATTATGCACCACCAAAGAACAAGCACAGTAAAATTAAGAAAATAATTTAATTTATAATAGCATCAAAAAAAAAAAAAAAAAAAACAACCAAAGTACTCAGGGCTGGGTATATAATTCTGTGATAATGCACATTCCTAGCATGTGATAGGCCCTGGGTAAAATGCTGACTACCCCAGAAAATAAAATAAAATATCCAAAGATAATTTAAAAAAAAAACTAATTATAAAACTTATACTCTGAAAACCATAAAAATATTAAAAGTAATTTTAAAAGACCTAAATAAGAAATATATTCCTATTCATGGATCTAATGACTTACTATTGTTAAGATGGCAATATTTCCCAAATTGACTTAAAAAATGTTATCTAGATACAGAATTCTAGGTTGACCTTTATTTTATCCCATAAAAAAAGTGAAGATATTATTTCACTTTTTTCAGACATCTTTTATTCTTTTGAGAAATCTATCAGTTTAATATTCATTCCTTTGTACACAACATTTTTTCTCTTTCTTTTGATTATAAAAACAAAAAAATGTGGTTTGAGGTAGTTTTATTATGTGTTTTTGTTTTAATTTATCCTGTTTGGTATAAAATATGTTTTAATGTGTGTGGATTCTTATTTTTAGTTCTGGAAAATACTTAGCATTATAATTATAAACGTAACTTCAACTTTTTCCCAAGTATCCTGTCCTCTGAAGATAATCATTAGACAAATGTTAGACATTAAGATTTTTCCTCCATATCTTTTCACGTATAAAACACATTTTCTATTTTTTCTTCAATTTTATATTATGAATAATTTTTCAGACCGTCTGTTGATCCTTTATTCTTTGTCTCACTTGTTATTTAACCCATAAATTTTATTTTGTTTCATTTAATTTTATATGTCTTATTTTTATTTCTAAGATTTCATGTATTTATCTTTCAAATTTGCCTAGTCATTTTTTTGTGTGTGTCTTATGGCTCATTTTTGTGATCCCAATTTCTGAATCTACCCATTTCACAGTACATCCATATTTCAAAATATGTTGTACATAATTTATACAATTTTTGTCCATTAAGGAAATTTTTAAAATATTCATACATAATTGTATTATATTCTGCTTTTGATATTTCTAATATTTGAAGTCTTCTAAGATTTAATTCTGTTCTCCTTGATGATTCTCACTCTTAGAAGTTTTCTTCTGTGCTATGTGATCTCTACTCAGCTCAGATATCATTGGTTTTCATGGGCAGCAAGCCTGAGGGCCTTACTTCAGAATGACTATGTACTTGCTTTTGTCAGAGACCTGGAGATGTTGCCAGCCTTGGGGCATTTTAATCCTTTTACAGGATTTCAAGCTTAAAGCAGGATCAGGTTCAGCTCTAACAACCTGCCTGTGGCCTAAACCTAGAATCCAAATTATAATATGGATCTTGGCACTTGGCACTTGGTCTCAGATCAAGCTGTTTTAGCATTTCCTTAGTGCTCAAGGCTTTTTGCTCCAGTTTTGTTTATTTGCTTGTTTGAGCAAAAGAGAACTTTCAGTTTTCCTTTAATTCTGCCAGCCCAGAAATGTCTTAAAAATGTGTTTCCTCTGGAAACTAGTTATTTTGCATACAAGTTCTTTAATACTGTTTCATTTGCCAAACTGACAAAGGTTTACGTGTTATATTTTTAATCTAATTGTCTTTAAGTTATTAATTTTTTAAGATAAATATACTCATTCATAGAATAAGGACAATAATAGTGTCTAAATATTATGAAGGCTATCTTAGTTAGTGCTTACCAGGTAAAATGTATTAAATAAATGACAATTAGTAGTATCAATATCAATAATATATATCATTAATTTTATGTGATACTTGAAATTAAAATTTAGAACTTCTCTGACAAAATACAGTATTTCCAAGTGTTTGTTTCTTTTCTAAAATTTATTTTAATTAGGTATATATGACAGCAGAATGCATTTTGATTCTGTCATAATCATAATTGTGATGCACAATTGCATCACAACTTTACATTTCTAGGTTGTACATGATGTAGCATCGCACCATATGTGCAGTCATACATGTACCTAGGGTAATGATGTCCATCTCATTCCACCATCTTTCCTACCCCATACCCCCTCCCTATCCCTCCTTCCCCTTTGCCCCATCAAAGTTCCTCCGTTTTTCCCCATGCTTCCCCACTCCCTGTTATGGATCAGCATCCACTTATGAGAGAGAATATTTGGCCTAAAGAAACAATCAATGAGGTGAACAGAGAGCCTACATTTTGGGAGCAAATTTTTGCCACACGCAGTCAGATTAGAGCACTAATCTACAGGATATATAAAGAACTCAAAAAACTGATCACCAAGAAAACAAACAACCCAATCAATAAATGGGCCAAGGATCTGAGCAGATACTTCTCAGAAGTGTTTATTTCTTGATCAAATGTCACGTAGATATTTTGTTTGCATTTTACTAGAATGTATTATGACATATTTTATTATATGTAAAATCCAAGATATAGTAAAAAATTAAAAAATACAAGACTCTAAAAAGTTAATAATTGAAATATCTTAATAAGATAGTTTGTATGATATGAAGGGATTTTGCATTGAATTATTATTTGGGAAAATGTCAGAAAAGTTCTGCCTAATACAAATCAGTGCTTAATCAACTCACTTGATAAATACATTTCTTGAACCACAGTTTGTAAAAAGAGTGCACTTTATGGTATCCACAATAGTTTATGTCCCTTTAGTCAACAATACTCACAGGTAGGATTCAGGAGACAGGCATGTAAATGGCTTAGTGTTATTCCTGGGATGATGATAATTACAAAGAAAGGAAAAATAGATATTTATACCAAACATTATATAAAATATTTTACATATGTGATCTAATTTAATGCTTAAACAACCCCCATAAAATGGATTCTATAATTGCCATTGGCTTTTATGATAGAAAATTTAAAACTAGGGATTAAATAAAGTTCCCAAGATCATCCAAAGCAAATGTGAATTTCCCCCTAATTCTCTTGGATGACAGAATTCATGCAAATAGAAACTTATTGCTTTCTACTACAAAATTAGATATATTGATTAAAGTAGGTAGCATATGCTCTCAAGATTACAAATGGAAAAAGTGATTGCTTCACTATGAATAGAAGAGTAAGGCTTAGGGTGAAAGTGCATTTGAACCGGGCCTACAAAAATGAGCTGAATTAGAGCAGGCAAGGCCTAGGTGAAGGTTTTCCAGACAGATGAAGTGGCTGAAAATGGGTACTGAGGATTAAGAAAATAATCATATATTAAGTAAAGGGTCTGATGTAGTTGACAATTAAGAGGTATAGCATGTGAATAAATTGGTTGAGATCAGTTTTTGGAGGCTGTGAAGCCAACCTGAGAAACCTGAATTTCATTATATAGGCATCTGAGAGTCACCAAAACTTTTGGCAAGAGTACAAATGAGACATGACTTAGATTTTAGTGAAATAGGTATAACGGCAGTCTAAAAGTAGAGAGCTAAGATTTTTATGCAAATATAGCAGTCAAAAGATTATTGAAATGACATAACCAGAAAAAGAAGAGGTTATAGCTGTGGAAATGGAATTTATCAGATCATAAAAGTAATATAAATTTGAAGTTCATAACTTATCTCAAAGTTTCTAAAACTAGAGTATTCTTTATGTTTCATTAGAATATAACTTCAAATAACTGGATGATATTCCATATTTACTTCTTTGGTAGGATTTTAACCTTAAATAGTTTTAAATATGTGGAGTGAATATATTAGATAAACTGCTTATTTCCTAACTATCATAATTTTTTAATTTAAAATAGCCTATGTTATACAGGTGTTATACCTGATTTAATTGGTGATGTAAATAAAAGATGTGAAGCTTACTATTTATAAGTATGCAGAGGCAGATGTCAAAAGAATGGTAGGCCTGGTGGTCAGCAGACCAAGACTTTCACAAGGAATGAAATGACTTACAAGCAACCATCAGAGCCACATATGGATAATATCCACAAAATAATATTTCTTCCCTGCCAACAAACCTACCAGTAAGCATAAAAACTATCAAAGTCTTTTATACTCATACACATTATGTGCAGTTAGAATTTTCATTCTTATTTTATACACCAGTAAATTATAAATTTTAATTTGAAACCAAAAGATTTGAACTTTAATTGGCACTTTGTGTTTGGGAGTCTCTTCTGAGGTCTTCGTAGGATAATGTAGCAATTGTACTGTCAACATTTCATGGAAATATTGGCTATTATAATTGCATGCATTAACAAAGCAAAGAGAATGATTAAAAGAAGGCATCTGTTAATCACTCTCATAAGTGATCATTTCAGTATTTTAAATTACAGGATGCATAACTTGGTCTCCAAATATGCATCCTGAGTTCAAAACAAATACATAAATGTAGAAAAATGTCAAAACCATATAATAGTTTCCAAATGCAGACAAGTAACAAATGCCACACAGAGTGCCAATATAACAGATCTTGCTTTCTCTTTTTATTTTTTTCTTTGTCATTCTACTCTATCTCAGGAGGGATATGAAAATATTCCTGAGACACAAACTAAAGCCATAAAGCATACAAAGAAAAATAAGCATCTCCCAAAAGATCAATTTATTACAGTGCCAAATTTCTTATTCATAAAGTTTGATCTAATTGCCTCAGCATAGAAATATATTATTTTTATGGATTATAATGATGCATGAATATAATTACATTAGCGATGTTCAAATATTAGCAAAATAATGCCTGTCTTTAACAGTGAAACAGCATTTAATTTCTTTAAAATATAGACCACAAATTATATACATATTAGAATTATCATGTACATTTCAACAGCTTGTACATTTTCAACTACACATTATAAACACTTTTGCATATTATTTTTATCTGAAATACATGGTTTCCATGCATATAAGTGAATATGGTTTGCATGATTTTTACTAATATTATTCTTGTTTCCAAATAGTTTACTAAGTTACTTATTTCTATTTTATGAAGGATTTTAAACTTTTGTAGTTCTGGCCTAACTCCAAGGATGCAAATTAACTGTAGATCACTATAGCATATTGTTAATCAAATTGAAAAATGACATTCTTTCTTAAATAGTCTTTCAGAGTACTATAGTCATAAACCTCATTAGGATGGTACACTTTCTAAAAATAATAAGTTTTATTCTTTTGGACTATTTCACTAGTCTCTTCAAACTTTAAAAATCTTACCTACTTTTCATGGCCACTGACCATCAACTGATCAGAGTTCAGTTTGGGGCCTTTCTAGCCCATATAATGGAGGATCTGGTTCATGAGTCTTCCTGGTTTGGGTTTTGTTTTGTATTTGTAAGTTAATAAAAAAAAAATTCCTGAACACAGAGCAATAATAATAGTTTCAAATCAGTTTCACCATTGTATGTGAAGTACTCTTAAGTAGGCCTTTTATTTTCACACTCACTTTCTGATTGACCTTCTCCCACCTTTTGAATCTGAAATTGCCCTCTGATAAAATCAAAGTACCTTATTATACATAAACAGGGGTTTGAGTGCTGAAATAAGTGTGCAGAAACTTGTTTTTGAACTGACACCCTGAGAAGTAGCCTCATTAGGAAAATTCACATGTGCAGTTAAAAGTTATTTCAAGCTGTGATTCAGAGGCTATGGATTGTGTTGTCATGCATAATAGACACTGGGGGTCATCTATCACTTCAGTGTCAGCTTCCTTGCTTAGCCTAGAGGGGTTGTGATGCTACATAGAAGACCATAATCCTTTTGTGTTAGGAATGACGTTTGAGGTCTTTCATCTTAATGGGTAAGTTAGCATTCCTTCAGTACAGCTTTGTAGGACATGACTAGGATGCTCTAGGATGAAAGCCAGTTAGATACAAGAGTGTCTACGAACTGAATCAATAATACAACATTCAGAATGTACTTCTGAATAAACTTTTTTTCTTCCCCCACTTTTTTCAGTAGTTTTGAACTTAAACAATAAAATACCACTTTAAAATAAAAAAAAATACTGATTGATCCTGCAGATAATAAATACAACATTAGTAATTTGTTATGAACTGATAAAGATTTTTCTAAAACATCCTATTACTGTAGTAACTTATATTAATTTTAGGTATTACATTTTTTTTTGCCTAAAGTAATTTTTGAAATGATAACCAATCCTTTGATGTAGTTATTAACAACCAGAAGGGAATTCTCTCTGGATTTAAAATGATGAGAGGATCTATCTTCATTTATTTATAAAATGGCAGAAAAAAGGGACTTTTCTTCCCTCTTTTATTTTCCTTCCAATTTTTCTTGTAACTCTGCTGACATCGTGACAAAATAAATTTTAAACTAAAACCAGAAAAGAAGGTATATTACTAAAATACTCATAAAATTATGTTTGACATTACACATAGAACATAGTGAAGTAAGGACCTATGATTCTTATATTAGCTTGTGAATATGGATTTTGAGTACTTTTGGAAAATATAGATGTCTCTAGGAGTTGCTTTAAATATTACATAAGTTTTAATAATGGATGAAGGAGAAAATTGGAAAGGATAATACAATGCTACCTCAGCAGGAAGAAGGTTAGAGAATAATCAGGTGGTTTGGTAGTAGATAGATTTAACTCAATGGTTTATCAGTTAAAGTTACAGTAACATTAGAAAAACAGAAAAAAAAAGTGTGGAAGAGAGGTTGAGAACCACTGGGAATTCTTTAGTAGGATGATGTTTCTTGGCCTTAAATTATAAGACATAAAAATCTGTGTACCATGAAATTCAGATATTCACATATATTTATTTCCTCTCTGGTGAAAATAATACTAAACCATTTCTTCAATTTTGAACAATCAAGACTCTGTCAACTGCTTAACTCAAAACAGCATTCTATTGGTAATAATAATGTTAAAATCAAAATTCTGAGTACTCATAATTTTATTGTCAACTAAAATAAAATTCAAAAAAATAATAGTAAATAAGGCTATCACTGATACTCAAATGTTAAATAAACACTTGTTAAACATTTTTATTTAAATCAATAATGAATAAATGCATGAGGTGTTAAATCCAACTCAAAGGAGAATTCAAAGAACTTATGCATTATAAGCTAACAATATTGAAAAGAATTGGTGAATGTCCAGTTGCAGAGAGAAGTCAGTTGTACCTTTATTTCACAGAATTCCCTTACCTCTATAGGCAAGGATAATTTTGCATTGCTCCTAGTTATCTAAACCTTGTAAGGATACAAAGTAATTTTCATAGTCAGAATTAGATAACCATAAAAAGTAGTACATGGTTTTTGAATGAAACATGATTTTTTATAGTCTATTTTTTTTAATTAAGTTCAGTTGTTTTGCAACCTAAGGAATAAGCAAATAGATTAATGAATAAATGAGGGGCAAAAGATAAAAGAATGAATGGTTTAATAACAGTTTTTGAATAAAAAGTGTTTTTCATAACCCCTTAACACTCCCTCATTAGGGAGTTCTTAGACAAATTTTTCCTACGAATGTTATAACCTTCTTATGACTCATTTTCCTACATATTTTTCTATAAGTCTTTCACATGATTTAACTCTTTTGTTTCCATTTCCTATTTTTTCTCAATCTCTGTTTCCTCAGTTGAGTTTCTTTCTTGTACTCATCTCTAACAATCACTTTTCTTCCTCAATAATGAATCAAAGGCTAAATGTAGGAAAGTGAAGACTTCTAAAAATTCAAAAGACATAGTAGAATTGCAAGCTTAAGGGAGATAGAGTATTCACATTATTCTTTCTTCTCTATATCAGTCTCTCTTGTCTAATTGAATGTATTTTTCACTATTTAAATTCATGTAAAAACTCTTTTCATCTATTACGTGTTAGATCAGGAGACCTCTTTTATTAATGTTTAAATGAAAAAAATGAATTTCATTTAAATGGCTTGGATTGAGTTGTAAAAAGATAACAGAATGAATTGTAGGAGAGACTTGCAGTTGACAGAAGAAAAGATGATTATAAATAGATGTCAAAAGTTTAGACTTCAAATTTTATGTTATAATTAAATTGATATAGACCATAGCCTGGGGATCATGTCATATTGCTCACGCTATACAACATATATTTAATATGTAGGTTTATATTTGAAACCTAAAAGTCATTTTGGTACTTCAATACAAACGTACAATTTTTATCTGTCAATATAAAAACCACTTTATTATTTCTCACAGGTTGATGTGGCTTGCTTTCTTAGAGGTGGGCAGGGGTCAGTCTTAATCCACTTCTTTCAGAGGCTTTTCATGGGTCCTTGATTATGACACAGGACATTTTTAACAGTGATAATTTGATACATTCTAAAAGGACCTAAAACACTTTAACCAGAAATCTAATGAATGATTGGAACACTAGTTACTGATCTGCGTGCGATAAGGTGTTGTAGTTAGAAGGGGAATATGTGGAATATGGTGCTATGCACTGAATTCAAACAAGGGAAAGGACTCCCAGAGGAGATTCCAAAATCATCAGGATAGCTGCTTCCACTTACGCTTCACACGCAGAGTGCGCAAACCCAGAGCAAGGCTGCCTCCATCTCAATTTAAAAGAGCAAGATAAGGGTGCAGCAAAGATATACAGCTGGCCATCCCCAAAAAACTAAGTGGGAAAAGCCACTTCCTGCAGCAAAGAGATGGCCTTCCCAGAAGAACCAAGGTTGTGAGGCTGTCACCCCTGTGGCCTTAGGGGGCAAAGCATCTAACCAAGGAGGGCTATTCTCAAGACTTAAGATCCAATTAATTTTTCTTGCTAAATTTTGTTCTTTCGTGGGACCCATCAACCCTTCCTTTGTTCTTTTTTTTTACTCTAATTAGTTACACATGACAATAGAATGAATTTTGATACATGATATATAAATGGAATATAACTCTCATTCTTTTGCTTGTACATGATGTAGAGTCACACCAGTCTTGTAATTGTATCTGTAAATAGTAGAATGAATCAGACATTATTACCCTATCCTTCTTACCCCCATACCCCCTCCCCTCCCTTCACTCCCCTCTGCCTAATCCAAGTACCTCTATTTTTCCCTAGGCACCCTCTTATTATGAATTAGCATCTGCATATCAGAGAAAACATTTGGCCTTTGGTTTTATGGGATTGGTTTATTTTGCTTAGCATGATATTCTCCAGCTGCATCTATTTACCTGGAGATGCCTAAATTCATTCTTTTTAGTGCTGAGTAATATTTCATTTTGTACATATACCACATTTTCTTCATTTGTTGAAGGGCATCTAGGTTGGTTCCATAGTTTGGCTATTGTGATTTGACTGCTATAAACATTAATGTGGCTGTGTCACTGTATTATGCTGATTTTAAGTTCTTTGGGTGTAAACCAAGGAGTGGGATAACTGGGTCAAATTGTGGTTCCATTCCAAGTTTTCCTGGAATCTCCATAATGCTTTTCATAGTGATTGCGCCAATTTCCAGTCCCTCCAGGATTGTATGAGTGTGTCTTTTTCCCATATCCTTGCCAACATTTATTATTGTTTGTATTCTTGATGATTACCATTCTGACTGGAGAGAGATGAAATCTTAAGAGTATTTTTGATTTGCATTTCTCTAGTTGCAAGATATGTTGAACATTTTTTCATATATTTGTTGATTGATTGTATTTCTTCTTCTGTGAAGTGTTTTTTCAGTTCCTTAGCCCATTTATTGATTGGATTGTTTTTTTTTTTGTTGTTGTTGTTGTTGTTTTGTTTTGTTTTTGGTGTGGAGTTTTTTTTGAGTTCTTTATATTTCCTAGAGATTATCTGAGGTGCAAGTGGTAAAGATTTTCTCCAATTCTGTAGGCTCCCTCTTTGTTGGGAAGAAGTTTTTTAGTTTAAATCCATCCCATTGATTGATTCTTGATTTTACGTCTAGTGCTTTAAGTCTTGTTAAGTAAGTCAGTTCCTAAGCTGACAGGGTAGAGATTTTGGCCTACTATTTCTTCTATCAGGCGCAGGGTCTCTGTTCTAGTGCCTAAGTCTTTAATCCACTCTGCGTTGAGTTTTGTGCAGGGTGAGAGATAGAGATTTAATTTCATTTTGCTACATATGGATTTCCAGTTTTCCCAGTATCATTTGTTGAAGAGGCAATCGTTTCTTCAATGAATGTTTTTGGCACTTTTGTCTAGTATAAGATAACTGTATTTATGTGGGTTTGTCTCTGTGTCTTCTATCATCTACCATTGGTCTATGTGTCTGTTTTGGTGCCAATACCACATTGCTTTTGTTACTGTAGCTCTGTAATATAGTTTAAGGTCTTTAAAATGGGAATATCTATTTGATGTCTCTTTCACCATTGAATTTTGGAAAGACATACATTGTATGGTTTCATAGGTTCAAAACTGAAGAGGAAATTTGCCTCAGAATGTACCTCACCTATCACTCATATCTAATTTAGATGATATTCAGATGAAACTTTGGTTTAGTTTCAGAGTTGATGCTAGAACAAGTTAAGGCTTTAGTGCAATGACTTTTGTTGGGACAGAATGATGTAGTTTGCATGTGAGAAGGATATGAATTTGGGGGTGGTGTTAGAGACAGAATGCTATATATGGAACTATATATCCCTAAATTAGTATTGAAGCTCTAACCCCCATTGTGATGATATTTGGATATAAAGCCTTTGGAAAATAATCAGTTTTGATGGTGCCAGAAAAGTTGGATCCTTAGGATAGAATTAGCGCCACGATAAGAAGAGACACCAGACATCAGGTTCATTCTCTCTCCACCATGTTAGGACACAGTGGTAAGATGCTATCTGTGAGCCAGAGAGAGATCCTTCAGACTTTCATCCTTCAACACTGTGAGGAAAAAATTCTGTTGCTTAAGCCACCCAGGTTATGGCATCTTATTACACAGAGTAAATTAAGACAGATATGACACATTCGTTAGGCATAGGCCATAGAGAAAAAGTCTTGAGGATAATAAAAGACAGTGTTCACTAATATACTCTGTATCTAATGACATTCAAAGAAGAAAATGGCAGTAACTGAAAATGTACATTTTAAAGCAGAGATATCAAGTATGGATAAAATGAAAGGCATTTCTATTAAGAATGCTGATTGAAATTATGTGCTTCAATTTTGTCCATGTTGCCAAAAATGACAGAATTTTTTCCTAAGTCTGAATGAAATCCCATTGTGTATATATGCCACATTTTTTCATTCATTTATTCATTGATAATTATTCTACTCTGTATACATACATAAAAATATCACATTCTACCTCATTAATGTATATAATTATAACTGTCCAATAATTGACCATTAAAAATAATATTGATGAGTAGAGATACTTTTCATTAACTAACAAAAATCTGTGTCTTGCATGTTAATTTATGTGTGTATAAGCTGTCTCAATGAGTGCTAGGGTTGATGTTCTTTTTTTGACTGAACATGAAAACATTTCTTCTCACCCTCACTACTGCATTTTAATTCCCTCTGAAGCTGTGAACTGGATTTAAAAAAAAATGATGAGAGACACCACAATTTGACATGGACTTTTCTTCATTTAAAATTTTTAAGTAACTCTGACTTCCCATGTGAATTTTCTATCCCACTAACCAAACCATGAGGGAGAGCTCTAACCTTATGTGTGCATTTCAACGTCATAACCCAAATTCTTAAACTGTTTAAGTCTAAAAGAGCACTAAGCATATCAGGGAAGTAGAAAAGACTTCAAGTTTAGAAAATGTAATCTAATATGACACTCTATAAACTTTTATTTCCTGAGTTTATAAAAATGGTCTGTTTTATATATGTATATATATACACTCTCCTGTCAAAGAGCCTCTCTTGGTTATCTCTAGTATCCATTTATTCCCCAGAGTAATCTCTTTGTTCTCTTCCCTCCATAACAAATATGTGACAATCTGCTTCTCAGAGAATAGAATAAGGAAAAAAGTTATATTATTTTATTCAAAATTAATATAAAAATAAATGATATATGCCAAATGATAAGTGAAAAAATAAGTATTTTTATTATTCTAACTGAACAGAATAAATCATCTATTAAATGTCTGTGTTTTATTTATTATTGTCTTATCTGAAATGAAAGATGTCAGCATAAATCAACAACAACCATAAGTTGTTTCTTAAAAAAACAAACAAAAAAAAAACTTTCTTTTTCTTAAAACCAGGGGTAACAGAGTGAGACCATGCAGGTAGAAAAAAGACAACTTTTACAAATGTCTCATAAAAAGTGATTTTTTTTAACGGAAAAAGTAAATCTGTATGTTTTGGTCTGAATAGTCACTTCCAAATTAATGCTGACAATAAATACTATATTTACAATTTAGCATGCAATCTAACACAAGTATTTACCATGGCTAAACATGTATTTCTAAAGAGAAATAGAAAATTCACCTAATTCAAATGAAATCTTTGTAAGGTAATTCATTTTTTAAAATCTAATTTTTTGTGTGTGCAAGCACCTCAATTCTCACTTTACCTGGATAAGTAAATAAAATCTATATAGTGTTCTACATAATTTAGGAAAAAAGAAACTGGTTTTCTAGTCAGGTATATGATTTGCATTTTATCTTACTGATGAATTTCGGCTAATTATTCATGAATTAAATTGAAAGATGATCTGCTTGGAAGATTTTATAAGATATAATATTGTGATTAACATGTATCTAGAGACTTATGTGATCAGTATACTTGTAATTTTAATAAGTAATTAAACTGGTACATTTAGTCTAAGAGAAGACATGAAGATTAAACAATGCTCCACCCCTGCCAACCTACATTTTATCACTCCAAATATATTTCTCTATTTTTTAACATTCCAAAAATAATTGTTTAAATCATTTCCCTTTAGTGAGTTAAAGTTTGCAGGGATTGCATTAGATTTTAACATTAATAGTGTCATTTCAACAGAGGTCAGTTTTAAGAAAGACTTAAAATCTTTTCTTTAGTTAAAGTGCAGTATTCTTAATAAAAATAAAGATTTAAATTCATGTGTGAAATATTTCAGGTTCCAATTCTTCATAGTTATAGGAATCCCGTGAACAGAGAGCTACCACCCTTCATCTATTTCTTTCTTTCTGCTGGCAGAAAAGAATTGAAGAGATGCACTGCTGCAGGAGCCTGTGGTGAATGACAGATGGGCTTTGTTGCACAGGCCTCACAAGAAAGAGGCCTAAGCCTCAATTCAGAATTGAGGGGCCTTCTATGAGTGACAGAGAAACAGGTTTACATGAACATGACTCTCTGTCCACACATTTTTTGGTACTCTATGTTAGGAGCAAAAACAAAGAAAAAGAAAGCAGCAGACCTGTCTATATACCATCCCTGATGTGTTCCTGTGAGAGGTGAGAAGAAGGGGAGAGGTTAGATAATAAAGAGCATAAGGAAGGGATGGGAGCAGTGATGTGTGTTCTTTTCCTCTCACATAAAAACATGGAATGTGTCCCTAAGTGGTGTTCAATCTGCCTGCTCTCCCCTCTTTCATGCATGCTGTAAATAATGGTCGTGAGCCATGTTCTTTTATTTCTTTTGCAGTTCCACATAAACAACTTTGTCCAACAGGGCGTATATAAATACCTGGCTTCCTGCTAACAGTTATTCTAGGATCCCTTTCATTAGTTTCTTCTCTTTCAGGTGGAAAATATATATATATATATATTTTTTTTTTCACAAAAATAAATGAGTTAGAAGTAATTTTCTCTTGTATCATGTTCCTTCCTAGAAATATTTTGTTTGTACAAACACAACAGAGGACTTTAAGGGATTCCTTTGAATAGAATGGTCAACACAGAGTAATAAAAAGACATCATAATAATTTCCCAATTTTATGTGGATTTAGTACTTGATATAAACTAGCAGTGCTTTTATTTCAGATTCTGAGTCATATAGATAAAACATTTAGTTGATGTCATTTTTCTCTGTAATCACTCATGAGTTTTGTAATATGTTGGTGGCATTGTGTGGCTTCCTCTGATGTTTAAAACTTGAAAATTTTTTAATTTAATCAAAGACAAGTAGGCAAGAGAGTAAATAAGGAAAGAAGTCATCTTTGGTGCAACAGACCTGAGGATAGATTAACTTGTGTTTTTTTTTTTCAATATGTTTTCTTAATTGGTATATATGAGGGAAGTTATTATTGAAAATCTCAGTGTTTCCCAGGAAGCACTAACGAGGTTTTTCACTTGTACTGGGCATTTTGTGAGCAGTAGGTGCTGTGGTGAGTAGACCAATCAGCCAACGTGTACTGCTGTGAAAGCAACACAACAGTTATCTAGTCAACTCTCTGTGTGGTCTGTTTAAAGAGAAGATGAAAGAGTTGGAAAGATGGCAAATGACGGAAAGGGGAAAAATGGGAAACTTTAGAAAGAATTTAAGAATGATATATAGGGTTTCCATGTGATAATAGCTTCATTTTTGCTTTACATTTGTCCACCAAAATCTAAATGTAATATAGATCATAAAAATTCATTTTGTGTTTATTAAAATATATGACAATATTAGTATGTTTCTCTTACTGTCTTTCAGGTCATATTTTTTTTTTATTGGTTGTTCAAAACATTATAAAGCTCTTGACATATCATATTTCATACATTAGATTCAAGTTGGTTATGAACTCCCAATTTTACCCCAAATACAGATTGCAGAATCACATCGGTTACACATCCACATTTTTACATAATGCCCTATTAGTAACTGTTGTATTCTGCTACCTTTCCTATCCTCTACTATCCCCCCTCCCTCCCCTCCCATCTTCTCTCTCTACCCCATCCACTGTAATTCATTTCTCTCCTTGTTTATTTTTGCCCTTCAATAGATGAATGGATAAAAAAAATGTGGCATTTATACACCATGGAGTATTACGCAGCACTAAAAAATGACAAAATCATAGAATTTGCAGGGAAATGGATGGCACTAGAGCAGATTATGCTTAGTGAAGCTAGCCAATCCCTAAAAAACAAATACCAAATGTCTTCTTTGATATAATGAGAGCAACTAAGAACAGAGCAGGGAGGAAGAGCAGGAAGAAAAGATTAACATTAAACAGATACATGAGGTGGGATGGAAAGGGAGAGAAAAGGGAAATTGCATGGTAATGGAGGGAGACCCTCACTGTTATACAAAATTACATATAAGAGGTTGTGAGGGGAATGGGAAAATAAATCAGGTCATATTTATTATCAATTCCATAATTTTTGCATTCTGTACTAAATATCAGCTCACTTCATCTTTATCAGTTAAATATTAATTTCATTTTTTTTAGATGAGGAAACCAAACCTCCTTTTGGTTTTACCAAGTCAAACAACTAGTGAGTTCTGATTGGTACCTAAACAGTTCAGTGTCAGAGCCCATATTCTTTCCACCACACAATCTTGCCTCCCTCAATTATCTGTATTTATATATATATATATATCTGTATTTTAAGCAGTCATGTCATGGTTAGTAGAAGCTTTTATTGCCAAATTCTAGACTGAATAGTCTAGACTGAATATTTCAGTGAACAAATTGCTAACATGTTATTGATATTTTATTGCACTTTTTCATTGTTAATTTGTATACTGTTACAACTTTTAATAATATAAAGAAAGAAGGACCCAGGATATTTCAAATGTATCACTTATAAATGAATAAAATAAAACATTAAATAAAGATTATTCTCCTAAGAGGCTAACTAACTGTACATTCATTTCACATCAGATTTAAGCTAAGAAACTGAAAGGTAATTTATGAAGAAGTTAAGGTAACAGACGTTGTCATAGCCTAGCTGCTTGGGTTGGATGTCCTACTGTTCCACATAACAGCTGTGTGAGGTCTGCAAGTTACTCACTCCAAAGTGTCAGGTTCTAGGTCTGTAAAATAAGCATAATAATACCACTTACATTTTAGAATTGCTTTGTGAATTGAATTACTTATTTAAGATAAAGTCCTTGGAATAATGGCTTGACATATGGAAAATCCACACCAAGTATTCATAGGAGAAATTGAGACAGAACAATGAAATAGTCACCCTAGGCCCAGAAACTAAGAAAGAATATGGCTGGGACTTGAAAAAAAGGAGCCTGAATCCAACTCATGAGACTGAACTGTTGTACAACATTCCTCCTTAGTAGGCCAATCATGAGAGTCTCTTTGATTTGCTTAAAAGTATATCTGGATAAATATAAACAATTGTTATTGATTTATTTGCTTTTACTTAAGAAGTTCATTCATTTTCAAAATGGCAGGAATAAAATCTAAATTAAAGCTATAAGACTCTCAGGGTCCCTGGAGATGTGTCCTAATCTCAGTAGTGGTCTCCACTCATACAGGAGATATATGGTGGAAGGTTAATAAATAATGAAGGCTTGGGCAGTTTTGAAAGCCCATTCAGAATAATTCCCTATTGAAAGTAACTTCCAGAGTTCTTCAGAGTAGTAACAAGTTTTTAACAAATGTCCACACTGATTTTTCATAGTTGTAAGCATGCTTAGTAAAGTCCCTAATCAGCCTATGGAATTTGGAAAGGACTATGGAGAAAGTAAAATCTGGTAAATTAATACTGCTTCCTCTGTCTAGTAAACAGAAAATGTCTGAAGTTTATGCTTGAAATTTGTTAAAAGGCCTCTCTGGCCTTATTCTGTATCTATTAATCTCCAGGTCAATATTATGACATCCAGTCTTCACTGCCATCTTCCCAGTAACTTATGAATAGGAGATTGCTGAATGTTTGGAAGACAGAGACATATAGGCATCTGAATGCATATTTCAAGGTTTATTGATATTAGGCAATAATGACAAATATATCACAGACCCATTTTTGTAATCCTAAAGTTAGATTTGTCTAAAATATGTAAAGTTTTAGGGAAAAAAACTTTTACGCTTATGAAAAAAAAATTTTGTTTCAGTTCATAGAAAATAACATAGACCTGACTCTGTATCACTAGTCTTTTCCTTGAAGAAAAGATCTGAAAGATGATATGAAAGAACCTCATCTCTCTTCCCTTTCTTCTCTATCTTTAGCATAGAGGATAATGAACCTGCTAGAAAAAGAGTACAGTGCAACATAGGGCAATCTCATTAAGAGAATTTAAATTTAGAAAATCTGGGATGAAATGTTTAAGAGAATTTCTATTTTATGATCTAAGAAGTAATTCAAGAAATACACTTATAAAACTATCTCAGGAACTTTGTAATAGTGTTGCAATGGTTATCATGTTTCAATTAAATGCTTCCTAATAGAAATTTGATTCATTAAGCCACCCACAGATATTTAACTTATACAAATAATTCTGCCAAATATGGGGTAGGTGTCTTCTCATTTTTATATTAAAGAAAATAATATTTAAACTTTTACCACAAATGTGCAAAGAAAAGATTATCCCGTGAAAACATCTGTGTTAGGTCTGTGCACACAAATCTAATTATTATTCTAAGCATTCAATTCCATAGTAAAATATTAAGAATCACAGTGCTAGGACATCTGTGTTAGGTTCATGTTTGGCAAAACAAATATTTCAAAATGAAAGTGAATTTTAAATCCTGATACTATAAATGACTTTGTGATAAAATGTTCTTTTTAGCTTTTCCTCATTCATTCTCAGAAACAGGTGCTACACTTTCATATAGACCTTTTCAGGATAATGAGATTTAATGTTTGGAAGAGGTACCTGGAAGCTTAGCTCTTCACCTTTTGTGAAGGCCCATCTCCCCACACATAACTACTTTTCAAGTGCTGATTAAATATACAGTTCCAAAAGAGTTTGGCCCTGATTTATTTTAATCAAATATAAGTGAAGGGAATTAATTTCTAAACAGCAAAAGCTCATGTACAAGGTTAAATAAGTAATTTAGCTCTACTACCTATTCAGTATTATTTACTCTGAATTTATCCATGTTTGAGTTATGTATATATTATAATGGCATAATTTATGTTTCACCCCAGTGTCCTAATAAGTCTCTAAAGGTTTATTGCCCATTACATTGAGCAAATTTTCCTTAGCATATAAAGCAGAGGTGGAAATGAGAAAACTAGTAATTTCAGGACTATAATGCCTAAAACATAAGGACAAAACGTCATACTCTGGCTTAGATTCAGATAGATCACAGCTGAATAATACCTGTTTCCAAGTTTACTGTACAACACTGTTAAGTTCATCTCTTTGGAGGCTCATCCTCCATGTCACTGAAGTAGGGATAATGATGCCTATTCCACATAGGATGAGGAGTAAATGAGTTATAACCTTAAAATTCAGAGTTCAGTATCTCAAATCAGAAAGACCTCAGAAATGTCAGGTATGACTATTAGGATTTGTCCATCTTTGAATATCTGCTGGTGCCAGTTTATTCCCTGAGTTCACTAAGTATTTCACTGATATTAAATATGTTTCTTGCATTTTCTTTGGACTAAGAAGGCAAAGAAAAAGAGACAGATGTCATAATTTTTCAGAACTACCTGGTAAGCAAGTGTTGGCTGAACTGTAAATTCCATAACATACAACTTAACAATTTAAATAAAAAATCAAGTAAAACTTTGATTTAATTTTTGATTTTTCATTTAGTGATAGTTTCCTAATTATTAAAATAACCATTAACAAATAGTGATAATTAGGAAAATGTCAACAGATTTCATAATATTCACTCCTTTCATGACACTTACATGTTCAAAATAGAACTTCTATTGCAGAGACCAGTTAGAGGATTTATAAAAGAGGACAGAAGTCTTATAAAAGCTAAGAAAATCTCTTACTTCTGAGAAGTGTATTTTATTAGGCTTAGCCAGATCAAATGGCTTTTAAAAAATGTTTTGTGGAGATGATGTTCAAGTTTATCTTTGATATGCATCTGTATTCCTGTAATGAACAATAATTTTCCAACCTCTTACTGATTTATTGTACCTAAAGTAGATATGATGTCAAGAAACCCATGGTATTTTCATTTTAATGTTGCTAAAAATTTAATGTCTCGTCTCCTTAATTCATATTTCAGCTCACCAAAGAAATAGGTCAGATAAATTAAAGCTGCATAATTACAAAAATGTATTTGAGGAAAAAGAAGCATGACCCTAAAGAAACTTAGGATATTTGAATTGTCCTCAAAAACTTTTAGATTGTTATCTTTCCACTATATGTATCCATATGTGCCCTTCCTTATGTGTCAGTCAATTCTTTCAGAGTAATTTCACAACCTAAAATGATCAGTACCAGGCAATTTTTTAAGTATATACATCCAAGACTGATAGATTATCATGCAACCATAAAATATTACAAGTTCTATGATTACATAGAGAAATATTCTTTTACATAAAAATCACAGGACATAAAATTTTTGTTATGGTCATTCTAATTCCCAGGTTATACTGAAGGTATTTATACTCTACTATTTCCTATAGGAATAAAGCAATTTTATATAAAATATCCTCAAGTCACACATTTAGAGTGTGATAAGTAGAAACCTGAACTTTTAATAGAAGGAAGAAAAACAGGAGAAGGCAACTCCATGGTTTTAAATGTTCTTGAAGCTGAAACTTCTATTTCATCCAAAGTATCTCATGTGATAGAACCAACATCTAGACTGTTCTCCTGTTTAGGTTGTAGTACCATTCTTGGAAAGCTAAGAAAAAACAAGTTTAAGACTACATAGTGGAATGGATGAATGGATAAAGAAAATGTGGTATATATACACAATGGAATATTACTCAACCATAATGAAGAATGAAAAGAAGGCATTTGCCAGTAAATAGAAGTTGGAGACTATCATGCTATGTGAAATACACCAATCCTCAAAAACCAAAAACCAAATATTCTCTCTGATATGCAGATGTTAACACACAATAGGGTAGCAGGGAGTGGGGTTCATAGGGAAGAATACAAGCACTTTGGATTAGACAAAGGAGAATTCGGGAAAGAAAGAGGGATGGGAATATGTAGAATGAATGGGTGATCACTTTCTTATGTTCACATATGAGTACACAAACAACATAACTCCACATTATGTACAACCACAAGAATGGGAAGTTATACTCCCTGTATGTATAAATGTCAAAATACATTCTACTGTCATATATAAAAAGAAAAAATAATTTTTTGTTTAAAAAAGACTATATAGTAATATGAGCATGAAACCACAAGTTCAGATATGCAGAAAAATAACTGCTTTTCTTTTTGTTTGAGAATATGTATCAAAACTAAGTCTACAATCTTCTAAAGAACAATTAATATGTCATTATCCCCAGTATTCCCTCTCAACACACCTGCCCAATTTCCTTCCATTTATAATTTGCAATATAAGAACTGGAGTGATTTATTATCTTCAGAGAGAAAAATACAGGAGAATGAAGACCCACTAATATTTCTGATTCATCCAACCATTATAGAATGAAGTGGGAGGCTCAGACTCAGATGAAAGAGAATAGTGCTGCCCTTAAAGCATTATGTCATATTCCTCTCTTCTTTCCTATGCAGACAATGTGGTGGGACTTTCAAAAACCCAAGCAAGGAACTTTGCATGGGATGTTGGAAGAAGTAAGTCTCAAAAAAATATGTGATGCTTACCATAAAACTACTTGTTCTATAAAATATCTATTGTCCATTAATTAATTTATTAAATGAACATTTTGCTAAGGACCCAATGTTGAAACATCTATTGGATAAGCTTCTTAAAGGTAGAAAGCCTCTACAATGGCACTAAACAATCCCCATGTCCTTATTCAGCCTTTGTGCAACCCTGGCCCTTACTGGGGCCTCTATTTAATGACTTGCCTCTAATGAATATAAAGCAGCAGAAGTTATGGGATGTCACTTTGTTGATTACAAAAGATTGCAACCTCTGTCTTGAACACTCTTTGGCTCTACCTTAAGTCACTTGCCCTGGGGGAAACCAAGCGCCTTATCTTGAGGCAGTGCTATGGAAAGACCCACCAGGCCTGGGGTTAACACCTGGAAATAACAAACAGGGTAAGCTCAGAATGGATCTTCTCTGAAGTTGAGCCATCAGAAAACAAAACAAAAGCCCCAGTTCTAAGCTTGAAAACAACCATACTTGAGGTAGAAGCACTCAACTAGACCATGCACAGGTTCCTGAGTCACAGAAACAATGAGATGATGAGTATTAAGCTGCTATATTTTGGACTAAGGTATTAAAAAATAATAATGTCTAATACATTGTGGCTTTACAGCCATTTTCCAACAATGCTCCTTAGGTTCTCAAAATTTTTGTTAAATGAAATAAATGAAAAAAAAATCACTGACATTTAATAAGAAAAGAATATGGATAAGTAAAAATACACAAGAATTCCAAAGTATAATGTCTTCCTATTGATATAAATATTTTTAGGTAATCTTCTATCCACATTTTCTTATCATTTTGCATACACTAAGAATCTTTTATTAGGGAGAAATGGTACAATTCTGCATTGGCATGAAATAATTTGCTCTTTATATCTGTATGTCTCAAATGGAAAATCCTACATAAACTTGATTTGGTATCTGCTTGGAAGCAAACAATTTGCTTTATAACAGAAAATTAGATGGTGTTGTCACACTTTGGTAGCAAACAACTTGTCCTTCTGGTCAGTTTTAGAGAAATACTCACTAAACGGTTTGTTCTAAATATTTCCACAGATTTCCTCATAGGAAAAATAGTGATGCAATTAATAGGTTAAATGCTACTTTTTTAACATTTGTAAAATTTTCTTTATTCTATTTGGATTATGGGTGGAATAAAGGCAAACAAATATAAATAGACCTAGGAGCAAAATAAAAATGGTACCAAAGATTGAATGTTCAAATTCTTTGTCTTAACAACTTACTAAGTGTGCATAAAAAGTTTACATTGATAACCAGAAAATGAGGATAGGTGTCCAATAAATATCTGAAGATAAATATTTGCCTGTACCGAGACATACATCATATTGCATTCTTTATTATGATCTCAATACTTCAAAATGGTACTGGTTGAAAATGACAATTATAAATATTATTTTTGCTCATTTTTTCATATTACTGTTGCTTTATAAAATCATAAGAGCTCTTAAAGGTGACAGTTACACCATGTATTGGATTAGTGTGAAGATTATTTTGCAGATATTATCTCATGACTGATATGTCCTACCCATCATATATACAACACCTCCTGGGGAGGAAGACAACCCCCATAGACTGATGGAATCAGCTACTTCTTCCAGACAATTGGCCTGTCATAGCTACTCATCCCCTCATATTTTACGTATTAATTAGCAAATGAACTAGATACAATTATAGAACACTTTGAACTATACTTATGTAGCTTTATAATAGAAACTGACTAACAAATAACAAAATGGAATTAAAGAATTGTTGATTCCTTTAGCTGAGGTATTTACTTAAATTAGTTTTGTCTCAAATAAAATCCAAACTGATTCTACAGTTTTCATAGGCACTTGGAATATTACCAAATTTTAATGATTCTTTGATAAAAATGATAGATAGAAAATAATGAAGACATTAAAACAAAATTTATTGTTTATAATAACTGAATTGGTAGTTGCAAAAGGTAATGAATAGGCAAGCCCAGACTTCAGTAGGAATGAAATTAAATAGCTTAAACATCAAACCTGAAGCAGTTGTCTAACCTTAAATATGACTCAAGTCATATATCATTTCTTAATCTATTTAATAATTTCTTATTTAAGTTTAAATTTCTTTAATAATAAAATTCAATGATATTGGATTAAACCTGCACTTCTATCCTCTTTCTGCTAAGGGAAATGAAAATTTGATCTTTTCCTGAATATATAGGATCAGATCACATTAGTTTAATAACATCCTTTTTACATATTTTCAAAAGAAAATAATGTAAATAACATTTAATATAATATGCTTTAATTTTTCTAGCACACACTTAGTAAAACTTTAATTTTAAATGATACATAAAATAAAGAATTATGCTGATGTCAGCAGTTTAGGTTCATATGAAAGAATAATCTATAAGCAATCACATTTTGCTGGTAGATTTTAATACTCATTTAAAATATCCACCAAATATGATTTCAGTCCTTGATATATTAATATTTATCTATTTTGTCAATCAGGCCCATAAAAATTCCAAGTCAATAAAAATCAACTTTAAAACAATCAATAAAATCAACTGAAGATGGACCTCAAATTAACAAAAAACTGCCTGGGACTCAGAGCTGCTCTCAATCACATCTTATTTCTCCAAATTGTTTAAAGACATCTCAGGATCCACAAGATCAAACAGCAGAAGTCCAATCTCATCTCTATTTTTCTGCCCTGTAAATGTACTTTCTAGAAACCTAGGGGGATAGGGTCTCACAAAGGGAAGGAAGACTGTCCCCATGATTTCTGTCATAGAGAAAACCCTCAGCACCACTTTTGCTGTTACCTTTTGCTGCCAGGTACAGCTATTGTTTTTAAAGCTTTTTTATACTGCTTTGGATGCTGCTGTCTCATTCAATACAGCTGCCTTCCTGTTTACAGTGTGCAACTCAATCCACTAATCACTTCCCCAGTGAAGGTAGTATTTATTGGATTGATGATAGATAATTTTATTATATATTTTTAGACACCAGGCCTGATTATAAATACATTACATATTTTACCTCACTGTGCCTAATACCAGTTGATTTAGGACCAGTGTTTTCTTCTCTTGGCTATATCGGTAGTATATTCAGCCAGATTTCCTTTATTAGTTTGCTACTGCTGCCATAACAAAACATTACAGACAGAGTAGCTTAAACAACAGAAATTTATTTTATCATAATTCTGAAGATTAGAAATCCAAGACCAAAGTGTTGACATGTATAATGTTTGCTGAGTCTTCTCTCCTTGTCTTGCAGATGATTGCTTTCTTGCTGCTTCCTCACATGATCAACACTTGGTCAGTGCACACATCTATATGATGTCTCTCTGTGTGATATATCCTCATCTTATAATGATGAACGATGTACTGATTTAAGACTGACCCTAATGACATCATTTAAACTTAATTACCACTGTAAAGACTGACTCCAAATACAAGTCAGATTCTTAGGTAACAGAGTTTCAGCATCTGAATTTTGCAGGAGATATGGTTCAGCCTATAACATTCCCCAAGTCTCCAAAGACATCAGAATTCATTTTGGTCTCCTGCAGGCACAGAAGACACTGACTAGTATTCAGCACAACTTTTCAGGGTACACTTGCCTGTTCAACTTTAGAAACAAATAAGATTATTAAATGTCTGTGTTGCAACAAAGAAACTGGCTTTCTCTTAGAGAACCCCTGCTTAAATATACCTCTTGGAAGCAGGAGGAAGAGTACATGGATGTCAGAAACACCTCTATGATCCAGTGGTCATTCCCACTGACAAGCATGACAAAAGATATGTCACTGGCACATCAACTCTCCACACTGTGAATATATGTTTTATATATCATTAACAAAACATTTCAAATGTCAGCATGGAGAGAATTATAAAAATTCCTAGTGCCTCCCTCAATATCGACAACTCCCAAAAAAGTCATATGTTTTCTAAATTGTGAAAAAAAAAACTTTAGACAAATTTAATTTAGCCAAGTTTACTTGAACAAGAAATGATTTATGAACTTGGCAGCATGCAGAACCAGAACAACTTCAAAGAGCTCTACCTAGTAATGTTGGCAGACAGTATCTATAGATTTAAAAAAAAAAAACAAAACAGAGTTACATATAGAAATAGCTTGATTGGTTATAGCTTGGCATTGCCTTATTTGGACATGGTGTGATGAAGCCTATGTAGACATGATTGCCTTATGTAGAAAAGCTCTGGCCAGTTGTCAGCGTGCAATTGGCTGAAGTTCAGCAGCTGTCGTTGTTTGAGACTCAACTACTTGTGACAAGAATATACTCTTTAGGTAGATTACAGTTCTTCAAGTAGAAACTCAAAATATGGAACCAGCCCCATGCCAAATTTAGTCTGATTTAATACAATTGATAAACCTTCATTGACACATCATTATCACAAGAGCTCCATGGTGTCCACTGTCTTCAGCACTCATAATGTTGTATACTTTGTTTACACTAATTCAGACTGGCACACTTTCACCATTAATATGCAGAGTAGATTCATTGCCCTTCTCCCAGAAAATTCTCTCTATTCAATCTGGCAGCAACTGATTTTTTTTTTTACTCTCTCCATAGTTTTAATTTTCTAAATAGCATATGATTGAAATCATATAGTAAAAGTATGGTGCCTTTTCAGATTAGCTTCTTTCACTTAGTAATATGCATTTAAGATTTCCCCTGTGTTTTTGTATGACTCACTATCTCATTTGGCTTAAGTGCTGAATAATGTTCCATTTTCTGAATGTACCACACTTCGTTGATTTACCTATATACCGAAGGACATTTCAGTTGTTTCCATATTAAAGCAATTATGAATAATGTTGCTATAATCATCCCTGTGCATATTTTCAGGTAAACATAAGTTTTCTGCTCCTTTGGATAAATACAAAGGAGCATGATTATTAGATTGTTTGCTGAGAGTGTGCTTAGTTTATAAGAAACTGGCAAGCATCTTGCAAAGTGGCTGTATCCTTTTATTTTTCCACCAAAAATGGTTGATAGTTCCTGTTGATCTACATTCTCACTAGCATTTGACATCAGTGGTCTGTATTTGGACCACTCTACCAGGTGTTTAATGATAACTAATTGTCATTTTTATTTGAAGACATGATGACATAATTGATGACATATGTTGTAGAACATCTTTTCATATGTTTACTTGCCATCAGTATATCTTCTTTGGTGAAGAGTCTATTAAAGACTTTGAGCCAATTTTTAATAGGGGTGTTTTCTTAATATTGAGTTTTAGGTGTGCATATATATGTTTAGATAAATCTTTTATCAAATATATATTTTACAAACATTTTCTCCTGATCTGTGGCTCATCTTTTCTTTCTCTTGACAGTGTCTTCCCAGAGCATTTTTAATTTAGATGAATTCTACATATTAAATTCTTTCTTCATGGATTATGACTGTATTCTAACTTAAAAAGTTGTCAACAAACCCCACGGTTGTCTAGATTTTTTTCCCATTACCATCTAGAAATTTTATTCTTTTCCATTTTGCCTTTAGATCTATAATCCATTGGAAGTTGTTTTTGTTTGTTTGTTTGCTTGCTTATGCAGTATTGGAGAGCAAACTCAGGGCCTCTCGTGTGTTAGGCAAGTGCTGTAGCACTATGCAACACCTCTAGCCCTTGAAGTTAATTTTTGCAAAGGGTAAAACATCCAGATTTACATATCTTTTTGAATTTGAATGTCAAGTTGTTCCAGCACCATATATTGAATACTCTTTTTTTAATTATTGTTTTACTTTTGCTTCTTTGTCAAAAATCATTTCTCTATATTTCTGTGGGTCTATTTCTGGAGTCATTACTCTGTTCCATTGATCTGTTTGTCTATTCTTTCCCCAATATCACAGTGTCTTAATTGCTATAACTTTTTAATAAAGTTGAGTAGTGTCAGACCTCTAAAATTATTCTCCTTGAACATTTTCTTGGTTTTCTAGATCTTTTGTCTCTCCATAGAAACTTTAGAATTAGTTGGTCAATACTTACTGTCATGACATGCGACTAAATCAGTCAGGGTCACTCCAGGTGAAATGGGCTGGCACGAAATAATCACACAGACAGACAAAATACCTTTTTCTTTGGGTTCAGTGATAGCTTCTCAGTCACAGCTCCCACAAGGGGGGCAAGGCAGGCAAGAAAAAGAGGGAGGAGTACATTCTGAAGCCCTTTTATTGAGGGGAAGACACTGGAGAAAGTTACACTCCAAATGAGGTAAGGGGTCAGGTTTCAAGGGGTTGATTCTTGCTTCATGATGTCTTGTGGTCAGCAGATTAACTGACATCTTGGAAGTCTATGCCCATCTCATTGGGTAACACTCACTCCCAGAGCTGCACCTCTCTTGCCAAGCAAGGGCAAGTCCACATGCATTGCAGAGGGTGCAATGCCAGTCCAGTATCCCTTTATTCCAGACTTAAAGAGGTGTTCTTAGCTCCTGTTCAAGGTGCCCCCAGACAATTTACAAAATAACTTGCTGGGTTTTGATTGAAAAAGCATTGAATCTATAGATCAAATTGAGAACAACTGACTTCTCAACAATATTGAGTCCTATCCATGAATAAAGTTGGTCTCTATTTATTTAGTTCTTATTTCTTTAATCAGAATATTATAGTTTTCTTCATAGATCTTCTGCAGGTTTCACTGATGTATATCCAAGTATTTCACATTTTTGAGTGCTGATTGGAATGATATTGTGTTTTTTATTTAAAATTTCATTGGTTTATTGCTAGTATATGGAAAAGGGATTGACTTTTGTGTACTAACCTTATACCCAGCAGCCCTGCTATGATCACTTATTAATTCTGGGTGGGGTTTTTTTCTTGATTATTTCAGATTTCAAAATGGATAAGCAGTTCATTCATAAAAAGGAAAGTTGTATTTCTTCTTTCATAATTTGAGTTTCTTTTATTTCCTTTTCTTGTCCCATTAGTTTACCTAGATTTCTAGTACAGAGTTTGGTTTTTTTTTTCTTTTTTTCTTTTTTTTTTTTTTTTGGTACCGGAGATTGAACTCAAGGGCACTCAACCACTGAGCCACATCTCTGGCCCTATTTTTTTTTTTTTTTATTTAGAGAGAGTGTCTCACTGAGTTGCTTACTACCTTGCCATTGCTAAGGCTGGTTGTGAACTCCTGAACCTCCTGCCTCAGCCTCCTGAGCCGCTGGGATTACAGGCATGTGCCACCCCTCCAGGCTCAGTTTTTAAAAACAGTAGCGAACATTATCTTTTTCTTGTTCCTGATCTCTTTGGGAAAGTTTAAAGCTCTCACATTAACTATATTAGCTGTAGATATTTGTAGATATTCTTTATCAAGTTATGGAAGTTCCCCTCTATTACTAGTTTACCCAGAGTTTATTATCATAAATCGATGGTGAATTTTATCAAATGCTTGTGTTGAATCTATTGATATGGTCATGTGATTTTTTTCTTCTTTAGCCTATTTACATGAATTACATCAGTTAAGTTTTGAAAATTCAATTAGATTCACATACTTGAAATAAATGGCTTTTGGCCATAGTGTGTAATTCTTTTTGTATGTGATTTAATTCAACTCGCAAATATTTTCTTGCAGATTTTTGCTTGTATGTTGTTTTAGTTAGCTTTTTTTGCCACTATAACCAAAGACCTGACCAGAAAATTTTATAAAAGGAAACATTTGTTTAGCACTCACAATTTCAGAGGTCTCAGTCCATAGACAGTTGACTCCATGCCTTGGGGCCTAAAGACAGCAGAGTATCATGGTGGAGGTGAGTCAGAGAAAAGCAACTCAAGACCCAATCATCAGGAAGTGGAGAGAGACTACTCCACTCAACAAGGACAAAATATATACCCCAAAGTCATACCCACAATGCCTGCCTCCTTCAGCCACACCATACCTGCTTATAGCTACCACCCAGTTAATCCCTATCAGAGGATTAATGAGCTAATTAGGTTAAGGCTTTTACAGCCCAGTTATTTCACCTCTGAACTTTCTTGCATTGTCTCAAACATGAGCTTTTGGGGGACACCTCATATCTAAATGATACCATATGTCATGAGAAATACCAGTTTTCCTTTCTTGTAACATATCTATCTGCCTTGTTTTGGTATTAGGATAACGATAACCTTATAAAGTGAGTATTTCCTCTATTTCCATCTTTTTAAAGAGATTGTAAAAAATAGATAATTTCTTCCTTAAAGTTTGACAGAATTCACAAGTGAACCTATTTGGGCCTGGCATTTTCTATTTGAAAAGGTTATTAATTATTGATTTAATTTATTTTAAAATAGCAGATCTATTCATATTATGTTTTTATTGGAGTTTTGACAGATCATGCCTTTCAATGAATTGTTGAATTTCATCCAAGTTACCAAATTTGTGGACATAGAGTTTTCTACTTTTGTCCATTTACTTTCCACAGTATTTGTTGCAATGTTTCCACTTTAATTTTTGACATTAGCTATTTATATATCCACATTTTTTCTCATTCATGTAGCGAGTGCCATATAAATTACATTGATTTTTTTTTCAAAGAGCCAGCATTTATCTCATTGAGTTTTCCATATTTCTGTTTTATTTACTCTGTTCTAATTTTTATCATTCCTTTTCATCTAATTACTTAGAGTTTAATTTTATATTCTTTTTAAATTTTTTATTTATTCTTTTTAGATATACATGACAGTATCGTATAGTTTGACATATCATACATACCTAGAGTATAACTCATTCGAATTAGGATCCCATTCCTGTACATGATGTGGAGTTTCACTGGTCGTGTATTCATATATGAACACAGGAAAGGTATATCTGGTTTGTCTTTTTTCTCTAGTTTCCTAAGATGAAAGATTAATAATAACAATAATAATTTCTTCTTTTTAAATATTTACATTCAATGTTACAAATTTTCCCTAAGCACTGATTTTACTTAATATCACAAGTTTGAATAAGTTTTTATTCATTTTTATTTAGTTCAAATGCTTTTTAATTTCTCTAGAGATTTCTTCTTGGAATACATATTAGTTGTAAGTCCGTCATTTAATTCTCAAGTACTTGGGGATTTTTCTAGATATCTGTTATTTGTTTCTAATTTTTCCCTTTGTTGTTAATAGCACATATTGTATTATTTCTAAGTATGGTAAGTATGATTTGGCCCAGATGTTGTCTTGCAAATACTGCATGAGAGCTTGAGGAAGATACACATGCTTTTATCAGATGATGTAATCTACAGATATTTATTGAGCCCAGTTGATTAGCAGTATTATAACATTTAATATATATTCACTGATTTTTCTGCCTGCTGAATATATTCATTTCTCCCTGCTGGGTACAGAAGTCTCCAGCTACAATAGTGGATTATATTTCATCTTACACTTTCATCTTTTTTTTCCACAGATACTTTGTCATTATGTTGTTGTTTTTGTTTTTGTTTGTGGGGATGTACCAGGGATTGAACTCAGGGGCACTCAACCACTGAGCCACATCTCCAGCCCTATTTTGTATTTTATTTAGAGATAGGGTCTCACTGAGTTGCTTAGCACCTCGATTTTGCTGAGCTGGCTTTGAACTTGTGATCTTCCTGCCTAAGCATCCTGAACCACTGGGATTACAGGTGGGCATCGCTGCACTCGGCTTATCATTATGTTGTTAAGCACATTTATGTTAAAGAATTTAATATCTTCTTGAATAATTGATGACATACATAATGCCCATCTTTATTTATAACAACTTTCCCTACTCTGAGGTCTCCTCTGAAATTAATAGAGCAACTACAGCTTTCTTTTTAGTGTTAGCATGATATATATTCCTCTATTCATTTACTTTTTACCAATATGTTTCTGAGAAATTATGGTGAATTTCTTGTAGACAACATGTTGTGGTGTTATATTTTTTATTCACTCTGATGGTTTCTGTCTTTCAATGATGGATTATATCACTGACATTTAAATTATCATACAGTTGGATTAATTTTACCATAATTATTACTGTTCTTTGTTTCTAGTTTTATTTCACTCTTTAGTTTATTTTTAATACACCATGTTATATTTCATTTTCTTTCCTTTAGCTTATCAACTCCTTTCATTTTTCCTTTTTTAGGTGTTGTTCTAGAATGTACAATATCAAATTACAAGCAACACATTTACCTTGAACCATTGTTTTCATTCATTTCACTTATAAATAAAGACACATAGTTGCTATTATTGTTTTGAACAGTTATCTTTCAGACAAATTAAAATACTAAAAATACAATTTTTATCTACATCCTCTGAGTTCTTCTCTGGTACTCATCTTTATTCAGGTGTTTCCTGTGTTGTTTTCTTCTCTCTAAAGAACTTCTTTAATGTTTCTTCCAATAATTCTCTCATTATTTGTCTAATAAAGTTTTATTTATTCTTTACCTTTGAAAGATTACTTTTCAGGACACAGAATATTAGCTTGGTGACTTTTGTGCCTCAACAATTTAAATATTCCACCCTATCGCTTCTTGCTTTCATGGTTCCTGAGGAGCAGTTCCTCTCTTTGCTTCTCTATAGGTAAGGTGCTTTTTTCTCTGGTTTCCTTCAGGAGTTTTCACCCTTTACCTCAGACTTTCTGTAGTTTGAAAGTGATATAACTAGACATAGTTTTTCTGTCATTTGTTCTACTTGGTGTTCTCTGAGATCCTTGATCTATGGTTTGCTGACCAATATGAATGGGAAAAACCTTCATTAATTATTATATCAATATTTCTTTCTTTATTTTCTCTTTTCTCTTTCTACTATTTCCATTATGTACAAGTTACACCTTTTATGGTTGGTCCATGTACCATATAGAAGGTATGGAACTTAAAATCAGGTGAGAGATGGGACTGGGGTTGTGGCTCAGTTGGGAGAGCATTTGCCTCACATGCATGAAGCATTGGATTCTATCCTCAGCACCACATAAAAATAGATAAATAAAATAGGGATATTGTATACAACTACAACTAAAAAAAATCAGGTGAGAGATAAGTCCTTGATATTCAGATTTGGCGTTATTCACTTGAATGATGCTATAATCTCCACTCACATCCCTTCCATTTTAGGAGCAAAACATCTATTCCTTCCACTTCTTAGAATGAAATATTGACAACTTAGAGACCTCAGAAGGGTAATCCCAGTCATAGATTTCTCTTGGCTAAAGAAAACTGGTATACCCAAGGCTATACATTTTTTTTTTTTCAAGTATAGAAGAACATCTCAAGTAGAATGACCAGTTGACTACGGGGCCTAGGCTGCAGGGGTTTTTAAAAATGAAAACATCTTTTTAAAAAGGCTAGGGCTGGTACTAAAGGCCAGTTGCTATTTTCCCCATGGGGTGACAATTCTAAATAGCTACCCTTGTATCAACCCTCACATAGAATGCCGAATAGTTTATTCAAACTATGCTATGATTCAACTTCTCACTTTGATCAAACTTGCTCCCCAGTCTGCCCCAACAGAAGCTGATCTCATGATCCCCTTACCAAAAAAAAAAAAAAAAAAAAAATCCAGTCTTAAAGTTCAATTTACATGAAACCCAACATGTAACAGAAAATGTTAAAAGTTAAAACTATAGAAATAAGAATTTACTTAGGGGGAAAAAAGTAGAAAAATATATAGAAAAGAGCCTACAAAAAGGCAGAAGGAAAAATAATCAGAAGAAGTAAGTGATGGATTTGGAAGGTGCAAATCTAGAAAAAAAATAGTATCTTAAGACACTTGGCCAACAAGGACAAGTGATTAGGGTATTAATCCTAAAGTTGTGGATAGAGTATAAATCAGATATCAATAATTTAGAATGGAAGAAGTGATGAATGACACCTAAAATGAGAACAGGTAGTTTAAAAGAACAGAGGGCTCTAGGAATATTTTGTATTATAGATAAGTCCATAAAGATTGAGTGGAGCTGCTCGCAAAGAAAAATAGTATGGATAAACATGTGTCCCAGAGATGGTTATTAGAAATAAGCTTTAGAGTACAGAAGTACTGATTTTAACAACAGTGAAGGTTTCTGGGGTTTGCTTAGGGAAGTATGAAAGCGGAACAATCATTAGTCTCACCCTTGCTTCAAGAATAAGGCTAAGTATGATGCCAACTCATGTTGTTTACACAGACTTTCAGAGGTAAAATTGTAGGAGGAGTAACTCACATGAAATCTTAAGACAGTCCAACACCTGCAGGGAGAAATGGGATGCTGACACTGCTCATCTGCAAGACATGTCTCTGTATACTGATCAGAAAACTTAACACCTGGGGAAGGATAAGTACAGGCTTGTGGGAGAGAATGAAGCCCCTGGAACCATATTTATGAAGCAGGTCACACTTTTTTTTTTTTTGCATGACCCTTATTAAGTATTCACAGGGAAACATGTGAATTGTCCTGAAAAAGACTACTTCCTGGGCTGGGGTTATAGCTCAGTGGTAGAGTGCTTGCCTCACACATGTGAGGCATTGAGTTTGATCCTTAGCACTACATTAAAAAAAAAAACAAAAAAAAAAACAAAACTTCCTTAACCAGGCCTGGAAGGGAACAATGACATACGCAAGAAACTCTGCCCAGACCCATTTTCTCTCCTATGGGACAGATTTTTAATCAGTGATGAGAAAGGGCAACAACAACAAAAAATCTCACTCTCAAAATGTTAAAGGAATTTCAGTGTGGCTGTGGCCCCAAACTTGGAGGAGGAGATGGAATAATTGTGAAGACCAATATCTGAGACCAGGAGTGCAGTGCCTGTCTAAAACACAAGGTTAAATCATAACATCAGAGCACAAATCCATGCTGCCCTCAAGCACACAGTCATAGAGTAAAAGTAAGCGATAAATCTTAGCGTGAGAACTGCAAGAGACAGATACAACAAAGGTAGATATAAAACCAGGGATTGGACACTGGAAAAAAACCCCTCTGGCAGGCAGCCCTCACCCTAAATCCCGTGTGTGCTGTAGATAACCATAGCAACAAAAAACATAACTCAAGTACAAATTATGATTATTTTAATAGAAGCATTCACATGCAGAATAATCAAAGGCATGCCCATGTCCAAGTATAAAAATGCCTTAGTCTGTCTAGTACTACAAAAAATGTACATCTTCAACAAAAAGCATTCCAAAAGGCTAGAAAAAAAATAACCCCAAGATATGAAATTCAACAGAAACATAACTAGGTAGGACACAGATATGGGAAATATATGACAGGAAGTTTAATATAAAATTTGTTATTAATTATTTTCCTAAAGTCTTTAATAGAAAAAGTATATAATATGCAAGAACAGATAGGTAATTTTTTGGAGAAATAGAAAGGAAAAGTAGAAAAATAATGAAAAAGAAATGCTACATCTAAAAATATAGAGAAAATAAAAATGACTTTGGAGTTATTTTAAGTAGACAATGATAGCTGAGAAATAAATTTTTAAAAACTGAAACAGAAAGTTAAAAAAATAATGAAATGAACATAAAGAGTATCCAAGATCTATTGAACAAATGTTTTAAGGGATCTCAAGAGAAGAGAAAAAAGACAATGGAGAACAGTGCAGAAAATGAAATTCAAATTAATACTAGCTTTAGAATTTTCCAAAAATACAACCAACAAATCAAAGTTTTAAGATACTCAAAAACACCAAGCAGGGTGAATACAAATTCACACATGCATACACTTCTACATACACACTCCTAAGTATATTATATTTAAACTACATATAAAGATAAAATCCTAAGTGCATCTGAAACAAAAGCACATCACAAGCAGAGAATGAACAAAAAGTAGTACAGCAAACATCTTGTCTTATACCAGAAGACAATGGAGTCAAGTCTTCAAAATATTAGAGAAAAACAGGTCAAATCAGATTGCTATACCCAGCAAAACCAGTTTATAAAATACAGGAGAAACAAAAATTTCTCCAATGAAAACAAATAATTTATCATCTGAAGACCTACACTGCAATAAATATTAACAGTTCTTCGGCAAAAATACATGTACCAGTCAGAGAACTAATCTACACAAGGCAATAGAAAGAATTGTACTAAATGAAAATAAAAGAAATGTATTTACTGTCTTATTTTTAATTCTTTAAAAAACTGTCTAAAATAAAATGGTAGCAATATACTCTGTGTTTATAGCACATGTAAAAATAAAATGTATGACAATAATAGTACAGTAAATGGTAGACTAGGTTGGGAACATAATTTTGTAATGTCTTTACATAGTGTGTGAAGAAATATAATAACATTTAAAGGTAGGCTCTGATTAATTAAAAAAGTGTATTGTAAACTTGAGTTTATATAAATCATGCTATAAATAATAAATTAAGGGAACATAACTCTTAGTAGTTTAAAAATGTCCAAATAAATCCTAAAAAAGCATATCAAGAAGAAAAATGGAACAAAGAACAGAAATAACAATTTAGAGTATAGCTAGCAAAATATTAGATTAAATCCAGATGTACTAATGGTCACTTAAAGGTGAATAATCTAATCACAAAGTTCAAAGACTGTCATTGGAATAAACAAGTAATATTCAACAAAATGCTATCTACAAGAAGCCTACTTTTAAATATAAAGACCTAACTTTGTTGTGTTAGATGGAAACAGAGTTAACAGCATAAACTCATGCTTTCAGAGTATATAGATAGGTAGGTAGGTACACACATACAAACATTTACAAAGATACATAGCTCGGTGTGATTGTGTATGTGGATTAATGTGCATTCATACATTTCTGAGCTCTATTCACTCAGCCACAGCATGTCTGGCACCCAGATCTTGATTTCTAAATACTAGTCTCCAAAACGCTACTCTGCTCTCTTCAAAAAGAAACCAGACCTCCTTTAAGAAGTGCTTGGCTTCAGGCCTGGAGCAAGGCACATACAAGAGGAACCTGCCTTATCTTGTGACATCAGAACATAAGCAAAAGTGTGATAAAGGGGGAAGCATATGAAAAAAATACAGAAGGTATCCTTATAAAGCAGCTGTTAGCTAAGATTGGAATGATTTCAACCACAAAATAAATAATAATTGTATTGGATTATATCTGCATAATAAATATCCACGAGACCATAGTGATTTAAATAAATTTTCAAATCAATACATAAATTGGGAATAGCTTTTCCTTCCAGGAGAATTTCACTAATTAAATGTTTAATAAATGAGAGAAATAAACCATCACTGGGAAATCACTAATTTTTGTAGGCAAGATTCACCTTTGAATGCTAAAATTATGTGTGAAAATTTAAAGAAAATAAAGGTGTTTGTATTATCTTAAAATATCTCCCGCAAAAACTACTTAATTACAAAAGTAAATTTAGCATCATTCCAGTAGAGAAGCCCAGAAGATATTGTCTTAGCTCAAGTTCATATTATCCATGTTAAGATGTATTATGGCACATACTTGGTTTAATACACTCAGGATGGCATAACATTTTGCACACTCAATCATGGGAAGACATCAGACAAACCCAAAATTTAGGCTTGCAGAGTGCTATCAAATATTGACCAGTTCTTTTTGGAAGCCTGAAAAGCAAGGAGAGCCCAAGGAAATTTTAGATTGGAGGAGACCATAGAGACATGACAGCTAAAGGCAACATGAAAGTCTGCATTGGATTTGGAAAAGGACATCAATGGAAAGACTAATGACATATGCAAAACGGATGTGGTTTAGTTAGTGTGATTGTACAAATGTTAACTCCTTTGGTTAATAATTTTAGCATGAAATGTGGAATGTTAACATTGGGGAAGCTGAATGAAGGCTATACAGCAGCTCTCTGCAAAATTTTGGCTATGTCTCCATAAATCTAAATTCATCTCAATATGAGAAGTATAAAGAAACTACTAAAAATAATGAAAACTCTGTAAGATTTAAAAATATAAGAAAATAGAATTTAATAAAGTAAATTAAGAATTTTGAAAGCTTTTTAGAGATGATGACCTTCATAGAATTGAGAATTGAGTTAAACTATCTGTAATGCTAGCCTGCTCACAAATATTAACCTCAAATTTATATTGAAATCTACAAAAATCAAGAAGAATCTAAGATGTAGTGAAATCTCATAATAAACTTGAATCTGACCTACAATAATATATTATCCTTCTTGTCCTTAAAACTTTCTAAAACCATATCTCAGTTTTTTCCTGCTTGCCATTCCACAATCTTGATTTGCTTTTATTGCTACTTTATGCACACTATCATTTTCATTTGACAGCTTATGCTTCACTTCCCCCTCCAAACATATAAGCCTAGCCTTCAATTTGTCTTCTCGCGTTAGTACTTTTCCTCATCCGCAGGTCATCGGAAAATTAGCGGATCTTGAATTTACCACAGAGCAACTAAGTTCATACCACTCCAAATCATGTACTTTACTCAAGCTTGGCTTGGAAATTTGAGAAATGAAGATAAACTTTAAGTAATAAGTAGGATGTAAGTGAAGAATACTTCATTCCAAAGAACAAAAGCAGATATAAAGGCAAAAAAGAAAGAAAAAAATTGTAAATAAGATGATATAGCATCAGAGAATGTCTGGCACAATCTCACTTTTCAAAGAAGTATTTAGAGGATTAGAGACTTTCCCAAGGTCACATAGAAATTAGACTTCCATTCCTCTTCTTTCCAAATTGAAGTTCTTCTCATGATTTCATACTAGTTCAATTTGATGGAGGCAATGACCATAGTGCAAGATAGTAAGATGGAAATTAATAATAGCTATTTTAAAAGTGGATTATAAAAGGAGTTGAATATCAGTCTAAGGAATTAGAATTTTTATACTATAAGTTTCTGTGTTACTTAACATATTTTGCAATCATAGTTTTGATTTATTCAAGAGTCTCAAATACATTTTCTTCTGGACCCTAGTTTTCTCACCTGTTAAATGGCAACAGCAATATCCAGGTTCAGTTTATTGTATTACATAAATCTCTATAAATTTCCTAATGTTCAATAAATTACAGTCATTATTATTTTATGATTTCTGTAATATTTCAATGTAAAAATAAAAAGGTAAATTTTAGTTGCTGTCTTTCTATATTTAACTAATGAATTATATGTTGTATTGCTTATAATTTTGTCTTCATTTAAGAAAATAGATGGTATACTATTAAATTGAGATTATTTTATTCACAACCCAAATATACAATAAATTTTGGGCAAATGATTAAAAATAATGAAAAGCTATATGAAAATGTACAATACAATTGAAATTCAGATTTAAGACCTTCACCTAAATACTCTATTATAAAATAATATGGTATTTTTTGGAATTTAGAACACATTAACTTAAAATGCTCATGAGAGGCTCTCATATATCATAATTTGTTGGACATAAAAATCAGTATGCAATAAAAAATTTGGAGATAAGATAATTATGGATAAGAAAATAAAAGTGAACACTCAGCAGATGTTAAACTACATGCCAATCAGCTTTCTGTTGCTGTGACCAAAATACCTGACAAGAACAACTTAGAGGATGAAAAGTTAGTTATTGACTCATGGTTTCAGAGGTCTCAGTCCATAGTCAAGTGACTCCATATCTCTGGGCCTAGGTTAAAGCAGCACATCATGGCAGAAGAGCATGGCAGAGTAAAGCTTCTCTGCTTAATGCAACCAGGAAGCAGAGAAAGCGAAGGAGGAGACAGACATGATAGGATTCCCAAGGACACACAATCAGTGACCTGCTTCCTCCAGCTATGTGCATCTACCTACACCCAGCACAAAAGTCTTTTCAAATTATTAACCCATCAAGTGTATTAAGTCACTGATTAGGATATAGCTCTTCCAATCTAATCATTTCACCTCTGAACACTCTTGCATTAATACAGGAGCTTTTGGAAGACACCTTATATTCAAACTATAGAAAGTTGTACACCCTGACTTATGTTTTTTAAGTAAGCTTTTCAGTCAATTTATGATTGGATTCTCCCTGTCCATTTTGTCACATCTATTGAAGTCAATAATAACAATTTATTGAATGCCTAAAATCTGCCAAAAATTAGGTTAAATCTGAGGACCCAGAGGAAATAAGAAGAAATGGTTTTGCTATGGTCTGAAGGAGTCATCAAGAACTCCTTGCTGGAAACTTAACAATGAAACAGTGCCAAGAGGTGGGGCTTTTGAGAAGAGCTTTGGTCCTAAGATCTCTGTTCTCATGAATGGTCCTTTATAAAAGGGACTTCCAGGAGTGGGTTCGCTCTCTCTGCTATTCCACTAGATGAGGATATAACATTAGTCCTCTTGTGAAGAAACAGGGAGAAGGCTCTCACCTGATGCTGCCTCCTTGAAGTTAGACTTCCCAGACTCCAGAACAAGGAGAAATGAATGACTTTTCTTTATAAATTGCCTGGTGTGTGGTCTTCTTCATGTTTTTATTAGTGCATTATACATACATAATCAAGGGGTTCATTTTGACATCTATAAAGACAAATAACCTAATTTGCTCCATTTCAATCCATAGTGCTTTCCTTTCCCTTTCCCTCCCCACCTCCTGCTCCCTGACATCTTTTTTTTTTTTTTTACTATACTGGTCTTACTTCTATTTATTTATTGCTTTGTCTATGATTTTTCATTACTACAGCACAATCAAATAAGACACTTTTCTGTCAAAAAATTGAACTTGATACAAGTTTTGAGATTGAATAAGATAAGTATTCATGTTTAAATTAGTATCTATAAACAAGCAGTTTTGTACTTATGAGTTCAAAGAAGCTATGAAAATGTGTTTATAAAGAGATATTGAAGTGTATGTTAATATCATTTGGTTAGGTTTTAAATGAAGGCAATTTTTCAAATGGAATTAGATATCAAACATGAGGAAAAGCTAACAGGAATAAATGAATTAAACTATCTTTTTGACTAAATTTGAAAAATATCACTACTGTGGTCATGAGAAAATATAATCATTAATGAGCAATTTTATTATTTAATTACTGGCACACCAAAATATTAGTCAAAGTATTAATGGGATAATACATTGTACAATTGTTGATTTAAAAGTTAGACAAGCAAATCTTTCAACTTGCCAACTTTGGTGTCAAAATTTATGTTTATGAACCCAGTAGTAACTAAGAATAAACTTGCTTTCAAGTAAATTATTTTTCAATGAACAGAAAAATCAATCTTTAACAACAGGTTTGAATTTTGCTTCCTCATTTATAAATACACAGACAAGAAAAATTGTTTCATCATCAAATAATTACTAAATTATCAAATAGTAATTCTGGAAAAATTGAGATAAAAACTAAATAAATATATCCAAAAGACAAAACAAAAATCCAACAATGTCTGTTCATTAACACTAATTTTGTTTGAATATAATTCTTCCTAGGAGAAAATCAATAGATACTGAGAGTCTTTAATCAAGAGACAAATAATCGATTACTTAATTTTTTTCCTTTGTGATTCATTAAAATGAATTGAAACCCACTTATATTTTAACTCTTCAAGCTCTATAGCAATCAATAAATATTTGTTAATACACCTTGGAAATTACTTCTCTACAAGATATTATACTTAAGCATTTCATTAGAAAGAGTTTGTAAAAATAGCTAACAGCAGGGCCATATCTGAGTCAATAATACTAACAATGGCTTCAGATTTATTAAAAGAGAACAAAGAGTCTATTATGCATGCAGAATAATACTCTCACATTTGACTCCCTGCTAGCATCTTCTTCTTTTTGATCCTGTCCTTACAAGCCTGTAATCATCAACTTTCAGGCAGCCAGTTCTTTAATGTGAAAATTGAAATAGGCTGAAAAGATTATTTCCAAAAGCAGGTAACACAGGATTGTGCCCTGCAGTGCTGTATGATACAATTCAGAGAGAGCTGTATTGCCACTTAAATTGTGGACATATGGAATGGGATCAAAACAGGCCAGCAGGCGTTGTGGGATAACTGCCAAGAAGGTCTTACAGAAAAGTGTTTCATTGTCACCTTCACTTCATGGAGATAAAAGCATAACAAGGAGCAAGCGATTCATTCTGTTGATGATTACAGAAAGTAAGATGAGCTTCTGGAGGGAAGCTATAAAAAGAGTAGGCTGGAAGTTTTAAGTGACGCATTGCTAATTTGGAGACTTTCATCCCTCCTAAATTTCATTAGCAATGATGCTGTGTGAGAAATGTGTTTGTGCAAGTTGTGGGTAACTGAACACAGAATACTAGACACTTGATTACCCTCTGTGTTGATATGGGCTGATCAGCACATGGCCTTCAACAGGAGGCACAGGCCTTGGTCATTTTTAGTAACACTTGGATGTCAGCACACAGCCACAAAAGGCAGTGAAGGGCCACATGCAGCCAGCAGCTGCAAAGCACATTCAGCATCATTTTTTTTTTTAACTTTAAAACAGCTCTTTACATATACACCTCAGCACCTATGCTCAGTAAGTCTCTGTAATAGACTAAGGTCTCTATTTGACCCTTTAAAAACTTTTTAAAATATGAATCTATTGGATATCGTTTTCTTATTTGAGAAAAGGTTATAAATATTAAGTCAATATTAAGGACAATTTAAAATATTAAATATATATGACATATAAGAGTGGGAAAAAATTATAGCCTTCATTTCTAGGTTAAACGGCAGAGGGAAGATGGATTGGAGAACTTTTATTTCCCAATGCCAAAAACAAAAAGCAAGAAAGAAATAATTTTCATTATATACAAACAATTCATCACCAACAAAAAAACAGGAATGGTGAAAAAATATCATACATAAGCCCTGATATGATTTAGGAGTTTATGCAGGTAAAATGTCTGGAAGTAAATTTCTATGACTGCCCTGCATGTTAAAGCCAAACACACACACACACACACACACACACATACACACACGCACGCACACACATGATTAATGGGAAAGTTAGAGCATCAGTACACTGGTGAAAATGCAAGAAAGATTTAAAATAATTGACAACAAGTTCTCGATGAACTAGAAAAATATCAATGATAGAACGCAAAGATAGTATAATAAAAGCAATAAAGAAAAATGAGGGCAGAAATTTAATGAATAAGAAAGAAGAATTTACTAATGTGGACAAAGGAATTAAAACTTGTCAAAACATGTATCAATAAATTGGCTGGTAAGGGTGATCAAGAAACCACAAAGGGAAAGTCCTGGGAAACAAGAGCAATCAAATATGTTACAGGTATGTATGAATACAGCAATAAATCCCACTATTATTTGTAACTATAATGCACTAATAAAAAAGAAAATTAAAAAAGAAGAGAAAGCACAATTATAGATTATTAGGAATAAATAGAGCATAAATGCATATAGAATAAATGGTATTGTGTTTTGATTAATTTTAATTATGACATATAGAATTTTGTGACAATAAATTGGAAATCTAAATGAAAACCAATTTTATTAAACTAGTCATAAACATTATCTCAAGAAAAAGTAGAAACCTTGAGCAATATAGAGAAGAAAGTAGAAATGCTGTTGCTGCATTTACCTAAAATAGAAGTACCAGCCTGAGGTGCTCAACAGAGAGTCCTGCCAATCAATCCTTACATATCTATAAACTGCTTCTGAGCAAGGAAAAGGAGGAAATGTCCCCAATTCTGGGTTTAAGGTCGGTCAGCATAACTCTGGGTCCAAGAATGAAAGAAAGCAAAAGTTAGAGGCTAATCTCTTTTAGCAACACATAATATTGTAATTGAAATGCGACAAAATATGAATATATTTGATCTTGCTATACTGCATATACTGATGAAAGGATGCACCATGACTATGGGTTTTATCCTAGAGATGTAGCTTTTCTTTCTTCTTCTTCTTCTTCTTTTTTTTTTTCGTCCTGGGCATAGAACTCAGAGCGCTTAGCCACTGAGTCACAACTGCAACCTGTTTTATTTTTTGAAACAGGGTCTTGCTAAGTTGTTTAGGGATTTGCTAAATTGCTGAGCTTGGTTTTCAACCTGTAATCCTCTTGCCTCAGCTTCATGTGCCACTGGGATTACCAGCAGGCTCTACTTTACCCAGCCAGAAATGCAATTCCTCTTTTGGGGTGGTGGGGTGGGGATGGGGCCGGTGGTATCAGCACTAGGGATTGAACTCAGGGGCACTCAACCACTGAGTCACATCCCATCCCAATTTTATATTTTATTTAGAGACAGGGTCTCACTGAGTTGCTTAGTGCTCACTTTTGCTGAGGCTGGCTTTGAACTCACAATCCTCACGCCTCAGCCTTCTGAGCTCCTGGGATTACAGGCATGCCATCACTGTGCCTGGCTAGCAATTCTTGATCAAAAACATTACTAATGTAATTAACAAGGTTTATAAATAAAAGAAGAAAAATTACTCATAAAAGAATCACAAAGGATTAGCTAAGGAAAGTTCTTTAACTTAATTAATGGTAAATAAAAGGAAATGTAGCAGATGTTGAAATTAATGGTAAAATTACGCAATCTACCATTGTATTCAGTATAGATATTTTTATTGTTGAATTTTTATTATGAGGGTATATTTGTGTTCAATTGAAAATAAAATATTAAAAAACTGGTTTAAAATGATTGAAGAGTAGAAACAACAAAAATATGCTAACATGAACATTGGTTTTCTTTATATTTCTATGGTTATTTGACTAGGGTAATTATTACCTTGCTTATATAAAAAATAAGTTCTGATAACTGTGAAAAGAACTTTCCATTATGTAAAACAAGAAACACCAAATAATTTAATTTTAAAATAGCCATATTAATTTTTTATATATTTGAAATTCACAAAGTTAGAAATGAGTGAGTCTAAGTTTATCAATTAATGATAAATATTTTCTGCAATCTGTGTTAATATCTAGAGGTGAGAATAAATCAAAGAACATAGAGTGCAGATAAAAATGGAGGCACAGAGATATATACATATAATATGAATAAAGACATACATCTGGTGAGTACCAATGCTAGTGTTGGCTGTAAAACTCACATTCATAAGTCAAGACTTTTGAAATTGCTATCAACTATTCATGTAATTAAAGAATTCATTTAACCATTTGAAGCTAAAATTCTTGTATTAGAACATAGAAAAGCTTGAATTTATGGTAGCTAATTCTCTAGGTATTTAAATGTTTAAAAAGTTAATTTCACAAAACAGACACTCCTACTGATAGCCTTGCTCTGCATACAGAAGAACAGGTGGGTTTTTTTCTTAAGCTGAAATGGAAACACACATCCACAAACATACACATCCACAAGCACACACATCCACACACAAAATAAATAATAGCTGTTGAAATAGTTATGTGATTCTTTCACAAAGTGTGTGCTTTAGATTACAGAGGATATATTTTATGTTTTTCTTTTCATATAAAGACAATGATATGCTTGTGTGTGTTCTAAATGCTTGCTATATTATTCTTTACTGGAAAAAATCCTTTAACTAAACAGTGAATGTCATAATACTCTTGTGGGGTTTTTTTTTTTTTCCTCATCCAACTCATTTCATCTTGGCTGGTTGTTTTTAATAGTGAAAACCATCATAACTAATGTATAACTTCCCTCTTTTCAGTCTGAAGTAATTTTGATTCTAATAAAGTATTTATCCTGAAGTTTGAAGCTTTCCATTTTCTGGTCTAGAGAATATAACTTTTTAATAGGAACATAGAAACATAATGAGTCTTGGTCTCCTGGGCTCCTCACCCATTTTGAAAACACAATGTTATCATTTAATGCCCCTGCAAGCCTTTCATTGCAATGAGGATTTCTCACTTCCCCATATGTGAGAGCTAAGACACCTGGTACCTGTTCCAGGCCTGATGAATCCTACAGGGGAGAAGGAGTGATGGGCTGTGAAGAGTCTTCTTACCCTGAAACACTTGGCTCCTCTGGTAAAATGTTCCTGCTCCAGGTCACAACAGGAGGATGAGTGTACAGCTAGCTTCAGTCATAGTGTTGCAGCTGGAGGTGATGGAGCCTGTCTCCATTGTGGACATAAAACAGGCTGGGTTGGAGGGAATGAGAATAATTCTCTTGGAGATGAATGCTGACTCTATTTGTTGGTTCACAATTTCATTGACATCAACCATATGATGCTCTTCTAATACAATGACCACAGACAAAATTCAAGTTTGTTTTTTTTTCCACCTGACCTAGGAGCTAAGTTACTGGAAAGCCAGTGGATTGCAAAGTACACTAACTTCTTTTCTTATTACTACTTACTTCTTGCAAACTAACAAAACTGAAAATTCATAATCCACAATAGATTTTTTTCCTTTCATAGTATTGTTTTCAATGGCTCAAGATGATTAAAAAGTAATTCTCCAACCCATTTGTCAGAGTTTCTTCCCATCACAGTTTATTTCTCAGCCAAATGAGGCAATTAAAAACCAGAAATGTTCACATGCACAGATTTGCAGTGTATTTTCTTTCTGCCTCTATGTGCAAAAAGTAGCAGCTTGTAATTTTCTAAGAATGGAGAAATCAAGTTGATTTCTCAATTACTCTATTCCTTTGATCAGAAGGACTTGTACATTGTCTTCCTTCCATTTATGGACTACCATGTTAGGAAGACAACACCCTTACAATTTAAACACTGTAGACAATTCTATACCACTACATATTGCATTTGGAGGTTCATCTCTTTTGAACTCCCACAGAAGTATTTCTTCATCTCTCAGAATACTTCTAGACTTCTTCCTATACCATCCAGCATGAAATGTAATTTAGTCTTAATTGGCTCAAGTGAAATTTAACTGAGAATGTTAGTCCAGTATAAAATATCATAGAATTAATTCAAAAGTCTTCAAACATTCAGAGTCTTATCACTGTCTAGTTAATTAAATGTTTCTGTTAGCATTCAGTTGCAGAACACATAAAATATCTCCATCTTAAATTGACGTAAGATTAGGAATCAGGTGTTTTCAGAATGGTTGAACTGGTCAGAAGCAGGGCCTTGAGAAATTAGCCCCCATAACAACACTAGCAACTGGTTTATCAGAAGAGTTAACCCAATCATAATAGTGAGGAATCAGAGTCACCCCTGGTGAACACTCCACACTAGCCCTGACAACATCATACTGTCTTTAGCTTGGCATATTATCTGCTGGTTGGTACCATGGAGCTGGAGACCAAAAAGAGAGACATTATTGCAAAAAGTACTATAGCCCCAAATTTCATTAAAACTCATGAGATTGGTGGAACCTAGTTTTCAAACAGAATACAAACTAAATGGTAGAATAAGAAACATGTACCTATGGCTCCCATCTCTCCCTAACACTCATACCCTGAGGGAGCTCTTTCAGAAATATTCAAAAGCAGTTTCAAAAATGGCTCCCTTGAGTGTAATCCTTTGGTGAGTGTATGCTTGTGTATTTATGTGTTTTCTGTTCCACAGAACTACAGTAATGTCTCTTTACTATTACTTTATTTGGTAGCAAAATATAGAAAACCAATAACTGTGGTAATAATTCTTTCCAAGTATAGGTGGGTTATTAGGTGGCTACATTAAATGATTTACAAATCAAAAAGTTTCTTCTTTTCCATTTCCTAACAGCTACTGATGCATAATTAACCTTGGAAAGTTAGTTGGCTTCCTCATTCCTTTTTACTGGAGAACTGGCTAAAAAGAGAGTTTTGCTAATAGCTAGATGTTGCATATTGGCTGAATATGTCACATAAAAAATAAGCATAGTTTTCTTGTCTTTTGTTATGCAAAAATTTGACAACTAAACAATATTTTTGCTTCAGTAAATATGCATTGTGTTATAAGTCATTTCCTCATATCTCATTTTAACCAAGAATTTTGAATGATCTTTAAATTTAAATAATGAGTAACTATTTTAACAGATTAAATTTTTGCATAGCAAAAGACAAAAAAAAAAAAAAAAAACCACAACCACAACAACAACAACAAAAACTATGTCTCTGGGGGTATGCCTTTGGAGTATATTTGCCCCTGAAGAGTGTAGCTCTCTCTGTTTCCTGATGTGATGTGTTGAGCAAATTCCATCACATTCTTGTACTGTGATGTTCAGCCTCATCTAGAACCCTGAGGGATGAAGTTGACCATATATGGATTGAGACCTCTGAAACCATGAGCCCCCAAATAAACTTCTATAATTGTTCTTGTCAGGTCTTTTAGTTACAGTAGCAAAAAAGCTAAGACAAACCTGAGTCTATTCAAATAATGTTATATTTAATACAACATATCTATTTTATATTTACTTATTTTATTATATGTGTATTTTAATCATACTCAACTTTATTATATATTGTAATAATATTTATTTTGCATAAAATTTTATTATATATATTTTTAAATATTGTGTATATATGTGCCCATACCCAAAAATGACCAAGCTATAATTCCTTCAAAGCTATGACCTTTTAGTCACCTCTGTGTTACCTCAAGCCCACTTAGCACCTCCAAATCTAGAAGGGACTTAGTAAATGTTTGCTGAATGAAGTAATGAAAAAAACATTGTGACTGTTGCATCTGCAACTATGTAAATAATGCACTTCATAGTAGAAGGGTAACAAAAAGATTTTTTTCCTGTAACAAAAATCTTCAATGTCTTTACAGTGATATATGGAAAGAAGAGAATAAAGGAACAACACACAGAGGAAAAAAATAATAGAGGAACAGAGAGGAGAGCAAGAATTAGATAGCATTGTAATCACTGGACCCACATCGACTTTTATGATTCCTTCAGAGCCCTTTTTTCCACCTCTTACAAATGCTATTTATTTTTCACTTAAAGAATTAACAAGGAGTTTTTGTTAAATTACTATAAAGATTTGAGCTCATATTAATGCTTATGGGTAGACCCAGTTAATTGAGTTCTATTATTGAAATGATGTTCCACTGTGTATGAGAAACAGCATGTAAAATTACCAAATTTAGGAAAAGGGCAAACACATTACATAAATGCATTACCGAACTAACTAAGGAAATTTAAAGATAAATAATTAAATGTATAATTTGTTATAGCTCATGTCAACTATCTGAAAATTTTGACCTATTAATTTATATTTGATGAGGAAAACAATTCAATCTCATGATTTATTTTTCCAAATGACAGCATAAATGGTCCAATATGTGAATCTTCAATATTTTAGGACCAGTGACTCCACTGAGACTCTAAACCAAAGCCCTGGACGCACTCCCAGAAATTTGCACAAACTCAAGCTCTAGATTCATACTGGTGCGGGTGGAGCATGCTCTTATGTGATAAACATGTACATAAGTTTCAAAATGCTCAGGAACATATTGGTTCTGAAATGTAAGAGTTCAATACAGAAACCACTGTGCTTTGCAGGAGCTATAAAATACTTCTTGTCCACTCCTCATTTTGCCAAACCAAGCAATTTCCACTAGAGAAACATGACTAGTCTCTTGACCCAGTCCTTTATTAATCTTTGATCTGGTTGGGTGGGGAGTGTTGCCTGACTGTTTAGGGACATCCATCAGAATGTGTTTCTAAGCACTTGTTTCTTCTACAGCCCTCTTCTCCTATCCTCTGTGAGGCAACAATCCAGGATATGTGTCTGCAGACAAATTCATCTTTTTTTCTCAGGTGTCATTATGCCAATGAGTAACCTAAGAGAGGTGTTATGGTTTGGATATGAGATGTCCCCAGAAAGCTTATGGGTGAGACAATAAAAGAGGGTTTAGAGGAGAAATGTTTGGTTTATGAGAGCCTTAACCCAGTCAATGAATAAATCCTGTGATGGGAATTAACTGTCACTGAAGGCCTGTAAGGTGTGGCTGGAGAAGGTTGGTCATTGGGGGAGTGCCTTTGGAGTCTCAAAAGTAGAGATCTCTCTTCTTCCTGATCATCCTGTGAGTTGCTTCCCTCCACTACATTCTTTCACCATGATGTTCTGCTTCACCTCGAGCCCCGAGGAATGGAATCAGCTGTCTGTGGACTGAGACTCTGAAACCATGAGCCCCCAAATAAACTTTTCCTCCTCTGTAATTTTTTTGGTCAAAGATCTTTTAGTCAAAGCAGTGAAAAAGCTGACTAAAACAAAGGGCAAGTAGAACAGGGTGTGAACAAGTGCAGGAGACATTAAAAAGTCAGTTTGGTCACAGATCAAAGCCTTTCCTTATATAGCCTTGACCATAATAATCCTCAACTATTATCAGTAATAATGTTCAATTTCAAACTTGAAAAGTAGGCATAGGCCTGTTATTCATTAACAACCCTAATACCGAAATATTTAGTATGTATATTTAGAGCTACATGGCAGAATAAAAAGAAATCTTTGAAATAAATCCTAACTATTTTTTTTTTTATTTTTGGTGAGAGAGTATGTTCAAAAATTTTGAAAGTCTTTTATTCAAACTCAGATGGCATGTCCTGCTGTACTCAAGAACTTAAAAATTTTAATTCATTTGTATACACATTCCACAGATAGATAAATGCTAGTCCTAAAACTATGGTCTAACGAATCTCGGTTTCTTTGTATTGCCTTTAAAAATGTCTTTAGTTCCATACAAATAAATAATGTGGGGGAGAAAGTAAAGTTCTATAACTATGTATGCTCTTGGAAAAACCCCTCCTCCAGGGTTCTGGGTGACTGCCTTTCATGATGGCCTCTCCTTAGAAGGGCACTAATCTCATTGTGGGGACTCCACTCTCAAAATCTTATGTAACCTAACTGCCTCCCAAAGGCTCTGTCTTCAAATACTATTCCAGTGGAATATAGAGCTTCAACCTGAGTTTGGGGAGGATACAAATATTCAGTCTCCAGCAATCACCAAAATTATAAGTGTTTATGTCAGTGTCTGTCAGTATTTTTTTATGTATTGTGACTAAGATACTTATATGTGCTGAATAACAATAAATAAAATTACTGTGTATATCTGTTTTGCCATTAAAGAATTGAGTCCTCAACGTCTAGCTCCTAACTTGTCTTTCTTTTTAAACCTTGGCTTTAGGGCTGATCATTTAAATATAATATTTTCTTTCTACCTCCTGGGTACTACATCTAATATGTTCAGTAAAATGATTTGTATATAATCAGTGCTTTGTATTTGTACTATAAAAGTGCTTCTTTTGTTTTTAATTGATTAGCCACAGCACAACCAAAGAAGCTAGTTTGCTTTGTCCATGTATTCTGAAATACTGGCTCTTTTAGTAGCTGTTAAATCCTTCAAGTCAGATTGATATTTTATTGCATTTATACCATCTATATCTAGAACTAAATTTCCTCCAAAACCAAAATTGTTGATATTCATAATTCAATAGATACCCAGGATTCTTTTTGTGTTTACAAATGTATTAATCATATATTTGTTGTTCATCTTCTAAATTCCAAATTATTTTTTACTTGCCAGGAAGATCAAAGGATTCCCTAGATACACTGAAGGGGCTGCAGTGTTATTTCTCCAGTTATTGTAATGTATTTCCACTTGAAATTAATGATTTGGTAATAATTCACAGAGATGGAAAATGCAATAGGAAGTGATATGATCAGTTCAATGTTTTGGCCCCAAAATAACTCATTTATTTACTGGTCAATCAAAATACAATGGTAATCAAAGTGGGGTTTGAGTTGGTTAAAAGTCCCAACCTCCAGAAGCCCGTTAATTCCAGACTTAATCTACTGTATGTCAAGGAGCTGACCAAATCAATTTGACTCCTTGCAATCCGTTTGAATACCCTTTTATAAGAGTGTCAAAAGTATGTAATTATGTTATTTGCGTATTACTCTTTTCTCCAATCTTTTCAAAATTTTTCTAGATAATTTTTTTCAATTTCAGTGCCTGTTTATTCAACACAAATCTTTACATTAAAAATGTGTCTTGTCAGATGCTGAGATGCTGTGGTGCAATCCTTTAATCCCAGCAGCTCAGGAAGCTGAGGCAGGAGGATCCCAAGTTCAAAGCCAGGCTCAGCAATTTTAGCAAGGCCCTAAGCAACTTATACCCTATCTCAAAATAAATAAATAGGGCTGGGGATGTGATTCAGTGGTTGAGTGTACTTGGGTTCAATCCTTTGCATCAAAAAAAATGTTTTTAAAATTGAAGTGAATTCTGTATGATTATTTGAAAAATAAAGCAAGTCATAACATACAAAATGTCACATGTTTTGTCCTTAAGAAAGAATAAGACAAGATAGTTCCTTCTACTCAACCTTCATCTCTCTGAATCTGGTCAATGCTGATTTCAGTAGTCAACAATTTGAGGGTCAGCAAGGCAGAATGGTAATGAACCTAGGTGGTATTAAAGTAGGGCATGCTCTAGAACGCATCTGCTCTCTTTGCCCAAATTTCTATAAAAATCTTCTAATAACAATAAAAGATTAAAATGAGAATGGGAATTAGAAAATCATTTTAAAGGGACAAAGTTTAATGTAGACATAATCCTTTTCCGATTTAAATTGTTCTTGCTCAATTATAGGTTATTTTTAAATCTCTGTTCTTTTTTCTATTGAATTTTGTGACGTTTTAAATGTGTCACCTTCTGAATTATTAATCTCTTTCTATAACATCTGTATTTGTTAATGGTAGAATTTTTCTAAGGAGCAATGGTATGTTCTACTGCTTATTAACTCAATATTTATTACAAGTCATTTAAAAGTGACCGAAGATTAAAAATATTTACTTGAAGGTCTAAAACTATTTTTACTTGTTTTCCTAATACAATCAAGACAGCCTCTGGACAATGAAACTGAAACTCTATGTTTTTATCGTCTTTCCATTGGTGTGACCAAAAGACCTGTCAAGAATAATGTAGAGTGTCGCGACCCCTCGCCGGCAAGGGAAAACACGACACAGGATTCTTCTTTCAGCAGTTTATTCAGGCCTTGAGTCATGTATCATCTTCTAGCGCCCGCCTGCCGCCACACCCAAGCACAGCTTAATAAAGCCCCCCGCATCCCAATCCTAAGCCGCCACGTGGATCTCTCTCATAGGGTGGTAAGGGATTGCGCGCCAACTCTCCATAAAAGGAGTTGTTTATCACAGGCCACAGTGGAAGCTGGCGCCATCTTCTAATGGCGGCCACGGTCTATAAGAATGGCTTACCACAGTAGAGTAGGAAAATTTTATATAGGGAGGTGTCAGTGTTTCAGAGCCTCAATCCATAGACAGGTGATTCCATAATTCTGGGCCCAAGGTCAGGCAGAACGTCATAGAAGAACAAAGCAGTTCAGGACATAGTAGCAAGGAAGCAGAGAGAATTCCACTCATGTAGAGGGTGGGACAGATAAACTCCAATGCCATGCCACCAGTGAATAGTTGGACTCCTCCAGCCACATTCTACCTATCTACAGTTACCATCTATTTAATCCATATCATTAGATTAAGTATCTCTTAATCTAATCATTTCATCTCTGATAATTCTTTCATCATCTAACATATGAACTTTTGGGAGACATCTCATATCTAAACCACAACACACTTTCTTATCCTGTAATAGATTTTATACTAGAAACTGATAATCACATGACTTTTGAAGGCTTCTTATAAGTGATGTGCCCTCTAGCTGTCATCTTGTATCCCTGGTGTATGTGCCTAATCTCAGCTGTTTGGGCCAAGATCCCCAGAGCACCAGTCCTAGTCCCTCATGTAGCCCCATTTCCTCTCCAAATATATAAAAAAAAAAAAAAAAACAATCTTGAATAAGAGAAAATCTCCCCAAAGTGTAGGCACAGGTGCATACTGGTAGAAAAGAAACTACTTGCAAAAAGAAGATGGTTCATAGAACAGCTATGTCATATGATAAAAAACAAAACAAAAACAAAAACACGTTCTCCTTAAAGAAGTTAGGGGTAAACAATATCTGTGGTATTGGAGAGGTGAATATGTTTACAAGCCAAGGAACAGTGATGCACTTCAACAACCTCAAATTTCAGACATCTCTGACAACAACTTTCACCATTGCATACCATTCTGAGATAAAGCAGGCCCCAGAAATAATCTCCAAAGTGTCATACCAGGTTGGTGCAGACTGTATGACTACTTTAAGAAGAATGGGTGATGCTTTCCCCAATCTGTGGATAAAAAAAATCCACTTGCTACTGGAGAGGATGATAATGACCAAGTTCCAGATTTTGTGGAGACGAGACCTTTAATGAGGCTTCTAAGAATGAGAAAAACTGAATTGAGTCAATATCGAAAGAAATTGAAACTTGAAAAAGTTACTGGGAGATGATATTTTATATTATGACTGCTTTGGAAAATTGTTTTGCTATGGACCTGATAAATCTAGGTCTCTAATATTTTTAAATCCAAGCCCCTTGGTCACTGCAGCTCTTTTTAGTTTTTGCTTATACATGATTTATTCTTTGATGCTAATTAAGATGAAGAAGCCTGGGAATAAAGTTTGAAGCAAAGGTTAACAAAGTTTTTAAAAAGTGGTGGTGTGCTAATTTTTGCAAATGGAAAAGCTTTCCAGTTGAAATGGATGGCTTAAATGATAACTTGAGTGGTATGTATATATACATACATGAATGGATGAATGGATGGACGGAGGATGGATAAATATCAATTTATAACTAGGGGTTGCTCATAATGACTTAGTCAATTGAATGTATTCTTTTTTCTTAACTTACCATCCTACTTCCTCCTTGCCTTTTCTCTTTCTTTTTTTTCTTTTTGTTCTCTTTATTCTATTGATGTTTATTTAGTTTTGGTATGTGCACTTTCCCAACATATTCACTTTATCTTTTTCAGACATTCATTTTGAATTTGAAAATCTGCTTTTACATTTTGATTTATCTAGGCTGAAGATAATAGCACAACTTTAGTACTTAAACTAGCTTTTTAAATTACACCAAATCATAAATGCTTCAAGGGAAACTTTTGTGGATGAACGTATTTGGTTGCTCTTGTTCTCAGCCGGTATTGTTTCTGCTGTTTAACAAATTCTTTTCTCCAACTTTTATATGTCCAAATGGAGGCTTCAGTATAGCAGGTGTCCCCTGCATATGATTTCTTTTTTTTAGGAAAGATGACCAGCAGGTGGGTTATATAACTTTGCAGTCATAAATGATTTGTGCTTGTAAATTGCTTTCAAAACTGGTTTCACTATTCTCTTTTGTTTTGTTTTCTACATGTTTCCTGCAATATATCAAGTAGATTTGCATTTAACTTTCTTTTTATGACTTTACTTTCTACCACTTTTTTACTACCATTCAGTTCATTTACTCTCTCCTTACCTCATCACTTTTCCTAGGTATTGTCCAACAGAGATTTTTTCATTTATGCTGCAAAATTTATTCCAGGATATATTTGGCTGCCAGACAGATCTAAATAGTACCTACACAACAAGAAGTTTAGTAGTTCAAGTAGCAAAACGTTCCAAGTACCCAGGACAAATTCAGTTCAGTTTCTACGTTTCAGCCAGCAGATGTTTTGATTTTTTCTCTTATATTTCTGAACTCATAATTTCATCACTCTTAGATGACATCTATGTAGAAACAGAAAGAGATAATATTCTAATATATCTCTTCCAAAAAGAGAAGTCTTCCTAGAAGTCCATCCACAGACTTCCCCTCAAGTTTGATGGCCATAGTTGGGTAATATACCCTTTCTTTACCCAGTTACTGGACAGAGTAATGTCATGCCATCCTGGCCTCTGACTACTCCACATTCTTTTCTTGTGATTAGGAATGAGTACAGCACAGGTCACCTGATACCTGAGGAAAAAAGGCTTCATATGCAAGGAATGTGAGAATGGCATTTGGATGGTCAACAAATAAACAATTCCTGCCATATCTTGTAAGTTCCCCAAAGGCAAGTCTTATTTAGTGCAGTCCACATTCAGTGCAATATCTTAAAGGCACTGTACAAAAGGTGCTCATCAAGTAGTTGTGAAATTAATTTATAAATGATGCAAATAGTAATATTGATGATAATACTTATATATAAATCTTTGAAAGGTCAAAAAAGAAAGCATGTAAGCACAATGCTAAAGAGATCATAAAAATACAATAAAGTCCTTGTTCCAAGGGTATAGAAGAGCAAGATATTCTGGAATTTTACTTTGAAGTCACCAGTGGCTTCTAGGTTCCTGAATTTTACAGTCAGCTCCAGTCGCCTTACTTATATCACAAGCCATACAAAATGTTGGTGATCATTTCTCCTCTGTACACATTTTCCTTTTTGACTTTCAGGATATCACACTCTTTGTTTCTTTTTTTTTCTCTAGCTGTTTATTTTCAAACTACTTATTCTCTTTCACTTTTTAATGCTAGAGTGCCCCAGAGCACAGTCTATGTTCCTCTTCTCTAACATAGCTTCATTCCCTTATTTTTTCCTGTGTCCTCTGTACTTATTCACTCACTGAAATTTGCTATTTTCACAATTTTACTTTCTCTCATTTTCTTTTTGTCTCTTCCTTTCTACGTCTTATTTTATTTTTTACAGAACAAGGTAGAAACAAACAAGAAGTGAAATAAAGTTGCTGCTGATTGCAGAATTACACACAGCAATCTTTGAAGAAACATGCACATTGGGAGAAATGATGCAGTTCAATTCAACAAATATCTGTGCTGCGCCTATTATGTGAATGACACAGTGCTAAAAAGCCAAATGGGAATCAGCTCTGCTCTCAAAATGCTTATAGCATTGCACAGTGTTGGTGCACACAGAACTAGAACTCTAAAAGTAGGCAGAATAATATCCAGCTCCTTCTCCTTAACCATAAACCTGTTCCTTCTTTCCTCTGTCCTAAAAAAAAAGAAAGAAAAAGAAAGAAAGAAATAGGCAAAACAAAAATAAACCACAAGAGTGCTTTTTCCTTAAGAATAACTACCTTTCATGCTTTTTAATTTCAAAACCTTGAAGACATTTCTTGTGCTTACTCTTTATGTCTGTATTCTCTTGCCTCATTTGTACTGGAATTACTGTGTAAGGTTACATGAGGACCAACCTCCTAGGGCACCATCTCTTTCTCTCCTATCCTCATCTTCCTTAATCTCACAGTTCTAGTTAATGCTGTGAGCCACTCTTTCTTTCTTAAATCCTATCACGTTTTTCTTTGCTTTTTCACTTTTTATCTCAACTACCACGTGCGAGAATCTTATGTGATTCCTTATGTGAAAGGCTTTTATTTGATACAATGCACACTAAGAATTGGTAATATAAAACACGAAAAAATAGTGTATATTGCACAGATGTAAGTAACAAAAAGTACAAGTAATAATTTCTTTGAAATCTAAAGCCATTCTGTACCAAAGAATGGCACTAGGTTGAGTCCTAAGTTCCATGTTGCAGAGATATTAACAAGTAGAAATATGACCCTCAGAAGGTAAATAAGACTTCAAGAGGGTCTGGCAAGCAAGTCGCATGGTGACCTGCTGATGACACCTGACATATCAGCCTGACTAGGCGAAAAAGACAGCACAACTGTTGGCCACAAGCACTGAAAGGAGAATTGTATGTAAGGCAGGATTAGAACACACCAGTAGAAAATTGAAGAGAAAGCTTTAAAAACCTAATAATTTGAGCTATCTATTAATGGAAAGGATTATCAAGTGAAACAGTTCGGCCAAAAACTAAGTGGCAATATATTTGAAATGTTTCTGAAAGGGATTCTTCAGGGTTTAGATGGTACTAAAAGCCTCTCATACTGTAGAAATGTTATGATTGATGAAATCATTAGACATATATCATTACTTTAAGTTTTAATCTATGACCTAGACATCGTTCTTTTTATGTTTCCATACCAGTATTTTGGACTTGGGAAGGAGGTGATGGGAGATATTTGTGCTATGAATGACTAACGAGTTCTGAGACTGAGAAGTTTGCACAAGAAATACTAAGTTTCAAAGTAGAAAGTATAAGCTTTATACAGGAAACACTTTAGAAAAAAAAATTATTGAAAGAAAGCATACTACAGCAATGGAAACATTTTTCTTTGTATTTTGGTTTAAAACAGTTTTTCTGTGAAATTTCTAATTAAGATATTTTATTTAGGTCAAGTGTTAAAAGAACAGATATACAAATTGAAGACTATTAACAGTAAACAGCTACATTGTAATACCCTTTGTATAAAATTTCCTTTCAAAGGGTGGTATAGAGAAAGAAAAATCTATCCCTCCTATTTTCTAAGAAAACATTTTTGTATCTTTAACTGTTCAATGTGCATATGTGTGGGTCAGTATCTACATATTCATCATATAAATGTACATACTCATGTACAGTAACATATAAATTTCACATACTTTTATATATGTATGAATACATATGTGGTATATATATACTTAATCTCTCCATTGAAAGAGTAAAATACAACTGGTTGGTAACTTCTTTTGCCTTTTATTACATGCAGGTTCTCAATTGACTTAATTCCTAATTCAAAGTCATTTTTAAATAATCACTTAATAATTTATTGATTTTAATTGACTTTTATTTGAACTATAATACTATGAAAATACTATACATAAATTTTACTTTTTAGAAGAATTATAAATGCTTATTGCATGAACTTAGAAGGGAAGTTGGAACATTAAGGACAGAGTCAACACTCAAGGCTTTTAATCAGCAGTCTTAATGAATCAAATACACCACGAAATAATAGATTATCATGAAATAAATAAGTCAGCTACTAATTAAAAAGTGAGTGACAACAATTTAGGAAAAACTAATTTCATAGTACCAGCTATTCCTGCCAAAGAACATTCTCATCTTTAAGGAAACAAATGATTGTCATTAAGTTGGAGTGTGTGTCTATTAAGCATTGTTAATATCAAATGATATATTTTAGGAACAACAGATCATCTTCCAGTTATAGATCCTCTTGCTTATTTTCATATACTACTCAACCTACAAATGACAAATTATCAATATTGTACAATTCCTTCAATGTCATGGTTCAATTTAGACATTTACTACATCTTGTTTATTTTTTCCAACATATATATCAATGTTCAATCTCAGGTAGATTCATAAGAACAATTAATAGTTGGTGTTAAACACACATGATTAAAATCAGAATTGGGCTAAGTCATTTTAAGCAAAATAAAGTGTAGTAAGTGAAACCAGAGATAATATTCTAATAAGAAATATATATTAGGATTTTATTTATTAGTTACCTAATAAATAGCTAGATTCTAGCTATCGTTCCTTCCTATTACAGAGGGTGGTGGTAGATTGTAAGTTCCCTGAAGGCAGAAGTGAAAAGAGTTGATCCTTAAATTTGACTCAGTGCCTAATTCATAATTTAATGAGGCTCATATCATGAATGAATTACTAATCCTATTCCCTAAGGTAAAAGTGGAGTTTATTTTAAATTTTTCTTGATAAGGTTTTTCTGGGTTTTTTAGTCCATATTCATAAAATGTGTGAAAATATTTAAAAATTATACAGAATAAATGAAGAGAGAATACCTCATATTAGTGAAATACTCCATGAATATCCTGAGGCTCCAGAAAACCTTATAATAAGGCCATGAAGCCCTTTCTCATGAGAGGGAATTTAAATAATATTTCATTTAGCACTGCCATTTTCCAGTGTTCCCAGAAAATAGAACATGTATTTTCAGTAATATGTGGTAAAATTTATGGGTATCTTACCTCCTATACATTTCACCTAATAATCAAATATTTAAATTAGTTAAAACCATTGTAAAAATCCTTTTTAAGTCAGTGAGGCATATACCGAGTTTTCCATGAATTTTGTAACCCTATCATGCATTGTGTAAATCTTTAGTTTAATTTACTGTATCTAAGAGTTGTGAATTTTGCCTTATAATAAAGGTTCTTTTTTGACTAAATAAATTCTTCCATTAGAATTGGTTATTCACTATTAATTATAGATTCATAGTGAGGATTAAATGGGTTAATGTATATACTGTAGATAGCATAGGACTTGGCACATAATTAGTGTAATTATAAAGACAGGAATGTTAGTCATCATTATTATTTTCTACTAGCTTGTGGGGAGCCACTCTGAAAGACTCAATGCCCTTCCAGTCCTAAAGCAAGAGGCTCTGACAATCACTACATTTGTGGTGACTTGGTCATGGTCCCAGCTCAGATAGCAAGGGCATGTCTTCAGGTGTAGGCACAAGGGTTGAGCTACACTCAAGTGTCCCTTGTAATCCTGCCCTTTCTGGACTTTTTTGGATAGATTTTTCTAAAGAACAAGAGTCCTTGCTCTCTCTCAACAGCCTCTCATGACTTCCCTTGCTCTCCCTTTTAGGGAGCCTGAGGCCAAGAGTGGAGAAACCATCCTGGAAGCTTTTTTAAAGGTAAAGTGTGTCTGTGTTTTATTTGGTATCCCTGCAAATTCACAAGAGTGATCTTAAGTTCAGATGCCCACGCAGGTCAGGGACTGATCCATTATGGATTTTCCATTTCTGGCTGATTCCAAACAAGTCAATGAAAGGTTTGTCAATCACAGGTATGTTGTGGTCTGGAACAGTATGGTATCCATTTGCATCTTCTATGAACTTGCTTTTCTCTCATTTACCTTTGATAATTGTTCATTTTTAATTACTAATACAATAGATTGTCTATAAGTCTCATGAAACTAACATTTTAAAACACTTTTTAACAGTCTTATAATTACCTCTTCCTTTATTATAGATTCATTATCTTTGTTGAAATATGTTAAATATTTGTTAACAATTCTCAAAGGAAGGGATTGGTGTACTTTGCAGATCCATTGACAGGAAATTGTCTAGTCTACTCTGTCTCTTCCTCACTTCATCATTTGTGAATTGGTGTAATAATAGAAGTTCAGGTTAGAAAAATGTTGTAGAAATAATTGATAATTATTCATTAAAAGAGTGGGGGGGCTGCAATATTCTAGGCCAGAGCCTGCAATATGAAAATCTGGGAATTTAGAGTCTGGCATTGATGCCTCTACATATTCCTGTATTATCTACAAGCATGATGACTCAATTTATACAAGATTCAGTATTATTATCCATAAAGTGCATGTGATACTTTTCTCACAGGAATTTTGTGAGGATTAAAAGAGCAAAATAATCTAGAATATCTGGAATGTAGTAGCTGATAAACAAATTCTCTTTCTCCTTTGTATCCTTTCCCTACCCCTGCTAACCTTCCTCACTCAGTTTTCACTTCTAATCCTAGTGTTCTTGAGACTCATCCAGTTCTTGCTAACAGTTTCAACTTATTTATTTGCTTTATTGTAGATAATATGCACTCACAGAAGCTTTTTTTTAAAAATAACTTTCTTGCTTGCTGGTCCTCCATAAATGTATTCAGTGCTTTTTGTTTATTTATCTTGACAATTGTCTTCACATGGCAGAAATTTACCAAATTTCAGAGACACTAGACACAATGTCTTTCAACTTTATCTTTTTCTTTTTTTTTAAGTTCTATTTTTTTATTGGTTGTTCAAAACATTACAAAGCTCTTGACATATCATATTTCATACATTAGACTCAAGTGGGTTATGAACTCCCATTTTTTACCCCAAATACAGATTGCAGAATCACATCGGTTACACATCCACGTTTTTACGTATTGCCATACTAGTGTCTGTTGTATTCTGCTAAAATTGGACTGTATCTTTCAATCAATGACATCTTAAAATTGAGGATGATGGGAAGATAGATAAAGGGAAATTGCATTTGATTAGTGCACACTGTACACATACAGATATCACTGGGAATCCCACTAATATAATAATCCATGTGTTAAAAGCCATAGGCATATTAAAATATTCTATTAAATTTTCCATCTGATGTGTACAAGTATACATGAAACATAACTGAATTTAATGTTTAGACTTGGTTCCAATCCCCAATATATCTCATTATTTATATATCCTTAAATCTGAGAGAAATCTGAAGTCTGATACGCATCTGGTCCCAAGCATTTCAGATAAGGGACACTCAACCTGAAGCATAAACCAGAGGTTTGAAACAGCAAACATAAAAGTACAATAGCCAGGGTATATTCTTGCCAAATTTATGGATGTAGTTAAAAACAAAAAAATGCCGGCCTTTTGACTTTGAAAACTTCCCAAAATAAAAATCAAAGATGTTTCACAGAAACCACTGGACAGACAACAATCTCATGAATTTTTCAATACTTGAGCATACTCAAGTATTAGATATTCCAATATCAAATGTTGCCTAATTAGTTTCAACCTGTAAATCATGCAAGAAATGATAATGAAATAATCTGTTGACCCTTAAGATAAGGAACACATGAGAAATGTGAATGAAAATGTTCATTAACACTGCTTTACTATGAATCACAAGCAGACCAGCTCTACATAAGTTCAAAACTTGAATAAGAACACATACTTGTAAGTTTAATTCTTTAATGAAATTTTTGAAGAACTGGTGCATTGCCAATTATGTCCCAACAGAGCAGACCATATGGTGTAAAAGAATCATAAATATTGTCCATTAGCTGCAAAATTATTTAGACTCCAAATTTTTAAAACTGAGTAGCACTTTAAAGAATTTAGCTGCTTATTTTCCTTTTGAAGTACACACAACAGTATAAAATAAAATTTATGATAATTAAAAGATAATTTTAAATAAACAATTTTTTTCTAAGTGCTACAAAAACACATTTACTTCAAAGTTTAACTGAAGGGTGTGTTTTATTCTAAAAAATGATGCTTCTCACAATCTAGCCAGCCTTGAATATTAAAACATATAGTATTCAATTTATTCTCTCCAATTTAAGTGAAAGATCTGTTGTTGTAATTTATTAGTTTCATTCTTCCATTCCAATTACTCTTTTTTATAGTTTTAAGTACATCCAAGACAATTAGTGAGAAAATTTATCAGAATATATTCCAATCAGCTTTTCTTGATTAGGTCTGTATCTCTGCTGAAATATTTAAAATTGTATCTCATTCACATTATTCTAACTTTCTTAATTTCTTTAATGACCTTTTTTTTGCAAATGAATACAAATATATGCTAGGAGTCATATCTCCCATTTTTCTACCATGTAGTTTCTCTTTTAGACAATTATTCTCAATGGAAGTGACTTAGAATTAGTTTATTATGACATACAATTTGAAAATATGGAAAATTCACAAAGATCAAATATGCATATCTTAGAATTTCTCATGATAAGACACTAAAATTCAAGAAGTCAATGTGGTAGAAAAAGAATGTTATATTGGTATTGACACTTGAGAAGATTAGTAATGAGGACCCATTTGAGCTTTTTACAGAGTGAACTATAATTATAAAAATAGAATTAGTGGAAGAATATTTTTAATTTTTGTTTCTTATTTTTTTAAATCAATATTTATCTATTGTATACATTAATGAGGTTCAGTTTGGTATTTCCATACACATAAACAGTGCATACTGATCAATTCCAACCTCCCTTTTCCAACCTCCCACACACATCTTTCCCAGCCTATAGTGAAAAAAAATATACTTTTAGCTTCCACATATGAGAGAGAATATGTGGAACTTATCTTTCTGTATCTGGCTTATTTCACTTATCAATGTTCTCTATATTTTTAAATACAATACCTAATAAATTAGAAAAGAACCTTCAAATAAGGAATCTAATTGGAATATATTTCATAATCTCAGGACAAGGTAATGAGATATCTATGTTAAAATGGTACATCACAACCACAAAGATGGCTTCAGACTTGGTTACTTAAGCATCCACATAGTGCCAGGCACTATTAAAAGTGCTAGGAATTATTATTATTATTATTATTTTGATAGTACTGGGGATTGAATCCAAAGGTGGTCTATGATTGAGCTATCCACCTTCCAGCTCTCTTTATTTTTTGAGATAGGGTCTCCTTAAACTGCCAAGGCTGGCCTGGAATTTGCAACCCTCCTGCCTCAGGCTCCAGAGTCACTGGGATTTTACGTGTGTGCCACTGTGCCTGGCTGCATTATCTTACCTTCAGCAATCTTATCATGCAGGTAATATTAACCCTTCATATTTATTAATGAAGAAACAGTCTTAAAGAGATTAGTGACTTGATCGCTTCTCCATGAAAAAGGAAAGAAAAGGGGTTATGCAAAATAAGGCAGCTGGTGAGCAATTGAAAATATAAGCCTGACCTGGATACAAATTACCACAATATGAGAAATTCTGGACTAGTTGGCTAGAATGAAAATTGAATTTTTGAGTTTATTTGAGAGAATAAAAATAGAAAAAGAGAGTTCTAGGTAGGGAAGTAAGAAGGTACAGAAATATGGAGGAGGATAGGAAGCCAAAAATGAAGTTAAAAAGGCATTCAAACTAGGTTGATATGAATAAGCATATTGGAAATTTAGAAGTAGAGAAAGTTTTAAAATGGTAGATATAATAACCTATATTATAAAAATGTCAAGGAAAATGGAGACAAGGAACATAATAGTTCAGAAAGGAGTTATTCATAGTATAAATGTGTCTCGTTTTTTTAACTGATGAATATATTTCCATTAAGGAAAAGTCACCTCCAAAATGAGAAAGCTCCTTTTGCAAAGATGATCTAAATCAAACCAAAAATATAAAAGAAGAAGAGGTAGAAACTGCAGAGAAATGAGAGAATTAGGGAATGAAGTAGTAAAAGAAATGAGCACATAGGAAAATTCAAAAAAATGAAGATAAGAAAGGAGGAAGGAAGGGAGGGACTGTTCGAAGAAGAAATATTTCATTTTACATTTATAACCATTTCTGTTGATTAAATTTTACCAAATTTTTTATATATATATATATATATATATGTGTGTGTGTGTGTGTATATATACATATATATATGTGTATATATATATACACATATATATATATGTATATTTATATATATATACATATATATATGACAGTAGAACTTTTTTTGACACACCACACATTAAAGGTACTTTGTCTAATCCAAAGTACCTCTTTTTTTTCTCCAGCCCTAGCTTATTGTGAATTAACATCTGCAAACTAGAGAAAATATTTGGCCTTTGGTACTTTGTGATTGGCTTATTTCACTTAGTATGGTATTCTCCAGTGTCATCCATTTACCTGCAAATGCCATAATTTTATTCTCTTTCAATGCTGAGTAATATTCCATTGTGTACATATACCACAGTTTCTTTATCCATTCATCTATTGAAGGGCATCTAGGTTGTTTTCACAGTTTAACTATTGTAAATTGAGCTGCTATAAACATTTATGTGGCTGCATCTCTATAGTATATTGATATTAAGGCCTTTGAGTATTTTAAGGCCCTGAGGAGTGGATAGCTGGGTCAAATGGTAGTTCCATTTCCAGTTTTCTGAGGAACCTCCGTACTGCTTTCCATAACAGTTGCACCAATTTGCAGTCCCACTAGCAATGTATGACTGTATCTTTTTCCCCACATTCTCGCCAACACTTATTGTTGTATTCTTGATAGCTGCCATTCTGACTGGAGTGATATGAAATCTTAGAGTAGTTTTGATTTCATTTCTCTAATTGCCAGAAATGTTGAACATGTTTTAATATATTTGTTGCTTGATTGGATTTCTTCTTCTATGAAGTGTCTGTTCAGTTTCTTAGCCCACTTATTGATTGCATTATTTGTTTTTCTGGTGTTGAGTTTTTTGAGTTCTTTATACATTCTGGAGATTAATACTCTATGTGAGGTGCATGTGGTAAAGATTTTTTTCCCATTCTGTAGGCTCTCTCTTCACATTGTTGATTATTTCCTGTGCTGAGAAGCTTTTTAGTTTAAATCCATCCCATTTATTGATCCTTGATTTTACTTTTGTGCTTTAGGAATCTTATTAAGAAAGGCAGTTCCTAAGCTGTCCTGGTGAAGATTTGGGCCTACCTTTTCTTCTATTAGGTGCAGGGTCTCTGTTCTAGTGCCTAAATCTTTGTTCCACTTTGAGTTGAGTTTTGTTCAGGGTGGGAAATAGGGGTTTAATTTTATTTTGTTACACATGGATTTCAGTTTTCCCAGCACCATTTTTTGAAGAGGCTATCTTTTCTCCAGTGAATGTATTGGGGTCTCACTCAGTTGCTTAGGGCCTTCCTAAGTTGCTGAGCCCAGCCTGGAACTTGCAATCCTCCTACCTCAGTCTCCTGAGTTGCTGCGCTTACAGGCCATGCCCAGTATAACAGTGTTCTCACTAAAGCAACAATTTAAATATTTTTGTATTAACTATGCCATTCATTTAATTTAAAAAATTAAATGCAATAGTTTTATTTGTCTTCCTTGCCAAAATCTGTGAAAAGAATTCAATTTACAATTTTTTTAATGTAAATGCATACTGAGATTAGAGTGCTGGTCTAGGAGATTTTACTCTGCACTGAGTATAAATTTTGTTTGTCACTCTCAACTGAACAAAGTTCAATAAGCAGCAGCATTTAGCTATGAAAGTTGATTTTGTGAAGAAAATAACCACAATATCCAATTAAGAGACTAGTGAAAATAGAGTCAAATAACATCCAAAGGGTGGTTGTGTATTCAGGCAAATTAATCTCCAAAGTATTTATAGAAATACAAATTCAGAAACAAATTATGAAGGAAAAGTAAAAATGCAAAATTCTTCTTTATATAATAAAGCAGATACTTAAGAGATTGATAGCTTACAATAAATGGAAAGACAAGAAAGCAAATTATTTTTGTAAGAAATATCAAGGTTGTGCAGACTTTTATTTTGGAAGAGGACTACTAATAAATGATTGGGATTTGAGAAGCAGATGTGACTGAGGAGCTGTTCTATAAATCAACAGGCCTTTCTACTTTGTGCCCTTATGGAACATATAACAACAGGAGGGATTTTTATCATTGTCCTTAGAATTGCGTTAATACCAATGCATCCCCCCCACCCTCACCTTCATTATCTGTTCAGATTTCTGAAAGCCACTTTTAAACCATTAGTCTTCTTGTTCCACTATTAGAGATTGTCACAGAACAACAGGAAAAAAAAAAAAAAAAGCAATGTGGGTATCTCTTTACCATACATGATCTCAATATTCCTCATTCATTATAGAAAATTTTTGGATATTCTGCTCCGTGGCTTTCTACTTTTCTACTTTTATACATCAAGGCATCTAGCAAATCACTCCCTACAGTCCTTCTTCAAACTGGTTACAAGAGTTTGAGACATTTGTATTTCATGGAAATAACCACATCTTGCCCTTGACAAAGAAAAAAATTGATGGCACTAACTTTATCATGATTAGAGTTGAGAATATGAGGTTTGTAGTAAATTCACCAAATAATGAACATATTCTGTGGGATATTTCAACTAAATTTTATAGTCCTATTAAATGGAGTCAATCTTTGGGTTTGGAGGAAATGACTAATTTGGGCAAATTTATCATAGTGAAATAACTATGTTAGACATCGTTAACTGCATAAACGATGATTTGCTATTTTTCAAAGAAATATACTGTTTAATACCTTTAAGATGTTGTGAAGTTTCTTCTTTAGTGTAAGCCTAAACTATCTGCATTTAATGTTCCTAATTATCACTTTCATAGCTCTTAGCATCCTGAACATCCTAATCCCAAGGCTTCTCAACATGCTTTGCACATTAGAATTACTCTTGGGACCCTTTAAAATTCCCAGACCCCAGACCCTCTGAACTGGCTAAATCAAAATCTCGTGGAATAGAATCAGGACATAGGTATTTTAAAGTCTCACAGATTATTTTAATGTGAAGTGGAGGTCAAAAACTGCTGTACTAGACATGCTTTGGCTTACAACTTCTGCTTTTAATATTTTTGTTCTGTTGGGTGTTTTAGGGGTAAGGAGTGAAACTGTGGATTGAGTCTAGGACCTTGTGCATACTAGGCACAAATTTTTCTTTTTAAATCTGGCATTCTAAATTATCATAATAATGTATTCTATGTATTTCTACTCAACAACCCTTAACCCAAATTGAGAAATGAAATTCATTTTCTTTTAGTAGAATTTAAATCAGAAAAAAAAATATAAAAAGAAATCCTTTCAAATCTTGATTTGATTATTAAACCTTGTTTCCACTTTCCCCCAGAGATCTCATTTGCTCTTATGAATTCAGGTACCTACGTGAATTTTTTACATCCAAAGTCTCATATCCGATCCAACTACATATTGGGTTAAAGATAACTTTCAAAAAATAATAAAATTATGACTCTCAAACAAATATAAAAATTAATCCACATTAAAGATTTTATTATGGCTTGCACGCTAGTGCATGCCTGTAATTCCAATCTGGCTCAGAGGCTGAGTCAGAAGGATTGTGAGTTCAAAGTCAGCCTCAGCAAAAGTGAGCTGCTAAGCAACTCAGTGAGAACTTGTCTCTAAATAAAATACAAAAAAAGGGCTTCAGTGGTTGAGTGCTTCTGAGTTTAATCCCTGGTACCACCCTCCCAAATATCTTAGTTCATTCATAAGAGAACAAGAACTAACAGATAAACAAATTTGTGAAGCACAAAACTACATTGAAATAAATGGGCAAGTAGAGACCAAAATGTCGTTGTTGTTGTTTTTTCTCATGAAGGTAGGAAGACTGGGAGTAGGAAGGCATTTGAACTTCTACCATGAGGACAAAATCTGCCTACCAATCATTTACCTACAATTCACAGAGTTGAGAAAAAACTTGAAGACAATGTATAGGACTAGAATCACGAAACCCAAAGGTGGTACTCCAAGTAGTCAGCACATATTCTTCTCAACATACACACATTTCTCCCTGACAAGTGGGATATTCACTTTTAAACAGGCAAATTCATCATTCTCTCTCCCAAGTACTCTTCTAACACTTCCCTTAAACACAGGCACATGTAATGGAGATAAAATTTTACATTGCCTGGTACTTACTACAGTGAACTTCAAACATATGGGCATACGCATAGAAAATGTGCTCTGAAATTAGAGTGATTTACAGCACATTCCACCTTCTTTCTCCAAGTCTTTTCTTGTACAAATGAAACACAGGAAATGAACATACATTCATGCTTCCTCAAAATTAATAATTGTTGGTGAATAAATAAGTGACTTTTTCTAACATATTAAAAATAAAGCTGATATGTGTATACCCAACAGATATTGGAGAGTAGGGTATGACTGGAAGCAGATTTTGGTTCAAATTCTGTCATAGTGAAATTTCCTGAGCCTTTTATAAATACATTGTTTTCCAATTGATTACATTTTGAAACCTGCAAAGCCATGTTAATATAAAACCAACAGATACAGCAATATTACTAAAATTTTAAAAATCAAAAGAGTTATCAGTCTACTGTTTCACAGAAAATTCTGGAACTGATTTGTCTTTTAAAAGAGATGGAGATTTTAAGCATTTAAGAAATTAAAATTTTGTGGGTACTTTTGCTTGATCTAAGCTATAAACTCTTCTACTCCTACCTATTATTTTCAAAAGAATTTTTAAGTAAGCAAATATTCACACCTTAGACTGTGAATAAATATCTGCTGCTATTTGTGTTACTTTTTTTAAAATACCATGATAATCCTTTACTAAAACTACAGACAACTTTTATTTTTTAAAATTCTAATAATGTCTAGATAGGTTATTCAAATACACATAATTGCATATATCTTTCTTATAGATATAAAAATAGAAAACCAAGTACAAGCTAAAAATCGACTTTTTACAAACACAGTTAATATTTTTAATCTAAAAGTTATAGATACTAACACTTAACATATGTCTACATGGTAAAGTATTTTGTTACTGTAATCATAGAAATGAATCAAAATAAAAAGTATCAGAATTTTAATATTAATAGCACTAGACAATCTAGGTCCTGACAAATAGACTACAGAAAGACTGTTTCTTTTTCTTATGTTATCTATCTCAATAAAATCCCTATATTATTTTTATATATTTAATTAGCATTTATGACTTTTCCTGTAACAAGTACTTAAATGTTATCCACAAACTACAATTAAGATAACTTGTTTTTGATATCAGAGTGCAATGAATTAATTTCTGCTGGCCATAAATGGATTTTAGTGGATGATTTGAATAAAATGAATCTTTCTAGCTTTGCTACTAATTATTATAGTAAATGTGTTGGAAGTACAACACTTCCATTTTACCCAAACTGTAACCATTAGGCTTACAAGTAAATTATTTAGAAGCAAATATTTATCAAAACCATTAGAAACTTAGAATGGGTTTTAATTTTTACATTAAATGTGGGTAGTGCCCCCTAGTGGAAATATGCCAAAATAAAAGCTTAAATAGTTAACGTGTGATTTTTTTCATTGAAAACCAGACTCAACGGTTCTAATAAGTATTCTCAAATTAATAAACATCGTTTCAATTATTAAAATTAGTTAATGAATATTTCATGTAGGCTTGGGCAAAGTAGCACCTTTGAATGATTATGCAATAGCAACCATTCCTCAACAACAAACCTGTTAGAATTCATTTACTTTGGTTTTTACACTTTAAAATATGTTATGAAAGAAACCATTCAGTTACTTAACTCTCATCTGACCATATTTCAATCATTTGAATGTCCCGTTTACAATCAGCCTAGTGAAGGCAGGGATTTTGCATGCTAAGTCTGTTATAAATTCAGTGCCCAGGAAAATGTTTGTCATATGGCAAGAACTCAGAAAAAAAAAATTGTTTTTGCTCATTTCACAGGTTTCAACAAGATCTTTAAGATTTTCTAGGTATGGGGACCATGCCTGCAACCTCAACTATGCAGGAGGCAAGAAGATTGCAAGGTTGAGGCCAGCCTGTGCTGGGCAATTTAGCAAGACTGTCTTTAAATTTTCAAAAAAAAAAAAAAAATCTGGAGATGTATTTCAGTGGCATAGCACCCCTGAGTTCAATCTGCAGTACCATCAAAAAAAAAAAAAAAGTAGGACTTTTAATACCTGGCATATAGATTCTTCCTTCCTGCAAATGGGCATTTATGTTAGATGCTGCTTACATATTTTTGGAAACTCACAAATATTGGGACATTTGCTATTATGCATAACACTATTGAACATTCTGTAGTCTTCAGTGATATTCAAAATTAACATGAAGTATATAGATATTTACACTTTTAAGACCTTGTCAAAATTGGTGTAAATGGCATGAAACACAATTTAAAGGATTAAAGGTAAAATATTTTGATCATCTGGTCCAAAGTAATACCACTGTTATCTCTATAATAAACTATTTCATTATTTCAAAGATTTATTTATGTCAATGACCATGAAAGGCATGTGCTAAACACCAGAAATTAAATTATGTACTAAAATTTTGAAAGGTTAACTTTATGAAAAAAAGAATGAAAATTCAGATTGTTACAATTTCTTTGTTGGCTTTTTAAATGGTAGAATCACTGAAAACACTCAGTAATTAATATTTTGCTCATTTACCATTATTCCTTTGTACAGAATAATTGGTGAAAAAATTACTGCTGTGGAATACCGGGATTGTTTATTATTTTTTGGCATGTTGCCTAGTACTCTCCATGCTATATTAACATCAAAATTTCATTTGTATTCAAAGTTGCTAGTCATAAAAATTTCACACATGAAAAAAATATGCTCTAAACTCTTGAACTTTTACTATAAAATATTTAAAGTAATAGAAACAAGTACATTTTCAGATGTGAAATTTCTATTGTGAGGAATCATTTTGCGAAGGTACCATCATTACAGATTATATTCAAGAAGAAAACATTTAACAAGTACATTTTTGCTTCTTCATAAGCAACTGTATGAATAGGAATGAGAAAATGTTCATACAGTACGAATTTAACACCTTTAATCCAGTCTTCTGATTATATTTATAATCCATTTGAAAGTTGATGATAAATTCAGCTACTATATTGTCAATTGTTTATGTCATATTCTGCTTAAACAACTTAAAAATAGTATATTGATATGAGGGCTAAATTCTTGGATTAACAGAAAAAAAAAACATGGAAAAATGACTATCATCACCTTGATACGAATATTTGAAAATAAGGTAAAAATTAAACATGTTCATAAACTCTAAGCCCTTAAAGCAGATTTTAAAATGCATAACTTGCCAAATTTAGTAAAGTCTTATTTATAATATTATAAGGGACATTACCAAGATATGTAGGGGGAGATTCCAGCCTCCATTCCTTTAAATACATACACACACACACACACACACACACACACACAAACACACACGCACACAGTAATTCGTAAATGCAAATAGCCTAGAGAGGGCTCAAGGGCTCAGAAAAGAATATGCAGCAACAACAGAGCAAAATATTGAAGATTATCTACATAGAAAAAAAAATCACTGGTAAGACTGCCAGACAAACGTCTTATAAGAATGCTTGGTGCACACAAGAAAGATGGAAGCTATTAATATTTGTCATATGGTAGTAACAACTGTGATCCCAAGTGACTTGCTTCTCACTGGACATAGACATCTCTTGCCACTGAAGTAGCCAACAGCCTTTCCCAATGCGGAACCACAGAGACAGAGACATGGTCCCATACCTCTTCTCCACCTAAGGAGCAACCACTGTTGGGCCACTTGGGAAAATGAGGTACTATCATTCCCAATTCCATGAATTCCCTGACCACAAAAACCTGAGCACTCTGAGAGTACCCACAAGCAGATCTGGGTTTTGTGACCACAGTAGGCCCATATACACCTCAGACTCTGGAGTCATCATTGTAACAACTAGGTGGCATTTGTGACCCCAGAACCAAACTCTTTACTGTGCAAGTCCATTCTCTAGGTGTGAACTCAGCCACTATAGACAATTAATATGACCCTGATAACAGTCTTTGATGCCAAGACATGCCTATGTTTGGATACTAGTTCCAATACTACACATAAAAGCCCACGTCTTAATCAACAGATCCATTGCCCAAGAGAGGTAGCTCATTCTCTAGATCCAGAACCAAGTTTTCACTGTACATACCCAACTCCAGACACCAGCTTAGCTGTCACAGACAGTGAGATGCTGCCCTGACCCAGAAGATGCTCTAATGATAGTCACCAGAACTACATTCTCAGCTCCTCCCATGCTTCATAAGCACCCATCCCTCAAATTCTGTTACTGATAATGCAGTATCAATATCACTTCCCAGGTGCCAGTACCATTTCTACTGTAGACAACACAGCTGCAACACAGTCTCCATGCTTCAGACCTCATTTCCATGCCTAGACCATAATATTCATCAGACACAAATGCAGCACCATTGCAAGCAAGACACTGTGTCAAGAGGGATCCTCTGATCTACAATTTCACCAGTGGGAGAAAAAGGGATCAAGAGACCTCAGAAGCCATTACTATCACAGATCCCCAACAAACTTCACTGCCACTGCATAAATACAGAAATACACAGCATTGGCTGATAATCTTCACAAGCATTGATCTCAGCTGATGGACATGCACATTAACTACACAGCTGGCACCCTCACTAGTGCCAGCACCACTGTACCCCACTCAGCAAGCACCCTCTGCCAGTGAAAACTAGCCAGTGAAAGTCCACAGGAAGCTGATGCACAAACATTAACCTAAGGCAACAACAAACATGAAAAATCAAGATGACATGATACTACCAAAAGAACAAAATGATCTCCAAGAAACTCACCTCAAATAAGTGGAGGTATATGAACTACCTGAAAAATTCAAATTTCATCATTATATTCAAAAATTCAAAATTCATCATTATATTAAGGAAGCTCAAAGAACTTAAGGAAAATACAGAAAAACAAAACAATGAAAGCAATGAAAATAAAATAAATAATGTAACAAAGATTGAAATTATATATAAAAATTCAAGCAAATTCTGAAGCTAAAAAAATGAATGAAATTAAAAGTATAGTTATTTTGTGCTATTTTACCATCTTAAAATAGCCTGGTATAAGAGTTTTATGTAAGCCTGATGGTAACCATTTAAAAAAAAAAAAAAAACTATAGTAGATCCACAAAGTAAGGAATCAGGGCAAACCATAGAAAGCCAGTAAAGCACAAAGGAAAACAGCAAGAGAGAAATAAAGGAGGAGAATAAGTTCTACAAACCAACCAGAGAACAACAAAATGCAAGAACTGATTATTACACATCAATAATTTCCTGAATTTAAATAAATTAAATTCTACAATAAAAAAAAAAAACCTAGAGTGGCTGAATGGAAAAAAACTCAAGACCCAAGTACAGGCTGTCTGCAAGAGACTCCCTTCATTTTTCCAGAAACACATACATTGAAAGTTGAAGGACAGAAAAATACATTCCATGCAAGTGGAAACAAAAGGAGAGCAAGTGTAGCTATTTTAGATATAATAAGCTTTAAATAAAAAGTAGTAAACTGAGAAAAAGTCCACTATGTAAAAATAATGGGGTTAATTCATCAAGAAGTTATAACAATTGTAAATATATATTTACTTATCATAGGAGCACCTAAATAATATAAGCAGATTAACAGCAATACAATAATAGTAGGGGAATTCAATATCACCTTTCAATAATGAACAGATGATCCAGATAAAAAATAAGCAAACATTGGACTTGACCTATACTTTAGAACAAACAGAGTTAAGAGACATATACAGAATACTCCATCCAAAAAAGGCAGTATCCCAGTGTTCTCAAGGACATACAGACCATTTTCTAAGGTATATCATATGGTAGGCCACAAAAGGCGTCTTAACACATTTCAGAATACTTAAATAATATCAAGTATCTTTTCTGATCATAACAGTATGAAACTAGTAATCAATAAGAGAAACAATTTCAGAAAGTCTGAAAATATGTGTATGAGAACAACTGTGCCCATATGGGCACAGAAAACAAATACCATATAATATCAGAACAATAAATGTGTTTAAGAAGGAATTAAAAAGGTAATTAAAAGTAAAATAAGAAGCATCAAGAGACAAGTGAAAATGAACAAAACAACACACATCATTTAGGATATACATCAAAAGCAAATATTAAGAAAGAAATTTACAGCAATACAAACCTACATCAAAGAAGATGGGATATTATCATAGTAAAAAAGTTTCTACACAGCAAAGGAAAAACTTATGAGTCAAAAGATAACCTATAGAATTGTAGAATATATCTGCAAACCATACGTCTTAAAAGAGGTTATTATCCAAATATATATAACTATCCTAGGCAACTCCATAATAAGAAAATAAATAACCTGATTTAAAAATAGACAAATAAATGAATAGATATTTTCAAAAGACATCCAAATAGCCAACAGATTGTGAAAAAAATACTCAACATCAATAATCATCAGAGAATGCAAATTAAGACCATAATAAGGTGTTACTTAATACCTGTTAGAATGGCTATTATCAACAAGAGGAAAGACAACAAATGTCAGAGAGCATGTAAAGAAAAGCAAGACTTTGCACACTGTTGGTGGGAATACATATTAGTACATTCTTTATGGAAAACAGCATGCAGGTTCTCAAAACATTATAAACACAACTATCATATAGTCTAGCAATCTCATTACTGGGCATTATATCCCAAGGAAATAAAATCAGTGTTTTGAAGAAATACTTGCATTCTCATTTTATTTACAACATTTTTCAAATAACCAGAACATGGAATTAACCCAAGTGTCCACCAACAAATAAATGAGTAAAGAAAATGTGTTGCATAAACAAAATAGAATGCTATTCAGTCTTTTTTTTTACAAAGGAAATTCTGTCATTTGTGACTTCTTGAATAAACCTGGAGGGTATTATTTTAAGTGAAGTAAGCTGGGCACAGAAAACAGATACCATGTGATCTCAATTATGTGGAGTATAAAAAGTCAAATTCATAAGAAAATATTGATTACCAGAGACATTTCTTTCCTCTTATCTAGGACTGTCTTGCCACATATAATATTCTGTACATATAAGGGTATTTTTCTTGTTTCTCTACTTCTTGGTTGGTCAATATGTCTTCTCAGGGTCTAATACCATTTATACCTTTTCATTAATTTTCAACTTCCTTCAATTTAAAAAATTGGCATATTTTTAATTCTTTGACTTTCTAAAAATTAGATTCTAAATAATTTTATAAAAATATAATGGATTATTAAATATTGATATATAAAGTTAATTAAAATTGGAAAGATAATGTTTTGGTCATCTTTTTTCACTGCTTTGACTAAAAGACCCAACCAGAGCAATTATAAAGGAGGAAAAGTTTATTTGGGTGCTCACAGTTTCAGAGGTCTCAGTCCATAGACAAATAGCTCCATTCCTCATGGCTCCAGGAAAAGCTGAAAATCCTAGGGAAAGAGTTTGACCGAAGGAAGCAGCTCATGTGATGATTAGGAAGCAGAGAGAGACTCTACTACTCAGATACAAAATATATACCCAAAGCCACGCCCCCCCCAATGCCCACCTCCCCCAGCCACACCCTACCTGCCTACAGTTACCACTCAGTTGATCTCCATCAGGGGATTAATTCACTGATTGTGTTAAGACTCTTGTAACCCAATCATTTCTCCTCTAAACTTTCTTGCATTGTCTCACACATGAGGTTTGGGGGGATACCTCACACCCAAACCATAGCAGATAGGTTTGAATATTCTTTTGTATCTCATACATAAAGAACTGTATCTCCTACAAATTATGATGCTTCTTCTTTATGTTGTTAATTTTTTCTTACGCTACTACATTTGTTAGGAAATTCTGAAATAACATCCAATGTAATCAAGGAATTAAACATCCTTATATATTTTTAGATTTTAACAAAATGTTCCTGACGTTTTACCACTGATTACAGGTTAAATCATAAACATTTAATAGATATCTTTCAACCAATTTCAACAAGTTGAGGATGTTACCTTTGTTGAAGATATTCCTAGTCAGCTGCATTTTTTATGATAGTCATTGATTTTTATCAAATGCCATTGATCAATGATTTTTATCAAATGTCATTTTTGTGTAACCAGTTTTACTTATCATTCTTTAATTTTACATAGACCTTTTATTTCTGGAAAATGTTTCTCCAGAAATAATTGTACTGGCTGCATTTAAAAAGTTGGGGAAATTTTCCTCTTTTCTATTATCTGAAAGAATTTCTATAAGAATGGAAATAATTTTACTAAAAATGTTTAGAGAGCACACTTCTAAAACCTGCTCATAGTAAATAGTTTTATAGATAAATTACTATTTCATCTGAAAGCACAGCTGTAAACTGTAAATGCAGCCTGTTAGTTGCTCTTAACTGGTTGTTGAAAGCTCATATGTTAGAGTCTGTAAACAAGTCAGGATGGCACCTGGCATTTTGCCAGAGAAATGTTAGGGTCTGTAAACAAGTCAAGATGGCGCCTGGCAAAATGCCAGAGGGAGTGGTTTGTGAAGTAATGCCAGGAGCCATTAAGTGTGGAGATTTCTTATTGGTTGACTGCTGTATCTAGTTTATGCTAATTAAGATAAGCTGCGTGGAATGTATAAATATCCCTCTGTTGTCCTACAATAAACGGCTCCCACTCCTGCTCTATTGATCTACACAAGTTATTCGTCACACCCCCCCCCCCCCCCCC